>NC_064824.1:137720195-138030342 GCF_024166365.1 Elephas maximus indicus
TCACAGCAGCTCTCCAGGGATTGGGCAGGGCTCACATGTTAGGAGTTTGCAGTGAAGAAGGCAAACATGTGCTTTCATTTTTGACACGCAGAAGTGGCCTTCCCAGGGAACTTGGACTTTTATTTCAAGGATTAATTGTGTCATAAGAAAAAAAATTCTTAAAACAGAAGGAAAATGTGTGAATCAGTGAGGAACAGCAGTTAATAATAATGAAAACCTGAGTGACAGTGTCCTGAGAATTACATTTTATTCTGTCCAAAGCACAGAAAATTACCCTTTTCTACAAACATTTTTGAAAATGCCAGATTTTAAGAGGAAGGAAGGTGGGTAGCGGTTGGTCTAGAAACTAGTAAACCACTTGCCGCCGTCGAGTCAGCTCTGGCGACCCGTGTGTGTCAGGGTAGAGCCGTGCGTTTTCAGTGGGTGATGTTTTTGAGAAACAGATCGCCAGGGCTTTCTTCCAAGGCACCTCGGTGTGGACTCGAACCTCTAACCTTTTGGTTAACAGTCAAACATGTTAACCATTTTGGCTTCTCGAGGTCTCCAGGGGTTGATATAGCTAAGCCCTAAATCAGTAGTCTGCTTGCTGCTATTACTTCATTTTCTTTAAAAGAATACTGGTTTTTTAGCAGTAATCTTTAGCCTGTGACGTGCCTAAAGGTTTGAGTAGAAACATATCTTACCTTCAGGAGGTTTTTTTTTTTTTTTAACCCCTTTGAAATCATGTTTCTTTGATTAAATATACGCAGTTGATAGTTTTAGTACACTTACTTTTGAATTTAAATAAGTCAGCAGTTTGGAAACCTGAATATCCTTTGTGGCCACTGAGTGGGAACAGAGGGTGAGTTCAGCTTGAACCAGGGCTTCCAACTGGGTTCATTCAGTTAGACCCCCTGCTGAGAATTTGCATTTCTGCCTCCAGTTATACTGAATCAGAATCTACAGTTTAACAAAGATCCCCCAGGTGATTCTTATGTATATACCTACATTAAAAAAAAAAAAAACAAGATCCCTGGGTGATTCTTATGTACACCTAGAGATCTTGTTTAAAATGTCGATTCTGAGTCAGTATATCTGGGGTGAAAATACATTCTCAGCAGGACCAAACTGGGTGGAAGCCCTGGCTTGAGCCAGCATTTCACGGAGCATCACCCAAGTGTCTGTGGCTTGTCTGATTTTGAGACAGTCAGCATTCAGAATGTTCAAGCCTTTATTTAATCACATATGTATGTTTTGGAGGTTGTCTGAATTCAGTCTTTTTGATACACACCATTTTTGCTCCTTTTTGCCGTCACTGCCCTTGTGGTTTGTAACCCATTGTGTCTGTCAGTAGCTGTGACTTTTGACGGTGTTCTGGCCAGGACCCGGAGCTCCAGAAACATGGGATGCTAATGATCTCTGTCTCCTATTACGGGGCCACAGTGGCTCTGTGGGTGATTTTTGGAGCAGCCTGCTTTTGGGAACTCTGCCCCACTCCAAGGAATGAACATTGTTGTTGTTGCTAGGTGCCATCGAGGCGGTTTCGACTCGTAGTGACCCTGTGCACAACAGAACGAAACGCTGCCCAGTCCTGCACCATCCTTACAATCCTTGTTATGCTTGAGCTCATTGTTGCAGCCACTGTGTCAACCCACCTTGTTGAGGGTCTTCCTCTTTTCCACTGACCCTGTACTCTGCCAAGCATGATGTCCTTCTCCAGGGACTGATCCCTCCTGACAACATGTCCAAAGTAAGTAAGACGCAGCCTCGCCATCCTTGCCTCTAAGGAGCATTCTGATTGTACTTCTTCTAAGACAGATTTGTTCGTTCTCTTGGCAGTCTATGGTATATTCAATATTCTTCGCCAACATCACAATTCAAAGGCGTCAACTCTTCTTCGCTCTTCCTTATTCATTGTCCAGCTCTCACATGCATATGATGTGATTGAAAACACCATGGCTTGGTCAGGCGCACCTTAGTCTTCAAGGTGACATCTTTGCTTTTCAACACTTTAAAGAGGTCCTTTGCAGCACATTTACCCAATGCAGTGAATACATGCGTTGTTTTACACGTGCTCTGTTTCTGAAACGTGAAGCCCCCATGCGTCCAGCTTAACTGGCCTCGGGCTCGTCTCTTCTTGTTCTGTCCTTTACTTGCCTATAGACCCACTGGATATTAATGCAGAAATATTCAGGCAGAAATTGTTCCTAATCCACCCAAGCCTCCCCTTAAGGATGTATAAGGCTAAATAAAAAGGCTTCAATTACCTTTCTTTTCATTAGTAAGATCCATTACTAAGCTGATATTTAGACAATGTGCTGTAAAAACTTAAATTAGGAAACTTAATTTTAATAATGACTGTTAATCACTATTATTAACAAGCTCTTGGTGATAATACTTAAATTGTATCACGCCCTTGTTACGTGGCGTGGATAATCATTTCATCCTCCCAGCAACCCTGTGAGGGTAAGTGTGGTAGACAGGATAATGGTCCCCCAAAGATGTGCACATCCTAATCCCTAAAACCTGTAGACGTGTTGGCTGACGTGGCAGAAGGGACTTTGCAGGTGTGATTATGTGAAGCCTTGAGACGGGGGAGATTGTCCTGGAGTCTCCTCCTGGACTCAGTGTCATCACAAGGTCCTTGTAGGAGGGAGGAAGGAGCGTCCAGGTCAGAGAAGTAGAAGGGAGGTGGAAGCAGAAGTCGAGTGATGGGGCCACGAGCCGAGGAATGCGGGCGGCCTCTCGAAGCTGGAAAAGACAAAGAGCAGATTGTCCTCTGGAGCCTGCAGAAGCAGTGCAGCTCTGCCCACACCTTGATTTTGGCCCAGTGGACTGATTTTGGTGTATATTGTCATTGCTAATGGCTGTAGAACCGGCCCCAACTCGCGAGGACCCCATGTGTGTAAGGATTGTGCACCATCAGGTTTTCAGTGGCTGATTTTTTGGAAGTCAGTTGCCAGGCCTTTCTTCTAAGTCGTCTCTGGGTGGACTTGAACTGCCTACCTTTCGGTTAGCAGCCGAGCACTTAACTAATTGTGCTGCTCAAGGGCTGGTGTTAGAGAGTAGACTTGTGTTGTTTTAAGCCACTAAGTTCGTGGTGATTTATCCCAGCAGCCATAGGAAATGAGTACAGTAAGTACAGCTCTTAGCCCTCTTTTGCTGTCAAATAAACCGAGGCTCAGAGAAGTTTGGTAATTCACGCAAGGTCACAGAGCTAGTAGAGTGGTGGAGCTGGGATTATAAACTGGGACTGTTTGCTGTCTTAACCCCTCTGCTGTACTGCCCTGGACCAGAGAAAGTCTCAGTGTTGAAGCTGCCCTGCTCACCCCCGGTCCCTTAATTTCATCAGTGTCTTGGGCTGGTTTGCCGTGAAGTGGACAGGTCTGCTGGGAGGTGGTCAGCTGCGGAGGTCAGCAGACATCCTCTGCTTTTCAGGACAGTGGGTGCTGTTCCTGGAACATCTCCGTCACTGTCCCATGGCTCACGTGTCCATTTCCTGTCAGGGCGCATATACCCCCATTTCTCCACAGAACTAGTCGCCCTGACATACATTGTTTACTTCTCTCTTCTCACTGGATGGCGTGTAAGATCTTTAACGACAGGGTGCTGGGTCCCACAGCAGGTAGTTGATCACTATTTGGTGGTGGGGGGAGGGCTGGTGAATGAGTCATCCTGAATTTGCTCTGGCTTCCTTTGCGTAAATGGTAAATAATTCCCAAACGTTGTTAGCCCTCTAAGTTTATTGGTGACAGGGTCTTGGTGCCCACCTCATCAATGATGGGAAAGGCAGCCAGGGGGTGGGTTGGGGTGTGAGGTTTGGTGCCCATGGCTCTGTTTCAAGCTTGGCTCTGCCTCTTAATTGGCTAGGTGACCTTGGAAGTCACTTAATTGCTTTCTGCCTCACTTTTTCCATCTGTTTCAGTAAAATGGGTGTGTTAATAGTCCCAACCTCCCAGAGAGGTGTGGAGGATTAAATGCGATAAGTGGGCCTAACAGTGTCAAGTGCTTATTAGATAGTGCTGGGTGCGTGAAGGCAACACCGTTGCTCTTCAGGTTGTCATTCCCAGCATGGTAGACCATGGTTGTCCAATCCAAAATGGCCAGTACCAGTCCATTTCCACTCACTAATGCCTAGGATATCCATCTTTATGAGTCCCATTGCATTTTTGATGATCTCCAACTTTCCTAGAGTCATGCTTCGTACATTCCATGTTCTGGTTGTTATTGTATGTTTGCAGCTGTTTCTTCTCATTTTGAGTCATGCCACATCAGCAGATGAAGGTCCTGAAAGCTTGATTCCATCCACGTCAGTAAGATCGAGTCTGCTTTAAGGAGGCATCTCTTCCCCAGTCGTAATTTGTGTGCCTTCCAATCCTGGTGGCGCAGTGGTTAAGTGCTCTGGCTGCTAATCAAAAGGTCGGCAGTTCAAATCAACCAGGTGCTCCTTGGAAACTCTGTGGGGCAGTTCTACTCAGTCCTGTAGGGTTGCCGTGAGTCAGAATCGACTCGATGGCAACGGGTTTGAGGTCTTTTTTTGTTTGTTTTTCCAGCCTGAAGGGCTCATTTTCCTCAGCTATATCAGGCGACGTTCCCTTGCTATTCATAAGGTTTTCACTGGTTGATTGAACAGTAGACCACTGGGTCCTTCTTCCTAGTTTTCGTCTGGAAGCTCAGCTGAAACCTGTCCACCATGGGTAACCCTGCTGGTGTTTGAAATACCCATGGTGTAGCTTCCAGCATCCGAGCAACCTGCAAGCCTCCACAGCACGGCATGCTGACAGGAATGGTGGTTGTTGGCGCTAGGGCTGGACATTTTTTGCATTTATCCTTCGCTCACGTGTTGGGACGTGGGGTGTCTGCTCTCTGCTGTGGGTTTATATCCCATGGATGTGAAGTTGGATAAGCCATAGCTGTTACTTTGAGGCCCTGCGAGTCTAGTGGAAGGGGACTGCAGATTGTAACCCCCAGGAGTGCTGTCTTCCTGCTCTGTGGTTAGGTAGGATGGGAGGAGGGGGGCCATCTGGGAGAAGTACTCTCAGACGCCCATCCTCTGAGAACAAGGGACCTCCTGGTCAGAGGCCATTTCCTCTTGCCTCTCACAGAGGCTTCCCCCTTTCATGCAGGAGCTGACTGGGGAATATGAGGTGGATTTTAAAACACACATCTCTAGCTAGTGGTGAGCTTGCAGCTGCCCTACATAAAACCCTGCTCAGATTTTAGCATGCTTCATTCAGCCTTTCCTCGTGGATTGTGACTAGGTTACATGTAGACAGAACCCGTCCAAAACGGTTAAACTTTTTTTTTTCTCATTTTTTTGCTGCAGAAAATTCGCTTTCAGGTAGCTCAGGGGAAAAGATGTCGATGTTCTTTTTCAGATGCTTTCTTGGCTTTGAGAAAGGACAGGTCAGTGTCTGACCCCCCCCCCCCCCCACCCGCCGGCGTTATAGACTCTCGATGCAGGGGTAGATGCTTGGTGGGTCCTGGGGTGAGCGAATGAATTATCTTTGATGTTCTCTGGCCACTTGGAAAGGAAACTGCACATGGGCGGTCAGTGGTCCGAGAACCCCCATCTTTTAGAGGTTTCCGAGCTCCGAGGACAGGTGTTCTCCTTTCCCCTGTGTGCCCAGACCTGCCGGGTGGGGAATGGGTAGAGACCTTGTGAGCAGACTCAGCCCGCAGAGACACGTGCACGTGCGCCAGCCGTGGTGGGATGTGGTGTTGGCCCGTGCTGCTTTCTGTAAATGAACCGCCAGGCCAGTTGCTCCAAAGTCAGCTTTGACACCTGGCCAGCGTCAGCTTTGAAACCTGACCCGTGAAGCTGTGGGAGTCCTTCTTGGCTTCGAAGTGGACGGTTCTGTGGAAGGTCACCCAGGTTGCGGGGAGCCTTTGGGCCATAGTCACTGATGTGAGCACCTTTCAGTGCCAGACTCTGCTCTTCCTGCTAGCTCGCTTGACCCAGGCCTGTTGCGCTGAGATTTTGGGGAGCACACATGTTGCATCCTTCACACATGCTGGTCGGTCATTGTAGGAACTCAGTGGTGAAGTTCCTGGTCTCTCTGTCCGTCAGTATCACCACGTGAAGGGAACACAGGACTGGGGAAGTCATAAAGTCTCTGGTGGACACAGGCAGTGTGGACAGCTTTCTGCTTGGTATGTGGTCCCTGCCCTGCCTGCCCATCACCCAGAGGGAAGTGGGGGGCGGTAGGGGGTCAACACAATGACCTTAGTTTGAATTGGAGTCTGTCCCAGAGTTGGGGAAAATCAAAGGGGTCAGAAGCTGGCTTGGACAGCCTTTTGCCGGGAACAGCTGTATCTCTGGCAGCTCGTTTTCCTGTTGACTGCCCGCTGATCTCCACGCTGCTACAGCCAAAGTATTTTTTCAAATAAATGGGCCTTTGCTGCTTTTAGTACAGCTTGAGACACAGTGTGTCTGAGCTGATTGATGGGTTTGGGCTTGAGGCACCTTGTGCAGACTGACCTCTGCTTGTTGACGTGGGGTGCTGAGCCAACACTGGAATCTCTGGGCGTCTGCCTACAAATCAAAATTGGCCTTGCCTCATGCCAATGTGGGTAAACAAAGCAAACCGTATTTTAGGCATGGAGAATGCGTTAATTTGGAAACAGTGGGTTTTTGGACTCCGCTTGTTCTGAGTGTGGCTGCGTCATGGTTTAGGGTGTGTATTGTAGCCCCTTGCCCAGTACCTTCTCCATCCTGGTGGTGTGTGGGAACCAGCACCTCACACTCATGTTTGTGGCCCGTGTGTCCGCCAAGCTCTCAGGTATCCACAGTAACACACCCCGTCCCTCCCCGTCCTTGGTCACCTATTGAGATCATCCCGCTCAGGATGATACGGGGATTCAAAATGGTTGCTGGAAAAGGGGATGGTAGTTCTTGGCGATTTTCCCCAGTGGTTTGAATGTTGTTTTTGAGTTCTGGCCAAAGGGAGATGGGACGAGGTCAGAACTGGAAAAATAGGCCCTGGGATCTTCTTGACTGGAGGGAGGGAGAAGCGCACTCATGGTCTGAACCTAGAAAAGGAAATTCCATGCTTGCTGGGGAAGGGGAGGAGATGGCACGTGGCGTCGTTGACTGGCACAAGGAAGCCTGTCAGGGAAGCCCCTTACTCACACGTTCACTTGCTCCGCGGCAAGGCAGGTCTGGGTTTGAGGGGGTGGGCAGGGCACTGCCTTGACTTGGACTCATCAGACCCACCACTGCACTGGGGCAGCTCCACTGGGGCCTGTCCTAGTTAGCTAGGGCTGCTGTAGCAGAAACACCATGAGGGGATAGCTTTGACAAATTTATTTGCTCACAATTTAGGAGGCTAGAAGTCCAAATCCAGGGTACCAGCTCTAGGAGGAAGGGGTTGTCTCTGTGGACTCTGAAGGAAGGTCCTTTTCTCTTTGAAATCCTCCTCCTGGGCCATTTGCATGGGGATTGACATCTCTCTTCCCCCATCTCTGCTTCTTTCCCTTGCTTGTTTAATCTCTGTTGTATCTCAAAGAGATTGATTTAAGACACACCCTACACTCATATGTCTCATTAACATAACAAAGAAAACCTGTTCCCAAATGGAACCACAGGTATAAAACCAACAAACAAAACAAACCTGTTTCCCTTGAGTCAGTTCCAACTCATAGTGACTCCATGGCAATGGGTTCGGTTTTTTGGTCTGGTGGTACAATGGTTAAGCGCTTGGCTGTTAACTGAAAAGTTGCTGATTTCAACCCACCAGTCTCTCCACAGGAGAAAACCCTGGTAATGTCCTGTAAGGATTGCAGCCTTGGAACCCCTGTGGGGCAGTTCTCCTTTGTCCTATAGGGTTGCTGTGAGTTGGAATCGACCCAAGGACAGTGGGTTTTCAGATGCTCTGGGAGGTATCCAGGGTCTTCTAAGTGAGACGCAGCATGATCAGACTTGGGTAGAGCGAGGAGGGAGGAAGGCAGGCCCAGCTAGGACGCTGTAGCCACAGCCAGACACCGTAAACCTGGGGAAGAAGAATGGGCGGGGATGGGGAGGAGCGACCCCTGGAGGTGGTGGCCAGTGCTTGTCGGACGCCGTGGGGAGACGGAAGCAGGAGGGGCTGGTGCCTAGGGTGGGGACTGGATGGGGATTTTGAAGCGTTAGAAACCTTCCATGGTAATCGGATATAAGTAGACTTGGTGGAAGGCAGGAAATGTCCGTTCCTTGGGAGATTTTATGATGCCTTACTAATCAAAAGTATCTTCTGCATCTGGTATTAACCGTTTTATTATCATTTTATAGCAGGTAGTGTGTCTGATTTTTTCCCGTTAGGGTAGTAATGCATGTTCATAGGCAAGGTCAGAAAAAAGAACTATTGGAAGACTTTTTTTTTCCTTTTGCAAATAAAACATTTATTGAAAAGTTATTTGATTACCCAGAGTCCTAACGTGCATCATTATATTTGGGTGGAATTCCTCCTAGATATTTTTCAGTGTATGTTTTTTAACATGTTTCAGAGGTGGTTTTGTAGCTCGGGCATCAGCATTTTCCACCGTGATGTCAGAACATAGCAAATTCACGTCCTGCTTAAATTGCACTTGAAGAACCAGGGCCGGGTTTGGGGGAACGGTGGGGTGATGTGCGTTTCAGCGTCGATATCTCGTGATTGTGTGTGGTCATTGTGGTTGCCTGCCGTCAGGCAAACCACCAGCTTACCTAAGGCACATTTGTCCTTCAACGGGGTATGACCACCTCTCCTGCCACTGCCGCCGCCATGGCAACGCTGGGCCCCCACCTTCCTCCTCACCCCCTCCTAATTATTTGAGCCTTGTGCTGCCCGCTGGGCCCTGGGTCTGCATAATACATGAATGCGGCCGAGTGACAGGCGCAGCCCGATCAAAACAAAGTGAGATGGGCAGATTGCAGAAACATATTGTGAACACATTCCCCCGAAACTGTGAATCACGTCATGGAGCCAGGCTTCGGCCTGTCAAAAATATTTTGACAAGGCCTGCGTCTCACTCCTTCATATGCAAATGTATCGGTAATGCCTAGGTACCCAGGGACAAACCCAGGGAAGATCCACTTTGGGGGCTATTATCGGGGTTCATTACTCCTGAAAAAATAAACACATTGGAAATGCTCTGAATGTTTTTGTTTTAATGAGCAAACAGCAAACGACGTGAGTCTAATGCTGTCAGAAGGAGCCCTGGTGGTACAAACAGTTAAGTGCTCGGCTGATAACGTAAAGGTTGGTGGCTGGAACCCACCCAGTGACTCTGGCTCCTCGGGAGGAAAGACCTGGTGATCTGTTCCCATGAAGATTACAGCCTTGGAAACCCTATGGGGCAGTTCTCCTCTGTCCTATAGGGTCGCTATGAGTCAGAATCAACTGGATGGCATCTAACAACAACAGCAATGCTGTCAAGAGAGGGATGTTTCCTGAAGACAAGGAAAGACGGCCTTAGGAGTGCTAAATGGGAAAAGGAGTCCCAGGGAAGGACAATGGGAAGGCCATCGTGACCGGCCAGGCTGTGGAAACAGCCAAGGAGAGGCCGGGTGGCTGGTGGGGTCAGGACGCCAGGTGAAGGGGGAGCCAGGGAGGAAGGCTTTCCAGCTGGCTGAGCACTGTGGGTGAAGAGGCAGCCTGTGCCCAAGGACCAGACTGGGCCGTCCTTGTGCCTGCTGTGGCTAGCCCGCTCCGCTGAAGGGCAGTACCCTACGGCCCCTTCTTTGGAACCTGGGCTCAGGGCATCCTAACTAGAGGCTGTGTCTTTCCCCATGGCGTCTTCCCAGGGGAGGCAGTTATGTCTAGAGGTTATAACAGCTCCTCTGGAGCCAGCCTTCCAAGGCTTGACTTCTCTGTGAGCTTGGCCACATTGTTAACCGCTCTGTGCCTTGGTTTCCATAGTTGTATAAAGAACCGTTTGCCATCGGGTCACCTCCAACTCACGGCGCCCCCGTGTGTGTCAGGGTAGAACTCTGCTCCACAGGGTTTTTAATGTCTGATTGTTTGGAAGTAGATCGCCAGGCCTTTCTTCTGAGGTGCCTCTGGTGGACTCAAACCTTCAACCTTTGGGTTAGCTACCGAGTGCATTAACTGTTTGCAGTACCCAGGGGCTCCACAGCAGTGAAAGGCGGAGAGTAATATTTCCTTCATATGGTTGTAGTGACAGTTCAGTGAGGTGATGCGTGAAAAATGCTGGGAAGAGCGTGTAGCCTGGGGGAAGTGCTAATTAGGTTTAGGTCATTAGTGCTGCTTCTCAGCTGGGTGGCCCAGAATAGACACTCCCACCCCCACCCCTTTCGGCCAGCTGTGGTCACTCCAGTGAGATCCAACTAGAGATGTTTTGTGGAAGCTTCTGGAAAGCCTCATTAAAATAGCTAGTGTGTTCTTTGCCCCTTCCCCCTGGCCTTTTCCGCCCTTGCCTGGATACAGAATGATGTCTGGTCGCCATCTTGGATCGTGACAATGAGGTCTACTTAGGAATTGGAAGGCGACTGGGTTTATGGAGCTGCCAGCTGCCTAGGACAGCCCACCTGGGGACTTTGTGACTAAGAGAGAGAAACACTTTTCTCTTGTTGTTGTTAGTAGCCATCAAGTTGGCTTCAACACATCGTGACCTTATTTACAACGGAACGAAACGTTGCCTGTCCTGCGCCATCTCTATGATCTTTGATATGTTTGAGCCCATTGTTGAGGCTATTGTGTCAGCCCATCTCCTGGAGAGGAAACCTTTGTTTTCGCTGACTTTCTCCTTCACCAACCATGATGTCCTTTCCTAGTGATTGGTTTTTCCTGATGACATGTCCAAAGTAAGTGAGTTGAGGTCTTGCCATCTTCAATTCTAAGGAGCATTCTGGTTGTATTTATTCTGAGACTGGTTTGTTTGAGCCACTGTTGGTTATTTGGGGTTTCGGTCATATGTGGCCAAGTGGTCCTAAGTGATAAACGAGGTGAGAAGGGCTGTTGGTGAGACCCAAGAGGTGTGAGGCACCCTGGCAGTTCACTGTCTCAAGGTGAGTTAATGTGGCTCTCTGACTTCAGATCTTACTACCTGAGCAGTGTTTACACGAGTTTGCCCCCTGGGGTAGAGCTGCCCACTGTGGACTGAAAACGTCCATTTCTGGGCTTTGGGGTGACCGCCCATACTCTGGACGTGCTGCCATTTTTAGGGTACAGCTTTGGGGGGTCTCTCAGGAGCCCTCAGCCTTCCCTTGGCCTGTGTGCTTACATCTGAACAGTAAACCACTGTATGTTATGGGCTTTTCTGAGCTGGCAGATTCTGAGCCACACCCGAGTTTGTTTAATGGTCAAGATTCATACGGTTTGTTTTCTGAGCTGAAATGGGTGGGGAGAGGTATTTCTCATATGAAGCAGTGTGAATAGATATGATTAGAGACACAGAAGCCGGCCTCGCGTGTTCATCTGGCCAGGTTTCCTTCTGTGGCGCCTTGTGGCGTGTTGGTGTATGGTTTATGAAAGTACTCCGTGGCTTTGATTTTCCTGCTCAGGTTTATGTAATTGTTTTAGAGGAAGGCACAGGGGTGGCCCTGCTGGAAATGGAGATGGTGGTCACGGAAGGCTTGTTCACCCTAAGTTTGCAGAGGGGGTGGTCTCCATTCCCTTAAAAGTCAGAAACCTTAAACCAAAAATATCCCCTGAAATCTTTTTAAAACCAAACAGAAGTCTAGCTTAACTAGTAGAGAATGTCTGCCTTGAGCGTTGTGCTCTTTCAGGATCTGTTTAGATGGGACCAAATCAACAGCAGCAGCTCGAAAGGTTAGATAGGAACGTTAGGGAGCAGTCAGCCTACGTTAACAGGGGCGGAACAACGCAGAAAAGGAGGGTGAGGATGGTTGCACAGCTCCAAGAGTGCAGTGCGGGTCACTGAACTGTACATGCAGAGACTATTGAATGGGTGTATGTTCTGCTATGTATATCCTCAACAGCAGCAACAAAATAAAGTTAAAATCAGAAACTTGGTGTGTAGCCCCTTGGCCCCTCATGTTGGGCAAGCTTGGGGGGCTTTGGAGTTCAGTTTTGCTTGAGCCCCTCCCCAAAATGCTGCAGCCTGGTGTCCCTAATTTCCTCAGAGCCTCGGGCAGGTGGACCGAGGTACCAGGTACAAACCGGGACGGAAAGAAGCAGTGTGGCTTTAGGACAAGTTGTGAGGCTTTTCCCTTGATGTTCCCACAATCGTTTCTCCTTTGCATTTCTTCCTGGAATTCTGGTGTACGTTCTGCAATACGTGCTGAGTTTATATTGGTGCATTTCTAGGTGAAAATTTTGCTTTTTAGAGCTCTGTGTATCAACACGTTACCTGTTGATCTATGTACAGTAGCTTTCTCTGCCACCTACACATCCTTAGGGGTCTTAAACACAAGCATCAGTAAGACCATTGCAGTAATTACATGTCCTGTATATGACACCCTGGCGGTGCAGTGGCTAAGAGCTGCGGCTGCTAACCAAAAGGTCAGGAGTTCGAATCCACCAGGTATTCCTTGGAAACGCTATGGTTCAGTTCTGTTCTATCCTATAGGGTCACTATGAGATGGAATCAACTTGATGGCAATGGGTTCTTTTTGGTTTGGTATATGGCACTGTTTCAGACACTCAAGAGCTTAGCTCTTAGAGGGCCCCCTACCACTTACCGTCAACATGACTCTGACTTGTGTGTGTCAGACTAGAACTGTGCTCTATAGGGTTTTCGATGGTGGTGACCTTTTGGGAGCAGACTGCCAGGCCTTTCTTCTGAGGTACTTCTGAGTGGACTCGAACTGCCAGCCTTTTGGTTAGCAGCTAATTGCATTAACCCATTGGCACCACCCAGGAACTCCTAGAAACTGTCTTAGTCACGTAGTGCTGCTACAGCAGAAATACCACTGGGGAACGGCTTTAACAAAAAGAAATTTATCCTCTCACAGTCTAGGAGGTTAGAAGTCCAAATTCAGGGTGCCAGCTCCAGGGGGAGGCTTTTTCTCTCTGTCCACTCTGGGTGAAGGTCCTTGTCATCAATCTTCCCCTGGTGTAGGAGCTCCTCAGCATAGGGATCCCGGGTCCAAAGGATGCGCTCTGCTCCCGGTGTTGCTTTCTTGGTGGTATGAGGTCCCTGTGCTTGCTTCTCTCTTTTATATCTCAAAAGAGATTGATTTAAAATAAAACCTAACTTGTAGATTGGGTCTTGCCTCATTAACACAACTGCCCCTAATCTGACCAGATTAACATCACCAAAACCAAAAAACCAAACCCAGTGCTGTCAAGTCGATTCTGACTCACAGCAACCCTACAGGACAGAGTAGAACTGCTGTGCAGAGTTTCCAAGGAGCGCCTGCTGGATTTGAACTGCCAACCCTTGGATTAGCAGCTGCAGCACTTAACCGCTACGCCACCAGGGTTTCCATTAATACCACAGAGGTAGGATTTACAGCACGTGGGAAAATCATATCAGATAACAAAGTGGTGGACAGTCACACAATACTGGGAATCATGTCCTAGCCAACTTGACACACATTTTTGGGGGACACAAATCAATCCATAACGCTGTCCTTCAAAAAATTATGTTTTGTGTTGACCCTGTGCCTCTCAGGCCATGAATTAAGCCCATCTCCAGTCAATTCACCCATCTTTTGTTGAGGATCAGTTGTGTCCGGGGAGAAAGGCTGAGCCGTCCACAGTCCGGGGTTCCTCACTGGTGTGCGTGGCGACTCTGGCACGTTCTTCCGCAGCAGACCCTTTGCAGGATGGGGCTGGCATCACGTCTTCATTCCAGTGGCTTTTCGTTCAGATTGTCTCCATGTCCCTGCTTCAGTTGTGTAATTCAAAACTGGTTTCATTTTGGTCCAAGTAGAATCATCTTTTCAAAACATCAGAGGGAAAAAAAAAAAAACCACGTTTCATTTTTGGAGAGCTCGGAGCTAAAGTTCCACTAGGGAGGCGTTGTGTTGTTATGAAGCTGTCTTTGGCTCGTTGTGGACACTCAGCGTGTATTTATCGTGTAAATGACTAGATGGAGCAAACAGCACTTATCCACTCCTCACCCCTCCACCCTAAACCTCACTGAATTAGAAACAGTGGTGAAGATGTCTGGGTGGCATTTTCTGTGGCTCTTTGTCACCTCTGGGGCCAGTCCCCCTCTGAAGTGTGGGCGTTTATTCCTCGATTGGGAATTTTGTACCCATTTTGTAACATCATCTGTGTGTTGCTGGGTGCTGTCTAACCAATTCTGACTCGTGGTGACCCCATGTGACAAAGTAGAACTGCCCCATAGGGTTTTCTAGTCCGTAACCTTTACAGGAGCAGATTGTCAGGTCTTTCTCCCACGGAGTTGCTGGGTGGGTTTGAACTGCTGACCTTTTGGTTAGCACCTGAGCACTTAACCATTACGCCACCAGGGCTCCTTGATCACCTATGTAGTGGAGCCCACTGATTGCTCTGGCTTCATTCCAACCTATGGAAAACAGGTTAGAAAAGCAGAGACTGAGAGGAGCCCAGCCCAGAAGCTTGTCGTAATCCGAGAGAGGGATAGTGTTGGCTGAACACAGGGTTTCTCAGCCTCAGCAGTACTGCTGTTTTGAGCTGATAACCTTTTGTTGGGGATGGCTGTTGTTATAGGGTATTGAGCGGCATCCCTGACCCCTGGCCAGTAGATGCCAGCAGCACGCCTGGTCTGTTGTGACAGCCCAAAAGGTCTCCAGAACCAAACCGCACTTGTGACCTTCCAGTCAGTTCCAGCTCATGGCAATTCCATATGTTACAGTGTGCAACTGCTCCATAGGGTTTTCTAGGTAGTAATCTCTCAATGGCACTGTGTGTAATCTTTAAAGGAGATCACCTGGCCTTTCTTCCACAGCGCCATCTCGTGGGTTTGAACCACCAACCTTTAAGTTAGTAGTTGAGCACAAACTGTTCCGTTGCCAAATGTCTCCCTGGGGGGGAGGGGTAAAGTAACCCCCCATTGGGAATCGGGTGGGTAATGGTGGCACTCAGGTTGGGGGTGGGCCAGGATGAGTTCAGGTTTGGCCATGTCGTCATTGAATGTGAGGGTACAGTGGGATGTCGCAGTGCTGTTGTTCCCGGAGGCCGTTGGTAAGTGGCCCTCAAGCTCAGATCTGGGCAGCAGTGTCCACCTGAAGGTCATTGGAAGATGGAGCCACCGGCGTGGGAGTGGTGAAGTCATCCAGGGAGATGGCATGGCCTGAGAAATGGCTACAGCCCCGTGGAATCCTGGCCTTTCCAGGGTGGGCAGGGAAAGAGGAGGCTGGGAAGGGATTTTATTTCTCCGGCCCGAGCTGTTGCTTGGCGACTGCTGGCCGGTGAGGATTAGGCCGTGGGCAGATGTGGAAACAGTGGTGGGATGATGTCACGTTGGGTGGGACTGCCTGTTGTCCGTCCTGCAGGCTGGCCTCCTCTGCCTTCATGTACGCAGCTGCTTGCCATGTTCCAGGCTGTACAGAAGGTGCCTGTGTGTTTGGGGAAGACTCTGCTCTTGGAAAACAGCAGAGCTTTTGTCACATCTCAGTCTGACAAAGGAAAAGCACCGGATTTTGACCCATGCTCCAGGCAATTTCTGCTTCTCAGTGCTGTGAAAACCCCTGAACATGAGGGCAAGTTAACCAGGTGCCAGGAGCTCTGGTGGCACAGTGGTTAAGTGCTCAGCTGCTAACTGAAAGGTCGGCAGTTCCAATCTACCAGCTGCTTTGCAGGAGAAAGATGTGGCTGTCTGCACCCGTAAAGGTTACAACCTTGGAAACCCTATGGGGCAGCTGGACTCTGTCTTGTAGGGTTGTAATGAATGGGAATCGACTCATGGCACTGAGTTTGAGTTTTTATTTTATTTTTTTGGTCTTAACCAGTTGCCACTGAGTTGACTCCAACTTACAGAGACCCTGTGTGTGTTACAGTAGAACTGGACTCCATCGAGTCTTCAGTGGCTGTAGTTTTAGAAATAGATCACCAGGCCTTTCTTCCAAGGCATCTCTGGGTGGACTTGAACCTCCAAACTTTTGGTTAGCAGCCAAGCCCTTAACTGTATGTGTTCCCGGGGATGCCCAAGAGCAGGCTAAACAGTACTTTTTTAAATTAGTACTTTCGGGGGAAGGAGCCCTGGTGGTGTACCGGTTAATGCCAGCATGACTGCTAACCAAAAGGTCAATGATTTGAACCCATCAGCGGCTCGGAGAGAAGAGACCTGGCAATCTGCTCCCATAAAGATTACAGCCTAGGAAACCCTGTGGGGCAGTTCTACTCTGTCCTGTAGGGTTGCTGTGACTTGGAATTGACTCGGAGGCACACAGCAATAACAACTTTATGGGGGAATTTGAATTATTTGTAAGATCTTGGGGGAATCCAGCAGTTGATCCATCATGAAGAATAGGCAGCATCTCTTGGGGAATGAGTCTTCATAGTTGCGGTTGTCCAATATGGGGTTCAGAGACACACAGCTGCTGCAAGCAGCACTGTTGGGCTTAGGATCTCTGCAGTTTTGGCTTCCCCTTAGGAGGGGTTATCAGCCTCTGGGGCAACCTTTAATTGTTTGTTTACAGGCACTTAACCTCTCCACCTCAGGTGTGCTGGGACACAATCACTTACATGCCCATGGCGCTGGTGGACATTGGGGAGAGCAGGCCAGGCTCAGGACCAGGTTGGTTTCCTCCCACATTCGTAGGTGGAGAAGGACACCTTGTTACACAAGCCTAGAACATGTTATCAGGAGGGACTAGTACCTGGAGAAGGGCATCATGCTTCGTAGAGGGTCAGCGAAAAAGAGGAAGACCCTCGAAGGGATGGATTGTGAGGCTGGTGCAGGACGGGACAGTGTTTCATTCTGTTATACGTAGGGTCGCTGTGAGTCGGAGATGACTTGACGGCACCTAACGACAACAATAGCAGAACACTCTAACACTTGCTACTGTTTGCTTGAGTCACACTGGCCCATCTCCCTAGAATCCAGCTGGTTTATTTACTGTGCAGTGAAAAAAGAAAGAAGATCCTAATGGCCCTGCTGGCCCCCAGCCAGGAGGGAAGGTGCTGCTCCTCCCTGCAGGAGTTAAGCCTCTGAAGAGGTCCTTGCTATGCAGGGCCGCAGAACCCTCTTCCAGAAGAGGGGTGATCTGTGCTTCGCTTCTCAAACACCAAGTTTCTGTCTCTGAACTTAGGGACCAGGAAGCCCTCAAACTCCAAAGCCCCAAGTCCACCACCTGTGGAATGACAGGCTCGGCTTAATTAGAGACCAGCGAGGGATTGTATTTCCTGCTTGTTGACTGGCAGTCCCTGTCTGTAAACAGCTGAAGTCTGTAATTAAGCTGTCTAATTGGGAATGACGGCAGTGAAAACGGGCTGGGCGGGCCTGCCTGTCTTTAACCCAAGTGGCCACCTTCTAAGGAACCCTGGTGGCGCAGTGGGTATGTGTGCTCGGCTGCTAATCCACAGGTCAGTGGTTCGAAGCCACCAGCTACGCTGTGAGAGAAAGGTGTGGCAGTATGCTTCCGTAAAGACTACACCTTGGAAACCCCACGGGCAGTTCTACTCTGTCCTACAGGGTTGCTGAGCCGGAATTGACTTGACAGCAGTGGGTTTTGGGTGAGTCCGCCTTCTGCTGTCTGTGGCCATCTTTCTTCTCATATTCTGAAGAGCAGTGGCGGGCCAGCCCTTTGGCTGAGAAGGTGGGGCTGGGCAGCACAGCATTCTTTCTCTTTGCCCCGGAAGGAGAACTGTCAGGAGTTCTGTAGCCTGGAGAAGACGGGAAGGAGAAGAACTTGTAACTCTGTTTAGGCAGATTTATGAAGCAGCTGTGTCTCCCTGCATCATGGTTTTCTTCCTGATAACAGTGTCCCAGCTCTGCTTTGTTGTGATGACTGGCTGTGTTCCTTCTGCAACAGCTCTTTCTTCTCCTGGAAGTTTTATTCAGGTTATGGTTAGACGGTATTTCCAGTAAGTCACATGTCCGGGCCCTCCAGCCAATTACAGAGATGCAGTTGGGCAGACTTGCACATCCAAACAGACGGTGTGATTTGGGAGCTTTGGACTTAAACAAAAACGGAAAAACCTCTATAATCTTACAGATTGAATTCAGGCAGGTAAAGTTATGCAGAAGTATATGTATGTTCCCAATATATGGAATTAAAAAAAATATATATCCCGGCTATATTTTAGGGAAAGTAGTAATTAGATTTTCTTTTTTTTTTTTTTTTGTAGAATGCCACATTCCAAGGCAATAATTCAGGCAGCACTTTGGTAAATGTCAGAATGTTGGAAGCGTGGTCTTGATTGAGTCACTGTTTCTCCGCACGCGTGGTTCTGCTTTTCTGTCCACAGGGCTGCTCTCTAGCCTCACTCAGAAACCCCACACTGCCTCGTCTCTATCTACAGACTTTGCCTCCTGTTGTCCCTGTTGTCTCAGAGGTATTGGTTTTTAAATTAGAAAAAACCAAAGAGGATGCTACAGAAAATAAAGAGTGGTTTCCCAGTCTGACCTTACCAGCATAACGAATTTAATCCAGTTGCCATTTAGTCGATTCTACCCATGTGTGTCAAAGCAGAACTGTGTTCAGTAGGGTTTTTGGTGGCTGATTTTTGAGATGTAGATTGCCAGGCCTTTCTTCCGAGGTGCCAGTGGGTGGATATGAACCTCCAACATTTCAGTTAGCAGCTGACCGAGTTAGCCGTTTGCACCACCCAGGGACTCTGGGACTTAGTGTAGACACCATCTTATTTCCCGTGCCTTTGTACTGCAGAGGGGGAAACTGAGGCTCAGGGAGTCTGAATGTCTGTGAACACATGCGCGCTCTTTAAGAGCTGTAAGGCTATTGAAGATTTTCCCCATTTATCTCTTTTAATTGTATTCGTCGGGGTGGAATGATTGTAGGGATATGGAGAAATGGAAGAAAGTGGGAAAGTCTCTGGGTTCAGGGTTGCTGAGTAAGACCCAGCACAGCTCCACTGGCAGCATCATTAGGAATTTGCAGTTTCCATCCTCAGGGGCCTGTGAGCTAAGGCTATCTGAGCGTAGCCCCGCTTCTCTTCCTTTGAATGGGAAGCCAGAAACTGAGACGGCACTGTTGAGATACAGCTTAGAAATATACTTTGTGAAAAACACTACTTATCTTTCCCATTATGCTATCTCTTAATAGGGTCCCCGGGATCTGAGCCAGCACACACATTTGGCTCTTCTGCTTCCTCTAATCTTCCTTCAAGAGAAAACTGATGATTTAATCAAAGGAAACACATGACAGAGCTCCCATGACGTGCATTGCCCTTATTTTGTGCCTCTGTTGTACAGGAGGTCCGGAATGAGCAGAGCAGTGGCTCCCCAGAGCCACCAAGGGGGACCTCCGCCGCCTGGAGAGGCAGCATCCCTCTTCTGGGAAGAGGAGGCTTTGGAGCCATGGAAGGTCAGCCTGCAGGCACGCAGGCATTACAGGACTCTGTGAGCTGCTTCCCCCGCAGGTGGTTGAGAAGTACTGTATGAAATCCTTGGAGGAAGGATGGGAGAAGCAAGCTTGGAAGGGAAGTTCGATTTCTTCCTGATTAGATAATAAGGAGGAAGAGTGGGAAGGAGGGAATAGAGTGCGTTGCCAAAGCATTTTCCTTTCTGTTTTCTTGTTGTCCTGCGTTTGCGGATGTGCGCCTGTCTGTGGGGACTACCTGTCAGGGTTCCTTGCTGGTGTTCATCCCTCGTAAACGCTGCGTTTCCAAGGAGCCTGTGCTCTGAAATCACAGAGGAGAGCCCCGGTGGATCTGCGAGCAGCTCGTCGTCGTTTTCTGCTCCACAATGAACACACCACTTGCAGACTCTCAGTCCCTGGAGTCGGAGGCCGAGCAGAGTCCCTCCACCTGGAGGGAGTTAGTCAGATGTTTGTGTTGGCTGTTGCTGTTATTGTTAGTCGCTGTGGAGTCAGCCCCCAACTCATGGTGATCCCATACGCGATGGAATGAAGCGCCGCCTGGTCCTTTGCCGTCCCACTAATGGATTGCAGGTTGGACTATCGTAATCTGTGGGCTGGCTTTCGGAAATCGATTGCCAGGCCTTTCTTCCTAGTTCGTCTTAGTCTGGAAGCTCTACTGAAACCTGTTCAGCATCCTAGCAACACACGAGCCTCCACCGACAGACAAGGGGTAGCTGCACGTGAGGTGCCTTGGCCGGGAATCGAACCCTGGCCTCTGACATGGAGGGGGAGAATTCTACCCCTGAGCCACCACTGCCCTCCATGTGGAACGAGGGTGAGGAAGAGCTGAGCCAGGCACACAGATCTCTAGATGATCAGTTAGAAGGCCTGTGAAAGGGGATCTGGGCTTTGAGACTTTCCTGAGCTGAGCCCACCGGACCACCGAGGTGAGGTTCTGCCGGGTGGTATCTCTCACATCCTCAGTGGACCGAGAACCTCATTATTATTTTTTGTTTATTTATTTATTTTTTTTTTGGTGAAAAATATATCTACTAAAACATGTGCCACTTCCACATTTTTTACATGTAGAATTCAGGGACATTGATGCCGTTTATTATATTATGTGGGAAACCCTGGTGGCATAGTGGTTAAGTGCTATGGCTGCTAACCAAGAGGTCGGCAGTTCGAATCCGCCAGGCGCTCCTTGGAAACTCTGTCGGGCAGTTCTACTCTGTCCTATAGGGTCGCCGAGTCGGAATCGACTCAACGGCAGTAGGTTTAAGGTTATCGTATTATGCAGACATCACACTCTCTGTTTCCTATCCCACCACTGTTAACAGAAACTCAGAGCTCCCTGACCTAAGACTCCCCCTCCTCCTCCCTCTCACTCCTCGTCACTAATACATTTTGGTTTCTACACAACTGTCTGTTTCATAGGAGTGGGATCATACAATATTTGACCTTTTGTGACTGACTTATTTTGCTCAGCATACTGTTTTCAGGGTTCATCCACGTGGTAGCGTGTGTCAAGGCTTCATGTCTCTTTACTACTGAGTCATAATACTCCATTGTATGCATATACCACCTTTTGTTTGTCCGTTCTTCTGTTGATGGACATCTGGGTTGTTTCAACCATTAGGCTTTCGTGAAAAGTGCTGCAGTGAATATTGGTGAGTAAGTGTCTTGCACTCCTGCTTACAGCTGCTTTGGGTATGTCTTTATGGCCGGGCCTGCGGGGAGGGCCTTGGTTTCGAAGCAGTGACTTCCGTAGAGTTATCTCTGGTGCCTGTCGGCTATTGACATCTTTAAGATGACTTGTGTAGAATGCATCTGAGTGTAATGGGACACCACCAGTAAACGTGTCAGGCTCCCCAGCTTAGACCTGTGTTCTACCATGAGGTAAAGAAGTAGAATGAAAGTTCAGAAATGATGAACTGTGCATAAAATAAAAGGTGGGCTCGCATACCTGTCTCAGAGTTATTCACAAAGATTTAACCTCCATCAGGGCAGTTAGGCGACAGAATCAATGAGAAGTGAAATCTCTGGCCTTGAGGTATTAAACCAAACCACCAAACTCATTGCCGTTGAGTCGATTCCAACTCATAGTGACCCTATGAGATAGAGTAGAACTGCCCCGTAGGGTTTCTAAGGCTGTAAATCTTTATGGAAGTAGACTGCTAGATCTTTCTCCCACAGAGTGGCTGGTGAGTTGAAACCATCAACCTCTAGGTTACCAGCTGAGTACTTAACCACTGGGCCACCAGGGCCCCTTTTTAGTTATTAGGGTACTACTACTAAACCAAACTTGTTGCCGTTGAGTTGATTCTGACCCATAGCGACCCTCTAAGACAGAGTAGAACTGCCCTGTAGGGTTTCCAAAGAGTGCCTGGTGGATTCAAACTGCCAGCCTTTTGGTTAACAGCCGTAGCTCTGAAGCAGGACACCACCAGGGTTTCCAGGGTACTACTACTAGATACTACTAGATAGTAAAGGAGGCCTGGTAGTGTCCCGGTTAAGCCCTCAGCTGCTAACCAAAAGGTTGGTGGTTCGAACCCACCCACTGGTTCTGTGGGAGAAAGACCTGGCAATGTGCTTCCGTAGAGATTACACCCTAGGAAACCATGTGGAGTGGTTGCACTCTGTCACGTGGGGTTTCATGAGTTAGAATTAACTCTACAGCACCTAGCAACAACAGCAGTATTCAACAGTGACGGACAAACCCCTAAATCTGAGGGGCTTAACCCAATAGACACTTGCTGCTCATTCATTCAAAAAGGTGGTCCTGGTTCTTAGGGACCCTGTACTGGGTTCAGTAGTGGGCCCCCCTCCCCCCAACTCATGTCTACTCAGAACCTTAGAATGTGACCTTATTTACAGATGTAATTAGTGAAGTCATACATCAGTAGGGTGGACCCTGATCCAGTGACCCCTGTCCTTACAAGAGAAAACAGACACAGAGAAGACGGCCACGTGAAGGTGGAGGCAGAGACCGGACTGATGCTGCTACAAGCCCAGGATGGCAGCGGTTGCCGGCAAGTGCCAGAAGCCAGGAGGAGGCTCCTTCACAAGAGCCCTCGGGGGGAGCATGGCCCCCGACACCTTGATTTCAGACTTCTGGCCTCCAGAACCGTGCGAGAGTAGGTTCCCGTTGTTTTACGTCACTCAGTTTGTGGTCATTTGTTATGGCAGCCTCGAAAAGCCAGCACAGGCTCCTTCTGTGTCAGGGCCTCTCTTAGTCTCTTGTGCTGCTGTGACCAAAATGCCACAAGTAGGTGGCTTTAGCTCTTTTGTTACTAAATTTCTATTTTTTGAAAAAATGTTTTTTGGATGCTGTGCGTCTTCACTAATTATGGCACAGTAATTCAAAGACCAATGTGGAATTTTTTATATGAGTTATGGATTGTTTAGATACATGGTCTGGTAATGCAAGCCATATTAAGGCCGGTGGCACTGTGGATCTGTGGTATGGCAACATACCAGTAAGAACTAAATAGGGAATTTGTTGTGGGTGCCTTTCCATTCGGTTATGTGGGGAACCGCTGGTTTTCCAAATATGACACAGAAAAGCCAAGTAAACCCACCAGGGCTCCCTGACTCTCACGCAAAAACCAAAAAAACCAAACCTGTTGCTGTCGGGTCAATTCCGGCTCATAGCGACCCTGTAGGACAGAGTAGAACTGCCCCATAGAGTTTCCAAGGAGCGCCTGGTGGATTCAAGCTGCCGGCCTTTCGGTTAGCAGCCATAGCTCTTAACCACTGCTCCGCCGGAGTTCCCAACTATCACACAGCAAAGCCCTAATTATGCTTGCAAGCCTTATCTCCCAGAAATAAGGGGAAAAAAGGGCAAAAGTTTATGAAACTAACACATGGAGGAAGTGTGTCACCTAATAGAATGCTCAGCCTACGTAACAGTGAGGCTCCGACTCCGGTCTGCTGAGCTTCATGCTTTTCAAATGGGACCCACCTTGATGCTAAATGCATTAGGACTGGAATAAGATACTACCTATGAGGTCCAGAGGCATCAAAAGTGACTGGTGTTGGTACACCAATAGTAGTGAAAGGGTAAAGAACAGAAGTTAGTTTTCTCACATTTCAGGAGGCCAGAAATCTGAATTCAGGGTGCCAGCTCTAGGAGGAGGCTGTCTCTGTCAGCTGTGGGGGAAGATCCTTGTCTCCTTCAGCTTCTGTAGCCCCGGTGTGCCCTCAGTGTGGCATCTGTCCCACCCCCATGTTGCTTGACCCTGTGTCAGTCTAAGTCCCTGGGCAATTCAAATGGTTTGCTCTCAACTGCTAACCTAAAGGTTGGAGGTTTGAAGCTACCCACTGGTGCCATATAGGAAAGGCCTGGCAATCTTCCTTAAAGAATACAGCCAGGAAAACCCTGTGGAGCAGCTCTACTCTGTAACACACGGGGTCGACATGTGATAGCAACGGGTTTGGCCCCAGCATCTAACCTGCTGTTTTTATACCTCAGAAGTGATGAGGTGTAGAACATACTGATGTGACCTTATGAACATAACAAAAAATCCTATTTCCAAATTGGATTACATCCACAAACCAAAACAAATAAATAAATAAAAGTCGATTCCGACTGATAAGACCCTATAGGAGAGAGTAGAGCTGCCCCAAAGGGTTTCCAAGGCTGTAATCTTTACAGAAGCTGACTGCCACCTCTCTCCGGCAGAGCAGCTGGTGAGTTCAAACTGCTGTTAGGTTAGCAGTCGAGTGCTTAACCGCTGAGCCAGCAGGGCTCCTTTTCCACAAATATAACCGAACCAAAAAAAAAAAAAACCGTTGCCATCGAGTTGATTCCGACTCATAGTGACCCTATAGGACAGACTAGAACTGCCCCATAGAGTTTCCAAGGAGTGCCTGGTGGATTTAAGCAGCCAACCTTTTGCTTAACAGCTGTAGCACATAACTACTATGCCACCTAATTCCAGCTCCTATTTCAGGGGGTTAGAACTCAATCCATAACAGGGCTTAACCACGCGAGGTCGCTGTGAAGGGGCCAAGCTTGGGCGACCGTCCATTGGAGGGTTTTATGGGCCAGCCCTGGCAGGGCAGATGGCACTGCCACCTGCGCCCCATTGGGCAGAACTCAAGCCAGTGGCCCCTACCTGCAAAGCAGGCTGGGAAGTGTGGTTTAGCCGTGCGTCCAGGGGAAGGAGAAATGGCTATGGTCAGCAGCCAACCAGTCACTGCCATGTATTCCTTTGTAATGTCAGGATTTATGGGAAGGAGATTTTTAACTGGCATTGAGAGCTTTTGTACTTTTTGTGTGAGTCTGTGGTCTGGAAATTAGGGGTCAGGATAAGTGATTTAGATTCTAGTAATTCTTCATGCTCATTGCCACAATTTCCCCAAACCAGAAGGGGTAAGACCAGGGCCATGGAGCCTCTGACTTCTGGATTGAAATCAAGAAGGTTGTTCTAGTTGGCATACAGAAAATAGTCCACCATAAGATAATGAATCATTATTGAATATTGTGAATAGAAGCTATCCAGGATCCAAGATCAATCAATGGGAGTGAGACGCTTTCACTATATGAAGCTCAGCAGCAGAGCCTGAGGTGTGGGTGGGTGATTGAGTTCTCTGATCAATATGGCATAGTTTTCCCTTGGTCTTCCTTCATCTTTGGTTCTTAGGGTATGGAGCAGGAGTTTACGGGGTGGACAGTGGGGTAGGAAAGTGCTGTGCCTGTGACCAGCCCAGGTGCTTTGGGAGCGCCTACTGCATTCAACCACCACTTGTTAGCCGGCTTGTCGTACTGCAGTGACTTGTGTGTTGCTGTGATGCTGGAAGCTATGCCACCAGTGTTTGAAATACTAGCAGGGCCACCCATGGTGGCCCGGTTTCAATGGAACATCAGACTAAGAAGAAAGGACCGGCGATCTGCTTCCAAAAATCAACCAATGGAAACCCTGTGTATCAGAATATTGTCCAAGATGCCACTCACTTAACTTTGGACGCCTCGTTAGGAAAGACCAATCACGAGATGAGGACGACGTGTTTGGTAAAGTGGAGGGTCCGCGAAAAGGAGGGAAGCCCTCCACGAGCTGCATTGACGCAGTAGACTCAAACAAACCAACGATCGTGAGTGTTATTCTGTTGTACGTGTCATGAGCTGGGATCGACGCGATGGCAACTAACAACAACCGTGTCCAGTTTCTCGCTGGTTTTGTCTAACCTGCAGTGATTTCGAGATATGCTCTGGGAATGATTTTATTGACTCATTTGTTCTCTGGTGGATTCGGTCTCTCTCTCCATTTTGGAGCTGTGGACATTTTGGTTCGCTGAATGTCACGGAACCGAATTTCAACGTGATGTACCTCCTTCTGTGCTTGCGCGTGGCTCCCAGGCACACTTTTCATTCATTCTCTTACTGTGCCATTCGTATGCCCAAGTAACGGTAAGAACAGCAACAACAATGCGCTCCAAGTCAGTGCTGAAACTGGGCAGAGCAGCCCCCTGAGGCCACCTTTAACTGTGGGAGTCACAGGTCAGCAGCCAGTCTGGAGGTTCCAGGCTCCAGGGTGTCCACAACAAGAGCAAGCTTCTCTTCATCAGAGAGAGTCAACTTTGGGATCACGTCCAGGCAGAAAAGGTTGTCCAGTAACACAAAAGACAGCTATCTGCTTTATTAAAAACCAAAACCTGTTGCCGTCGAGTTCATTCTCATAGGAACCCTACAGGGCAGAGCAGAACTGCCCCACAGGGTTCCCAAGGAGTGGCTGGTGGATTCAAACTGCCGACCTTTTGGTTAGCAGCCGATCGCTTATCCACTGTCCCACCAGGACTCCTTGCTTTATAAGGAACTAGTTAAACGTTTAAGGAGCCCTGGTGGTACGACAGTTAAGTGCTTGGCTGCTAACCAGAAGGTTGGCAGTTTAAACCCACCCAGTGGCTCTGTGGGAGAAAGACCTGGCAATCTGTTCCTGTGAAGATCGCAGCCTAGGAAACCTTACGGGGCAGTTCTCCTCTGTCACATGGGGCTGTTTTGAGTTGGAACCCACTGGATGGCTCACAACAAGCAACAACAGCTAAACATTTGGTTACCACTGCATGCTAATGAGTTTGTAAACCTCTTAACCATCCATCCCAGCCTGCCCTCCAACGAGGTATTTAAATGATTTGCTGAGTCCAGAGAAAACTTACATGAGGGCACTTGAATAATATGAATTTCTACAACTGACAGAGGTCTTTGAACCTGCTTCCTAGAGGTTTTCAGTTGAGGAAACACATTCTCGTCCCCTAAAAAAGAAATCCTTAATGAACTAACGTTAATTAAGGAGCCCAGCTGCTAACCAAAACCCACCTGGCGGCTCCGGAGGAGAAAGGCCTGGTGATCTGCTCCTGTAAAGATCACAGCCTAGAAAACCCTGGGGGCAGTTCTGCGCGGTCACATGGGGGTCACCGTGAGTTGCAGTGGACTCCAGGGCACCTAACTAATTAACTAGTGCATTTTTTTTTAACATTCTAGATCTCTAGGTTGGGAGTGACCTTCAGCAGTGGTTCTGGTCTAATCTTGTCAGTATTCTGTCGTCCGGGCAGTTGGCTGACCCATGGGGGTTGGGGGGAGCCGCTGGGAGCCAGGGCCCCGCCTTGTCCTTACCACAGACCACAAAGCCACCCACTTTCTGCACTCATCCTGGATTAGAGCAGATTTCTGCCATTTCAGAGAAGTAAATACCTTTGGTTCATGTGCCCCCACCCCTCAAATGCAGTCCAAAAAGGGGTCAGGGTTACTGGTGTGGAAGTACATGGGACTTCTTACCCCGAGGCATCCTCTGCCCCCAAGTTATTCTTAGAAAGCCAACACAGGTGGTTATGGCTAGTATTGAAAAGGCCGTGGTGGTTCCCTGATAGAATTCTGGCCTTCCACGTGGGCGATCCGGGTTCAGTTCCTGGCCAGAGCACCTCACGCCATCTGTCAGTGAAGGCTTACCTGTGGCTATGATGCTGAACAGTTTTCAGCGGAGCTTCCAGACTAAGACGGGCTAGGAAGAAAATCCTGGCGATCTACTTCCAAAATTAGTGAATGGAAACCTTATGGATCACAAGAGTCTGATCCGCAGTCGATCGTGAGGATGGCACAGGACCAGGCGGTGTTTTGGTCCGTCGTGCCAGGAGTCAGGGCCAACTTGACGGCAGCTAACAGCAACAGCAGCAGGAAGTGTGGACAGGAGGGCAGCTGTGCTGTGTGCTGACCAGGCTGGCAGGCAGACGGGCTAGAGGAAATGCCATGTCATGCCATCTTGTCTTCCCTTTCTTCCTGGCATCTTTCAGATCACCTGCGTCACCTGCCTGCCAGCTCCCCTGTCCCAGGTTAGGGATCTTTGGTTCCTTCTCTCTCCGCTTGTGCCTCTGTTGTTTGGTGTCTTTACACTGTGAGGATGTTCTCGGGCTGGCCCAGCCTCCACTTCCCTCTCGTTTCAAATGGAGAAGGACATGAAAAGCGCCGGGGAAAAGTCTGCAGATGACAGTTTCCCACTTGTAAAAACTAAAGCGCCTTAAGCCTCGGGTTGAGAAAGGTCAAGGCGAGATTCTGGTGAGATTCCCTCTCTCTCTTTGTAGTTCTTTACATGGAAAGAGGGTTTTACATTCATATTGCGAAGGCAGCCACAACTTCAAAAGCGCTTCCTCTTCTTTGGGGGAGTCCGCCCTTGTGATTGTGATTGGAAGAAAGCTGTCTCCACACCAAGTGGGAGGAAAGTCCTCTCCAGAGTCTGAGCCGTGGGGAGTTACCTCAGCTCCCAGGATGTGAGAAACCCCCTCCCCATCCTAAAGCCCTAATTGGGGAGGGACATCTTGGTCAGAATGTTCTCCCCTCCTCCTGCTACTCTTCTGTGTCTTCAGTTAGGAGCAGGGCTTTGGAGACAGTGTGACCTGGGCTCAGATTTCTGACTGCAATTAATGTCCCCATAAGCCTCTGTTTGTAAAATAAGGTAAGGGATAATAGTACCCAAGGAGTCCCTGGGTGATGCAAAAGGCTAACTTGCTTGACTGCTAACTGAAAAGTTAGAAGTTCAAGTCTACCCAGAAGTGCCTTGGAAGAAAGGCCAGGCCATCTACTTCAGAAAAATCAGCTACTGAAAACTCTCTGGAGCACAGTTCTAGGCTGACGCCCATGGGTTTGCCATGAATTGGAATCGACTTGACAACAACTGTTCGGTTTTTTTAATGGTACGTACTTCATAAAGTTGTTGGAGACTGTAATGGGTTAAATTGTGTCCCCCGAAAAAGTATGTTGGAATCCTAGCCCCCAGTACCTGTGAATGTGGCCTTGTTTGGAAATAAAGATTTTAAAAATATAAACTGGAGTAGGGTAGGTCCTTATCCTGTAATGCTGGCGTCTGTATAAAAGGAGAAGAGACATAGAGACAGGGAGACAGAGGAGGAGGCCATGAGATGCTGTAGCTGCCTGGAGCCACCAGGAGCTGAGAGAGAGGCACGGAGCAGATTCTTTCTCAGAACCTCAGAAGGAATCAGCGCGGCCAACACCCTGATCTGGGACTCCTAGTCTCCAGAACTGTGAGACAATGAATTTCTGTTCTTGTACAGTGGTTAAGAGATCGGCTGCTTGAGAAAAAATTTTGAGCTGTGACAAATCCGATCAGTGTCTGATCTCTAAAATCTACAAGAAAGGTACTGCAAAACCTCAACAACAAAAAGACAAATAACCCAGTCAAAAAAATGGGCAAAGGATATGAACAGGCACTTCACTAAAGAAGACATTCAGGTAGCTAACAGATAGGTGAGGAAATGCTCACAATCATTAGCCATTAGAGAAATGCAAATCAAAACTACAGTGAGATGCCATTTCACCCCGACAAAGCTGTCATTAATCCAAAAAACACAAAATAATAAATGTTGGCGAGGTTGTGGAGAGACTGGAACACTTATACGCTGGGAATGTAAAATGGTAAAACCACTTTGGAAATCGACTTGAGGCTTCCTTAGAAAGCTAGAAATAGAACTACCATATGATTCAGCAATCCCACTCCTTGGAATATATCCTAGAGAATTAAGAGCCCTTACATAAATATATGCATACCCATGTTCATTGCAGCACTGTTTACAATAGCAAAAAGATGGCAGCAACCAAGGTGCCCATTGACGGATGAATGGGTAAATAAATTATGGTATATTCACACAATAGAATACTACACAATAAAAAAGAACAACA
Source organism: Elephas maximus indicus (assembly GCF_024166365.1). Lineage (NCBI taxonomy): Eukaryota > Metazoa > Chordata > Mammalia > Proboscidea > Elephantidae > Elephas > Elephas maximus. The sequence goes on from NC_064824.1 coordinate 137,749,718, forward strand.
ATGAATCCATGAAACATAACATGGATGAATCTGGAAGGCATTATGCTGAGTGAAATTAGTCAGTTGCAAAAGGACAAGTATTGTATGAGACCACTATGATAAGAACTCAAAAGGTTTAAACACAGAAGAAAACATTCTTTGATGTCTATGTGGGTGGGGTGGCAGGGAGAGGGCTATTCACTAATTTGATAGTAGACAAGAATTATTTAAGGTGAAGGGAAGGATAACACACAATACAGGGGAAGTCAGTACAACTGTACTAAACCAAAAGCTAAGAATACAACTATACAACCCTCAGTGGTGGGGGTCTGGGAACTATGGTTTCAGGGGACATCTAGGTCAATTGGCATAATAAAATCTATTAAGAAAACATTCTGCATCACACTTTGGCGAACAACGTCCAGGGTCTTAAAAGCTAGCAAGCAGCCATCTAAGATGCATCCACTGGTCTCAACCCATCTGGAGCAAAGGACAGTGAAGAACACCAAAGACACAAGGAAAATATGAGCCCAAGAGACAGAAAGGGCCACATAAACCAGAGACTGCATCAGCCTGGGACCAGAACTAGATGGTGCCCGGCTACTGCCAGTGACTGCCCTGACAGGGAACAAAACAGAGAATCCTTGATGGAGCAGAAGAAAAGTGGGGTGCAGACCTCAAATTCTAGTAAAAAGACCAGACTTAATGGTCTGACTGAGACTGGAGGGACCCCAGAGGTCATGGCCCCTTGGACTCTTTGTCAGCCCAAAACTAAAACCATTCTCTAAGCCAACTCTTCAGGCAAAGATTAGACTGGACTCTAAGACATAAAATGATACTGGTGTGGAGTGTGCTTCTTAGCTCAAGTAGAGACAGGAGACTATGTGGGCAGCTCCTGTCTGGAGGCAAGATGAGAAGGCAGAGGGGGACAGGAGCTGGCTGAATGGGCGCAGGAAATACAGGGTGGAGAGGAGGAGTGTGCTGTCACATTGTGGGGAGAGCAACTGACTTGAATTGTAAACTTTCACTTAATTGTAAACTTAAAGCACAATTAAAAAAAAAAAGATTGGCTGCTAACCAAAAGGTCAGCAGTTCAAATCCACCAGCCGCTCCCTGGAAACTTTATGGGGCAGTTCTACCCTGTCCTATAGGGTTGCTGTGAGTTGGAATCGACTTGATGGCAGTGAGTTTAGTTTTCAGATTTTTGGTAACCCACCCAATTTGTGGCACTTTGTTTTGGCAGCCCTAGGAAGGCAGCGTAGGGACTAAGTATGATCATATCTAAAGCGGTTGTGCCTGGATGCTTGCCGCATCCCAGGCCCCCAGACGGTGCTGACGTTCCTTAGGGTCATCATTGATCCTAAGCATGTTGCCTGCTCACAAGGGCAGCTCCTCCTCCCCAGATCTTGGAGGATACAGGGTGGCTGTATGTACGGGCCTCACATGAGGGCAGTTAGACATATTGAGAGGCATATTGAAAACCGTTAGACTTGAATTCCCCTGGAATTTAATTGTGTTGCTGTTTAAGGGTGGAAGAAGGATGGGAAGGGGACGGGCGGAGTCGTGGGCAGAGTGCTGCGGGTGGAGCTGGAGCGGCTATGGGCAAAGAGAAAGCCTGCCTTTCCCTAAACTGGGAATGAACCTAGAGAAGGGTTTGTTTTATATGAAAAGTAAGTCCAAGTGACATTTCGGGTGAGAGTTTGCATTTCCAGAAGACTGTAATTTTTCCATTATTCCATCATTGACTCATGCATTAAAACCCTCTCGCCCTTGGATCGATCTTTGAAAAATGTGTTACTTTAATGACCCTTTTAATGATGCCCCCACACTCCCTCCCCACCAGCTTGGGGGATGAGGGAGGGTGGGGAAAAAGAGAGCATTTAACTTTTTACTAAGTCACTCATTTTAAGACATTTGAGTCAATGTTTACCTAACTTGTATCTAATTACAGCTGAAATGTCAGAAAGGATACCAAAGGTCTGGACCGTACAGCTGTGGTTCTCAGAGTTAAGCACATACGTAGGTGCGTAAGAAGCACCTGAAGGAGCCGTGGTGGCGCAGTGGTTGAGCGCTCATCTGCTAACCAAAAGGTCAATAGTTTGAACCCTCCAGCCGCTCCGCAGGAAAAAGATGTGGCAGTCTGTGTACGTAACGATGACAGCCTTGGAAACGCTATGGGGCAGTTCTACTCTGTCCTATAGGGTCGCCATGAATCGGACTCTACTTGATGGCAATGGGTTTGATCGTTTGGTTAAGAAGCACAGGAAGGGCTTACTAAGCCAGATTCCTGGGCCTCACCCCCAGAGATTCAGATTTCTAGGGTCCAGGATGGAGCCTCAGAGTCTGCATTCCTGACAGGCTTCCAGGTGGTCCCAGGAGCCCACTCTGAGGAGCACTGTCCTGTAGTGTTCCTGAATATGAGAAAGAGCTCATGGAATGCACAGTGTATCAGGTGCCACTAATATAAGGATTTGGGGTATACCCAGGTGTCATGGGGTTGATAAAACTGAAATCAGTTAGAAGGACCTCAGCCCCTCATCAGTATGGCTGGCTCCTCTTCTTGTTTCTGAGGAGTGAGTGCCTTTCACATCCAAGTAGTAGCTTTTTAATTTCTAGCTCAAGTTAATTTATGGGCATTTCAAGGCATAGCATTCAGTAAACCAGACTGGGTGACCATACTACGTGATCAGAAAAATGTCTTTTTAATCGGAGGGTGGCCTTTGGATGGAAAAGATTAAAATAAGCATTGATCAGAACCCAAGGGGAGTAGGGAGATTGAGGGAGTTGGGTTCATCTGACGGCACTGGGTTTTTTTTATCCATCCATCCATCAATTCATTTATCCACCCACCCTCCCATCCACCCACCCACCCGTCCATCCGTCCGTCCATTCTACCCACCCACTCATCCATCCATCCATCCGTCCCTCTGTCCGTCTGTGTATCCACCTACCTACCCACACACCCATTCATCCATCCATCTCTCTCTGTCCACCTGTCTGTTGACCCATCCGTCCATCCATCCACCTACCTACCTACCCACACACCCATTCATCCATCTGTCCATCTGTCCGTCCATCCATCTGTCTGTCCATCCACCTACCAGCCTATCTGCCCACACACCCGTCAATCTATCCATCCACCCACCCATCCACTAGATGTTGGCTCAGCAGGCTCTGGCTGCGGTCCTAGGCACTGAGGATCCAGCAGTGAAGAAGATGATATAACCCTGTGCTCTCCTGCTGAGACTTGCCCTGCATTCTGAAACCCTGGAGGCTCTTGCAAATGAGCTTGCCATTTACCCCACCCCAGGCAATGGCTCTGAAGAATCCCTGGCAAATAGCACACAGTAAACTCCAAGTGGAAAAATGTACCAATTTTCAGAGCAGAAAAGGGTGTGGTTTTTGCAAATTACAGACCAGTGAGTTTAGGTTTAACTCCAGTTAACAGGCTAGAGAGACTTGCTGAGGAACGTTTTGTGGAAAGCACAAGAATCAGGCTTGGAAGACTAGCCTGACTGATGATGCTGGCACTGATAAGAAGTGGCAAGGGTAGAGACACCGAGTGGGATGCTGGCTCGCGGGTCGTCAGCCTGGTGGGCCATGCCAAGCAGGAGAGGCAGCTGGTGCCATCGAAGAAATGGCACTGAGTATATATGTCAGCAATATTCTTCAAATTTGGTGTTTCTGATGCTCTCTGATCCCCATCTTAACAAATCGAGGGAAGGGCGTTTGTAATGAATGTTACAGGCAAATGACTAGTCTTGGTACTTAAAGAGCTCTTACAGATAGTTTACAAAAAATATGAAGATGCCCAAAGGTAATTGGACACGAAACAGTTAATCCGAGTTGCTGCTGTTTGAACAGATAAGCAAAGGTGAAAAACAATGACGCCACCAGTGATGATGTAGAAATATCTAGTCATATGGCCGTGTTGTGTGTCTGGGGGACGGGGGCGGGTGGGTAGAAGGGGACAGGGTGGCTGTGCCTAGAAAAAGCCAGTTGTGGGAGGGGGTAAGGTGAGGAAGGTCGACACTGAGCTCCAGAACAATGATGGCGGGATGCCAAGAACTTTGCCCTTCCAGGACAGCAGCATGGAAATGTAGACACATGGAAGCTCTTAACGCTTTGACCCAGAAATTATGCTTCCAATAATCTAAAGAAATGATCGGGGATTTTCACACTGATTGATGGACTGAGTTATTTTTATACCCCGTCTCATTCCAGAAAAGGAGCCCTGGTGGCGCAGTGGTTAAGTGCTCGGTTGCCAACCAGAAGGTTGGTGGTTCTAACCCACTAGCTGCTCAGCGGGAGAAAGATGTGGCAGTCTCCCTCCGTAAAGATTTACGGCTTTGGAAACCCACTGGCGCTGTTCTACCCTGTCCTGTAGGATGACTGCGAGTCGAAATCGACTCGACAGCAAAGGTTTGGTTTTTATTCCAGAAAAGATACAAAGCAATTTACAGGATGGATGAATATATAAAGATGAAATATCATCTAAGAAAAGTGTCTTCTCTTGATGAAAAGTAGCCTTATGTTACACAGCTTGTTAGATCGACTGACTCACAGCAACCCCCTGTGTGTCAGACTCCAACTCGGCTCCGTAGGGTTTCCAACGGCTGGTTTCTTGGATGTAAATCACCAAGCCTTTCTTCGGAGGTACCTCTGGGTGGACTCAAACCTCCAACCTTTTGGTTAGCAGCTAAGTGTATTAACTGTCGGCACCATCCTGGACTCTGAACAAAAATATACACTGTATTAATGGCCATTCTTTGATCCATCAACAAGCGTGGTGAGATAGCAGGGCACGGGCAAAGAAGAGAGTTTGGACTTCAGAATTGAGCCCAGCTGGCTCTGAGCCCCTTATCAGCTGGCAATCACCTCTGTGGCCTTAGCAAGTCACTTGACCTATCAAAGTCAGTTTCCTCCTCTGGAAAAGTAAGTAATACCCAACTGCCATTGAGTTGGAGTCAACTCGATGGCAGTGGGTTTGGTTTTGGCTGTTGAGGGGACAACCCATTTCCCTTCCTTTGCTACTTAAGGAAAAAGGGTACAGGTTCTCTATAGATTCACTCCATTCCTTTGTATACGATTCATTCCAACTGCTTATTATTGGACTAATTAAGCAGTAAAGGGACAACTTTCCCAGAAGGATTTAAAGAGAACTGTCAAGGAGCCCTGGTGGTGCAGTGGTTAAGAGCTCAGACCAGAAAGTCGGCAGTTCAAATCCACCAGACGCTCCTTGGAAACCCTATGGGGCAGTGCTACTCTGTCATATAGGGTCGCTATGAGTCAGAATTGACTCGAGGGCAACGGGGTTGTGGGTCAGTTTGAACAAACCATGGAGATAGACGTAAAGAGAGGTTTTTAAAATTATTTATATTTTGTTCAGAATATAAACAGTATTACCAAAAAGCCAGCCTTGCCTATGTTTAAACATTAAAAATAGCCTTTCTTATGGAAAGCGGTACATGTTAATTTAGGAAGAAGAGATAAAGAACCAGAAGAGACATTTTACGGTTACTTAGAGGAGATTGTCATCAGTGTTCTTTAGCTCTTATTTCAATCAGGACTGTGATAAGCTGGTAAAAGTTAGTTGAGGGATTTTATTTGTAACTGTGTATTTAATGTAACTAGAGCCTTAGTGGCACAGTGATTAAGCACTCGGCTGCTAACTGAAAGGTCGGCAGTTGGAACTCACCAGCTGCTCCTCGGGAGAAAGATGTGGCAGTCTGCTTCCATAAAGATTTACAGCCTTGGAAACCCTATGGGGCAGTTCTGCTCTGTCTTATAGGGTCACTATGAGTCAGAATCAACTTGAGGGCAATGGTTTTTTTTTTTTTTAATATTTTATGTAATGTGTTTTTTATTATTATTTTTTTTTTTTCCTGGCCTCTGTGTAGCATATGAAACCTTCGACTGGATCCCTGATTGATTCTTCTCTGCTCAATAATGTGTTCATTGCCATGGTATTTCCTGGACAGCTGTGGTTGCTTAGCTGTGTAACTGTAATAACCAGACTAAGGAAGCAGATTTTCCAATTGAATATTTTAATAAACGATGGATTGAATAAGGGGCATGTCACTGTCCCAAAATGGAGACCAGAAGTTACGAGTAGGTCACCCAAGTGGAGAATTATCTTCAGATGTCTGTGTGTGGGTTTGTTGTTGTTAGGTGCTGTTGAATTGGTTCTGACTCATAGCTGCCCTGTGTACAACAGAACACTGCCCAGTCCTGTGCCATCCTCACAGTCATTGCTATTTTGACCCCATTGTTGCAGCCACTGCATCAGTCCATCTCGTTGAGGGTCTTCCTCTTTTTTGCTGACCCTCTGCTTTATCAAGCATGATGTCCTTCTCCAAGGACTGGTCCCTCCTGATCACATGTCCAAAGTATATGAGACGATGTCTCGGCATCCTGGCTTCGAAGGAGCACACTGGCTGAACTTCTTCCAAGAAAGACTTACTCGTTCTTCTGGCAGTCCATGGTATATTCAATATTCTTCGCCAACACCATAGTTCAAGTGCATCAGTTTTGCTAAAGATAATTGGAAGACAGTTGCAGGAGTATATCAACAGGGAACTGTCAGAAATTCGAGCTGGATTCAAAGCGGGGTGTACAATGAGGGATATCATTGCTGATGCGTGGGCTTAGTGGGATTATATAGTCATCCTGGGACTGTGATGGATCTAAAGTGACATTGACTAAATAGTAGTAGTCAGTCAGTAGTCCCCCCCCCCAGCCCCCTCCAGTCCTCAAGTACACATATTTCCAATCATAACCCGCAGGACTTTTTAAAGACCCTTCTGTTTCTCTTCCCAAGTGACAGTGCTTGATGGTCACCTCCTCTGAAGGGTTTCCATCTTGAGTCTCTGCTTCATCTCCATATAGGGAGATGGTCTCAAGAAAACCCGAATAAAAATATTCAACCTAGTCCCCGGAATTTTGGACTTGCTTCTCTCGACTCTGTCAGGACCAAACTTGCTTCTCTCTACTCTGTCAGGACCAAACTTAACTCTGAGGAGTCTGCGGTGCGTTTTCAATCCTTCCTGGTGCCATTGTCTCTGTGATTTGCATTCACATAGGAAGCGCTGTGAACTCGGAAAGAAAATGACTTTATGATTGAATCATATAATTTCAAACACAGCTCTTTTAGGAATAAACTATGTTAATTACTATACTGAGAGTGATTGTCCCTCTTGCCCTTCTTTTTGAGCTGTGTGTTAACAGAAACTTCTGTGCACTTGGTACAAGGTCAGCAGAGATTTAAAAGCAGACATAAGCTGGGACAATATATTCATGCTAGAATTGAGAACATGGAATTAATTAAGTGTACAGAAGCTGGATGATGGAGGGGTCTCTGCCTCCATTTGTGTTCTTGAAAGCACTTTGTTCTATAAAGAGATCACAATTTATATCATGGTCTGTACATTCCTCATGGTGTATTAATAAACTGAGTGAGTGTGAAGAACACGATAGATATAAAGCCGGAAAGGAATGTGCCCTGAATGGGTTACTATGTCTTTTCAATATTAATGACGCCCAGGGATTTCTTTCAAAGTCGAGAGTTGGACAGCTCCGTCGTCTAGTCCTTAATTATAGCATGGTCTCACGTCTCTGGGTGCTTTGCCCCTGTAGTCCATCAATATTCCATTCCTTACCTCCAGTTGCCAAGCTGGAGATAAGAGACCTGTGTGCAGTCCTTTCATGTGCGGCTGTGAGTTTGGATCGCAGGAAGGGCGCTCATACTGACGACAGCAGGAGTGTGTGGTGCTGTTTGAGTTCCCATGAACCAAACCAAAACCAAACCAGTTGCTGTTGGGTCGACCCCGTGACGGTCCCACATGTGTCAGAATACAACTGTGCTCCGTAGGATTTTCAGCGGCTGATTTTTTGGAATTAGATTGTCAGGACTTTCTTCTAAGGTGCCCCCAGATAGACTCCAACCACCACCCTTTTGGTCTGCCGCTGAGTGTGTTCACCTTGTGCATCACCAGGAACTCCGTGCTTTGGAACCAAATCCAAAAAACCAAACCTGTCGCTGTCAAGTCGATTGCAACTCACAGCAACCCCACAGGACAGAGGAGAACTGCCCCACAGCGTTTCCGAGGAGTGGCTGGTAGACTCGAACTGCTTACCCTTCGGTTAGCAGCCGAGCGTTCAGCCAGTGCGACACCGGGAATCCCTATTTTTTGGGAAGCAGTCTGCAGTACCATATGTTAACACGTTTCAGAAAGTATGATTTATTCTTCCTTGAATTTTTTTAGTGGACATTTCCAAGCTCGTTTCCTTTTCCAGTGAGTCACCTCCTGGATGCTTTGGGGGAGTCAGTGTTGGAGGCAGGGCCTGGCTTTCGATCAGTGATTACAGGACAGGGAAGGAGGCATTCTTGGAGCTCTGGCCCCTCGGATAAGGCACCTGCAGAGTTGCAGAGACCCCACCAGGCCTGGCCAGAAAATACTGTCTCTTCTTCCCTGGTTCCCTGTGGGGACACACAGCTTGTCGTTGACCCTGCAGACCGCAGCCTCCCTTCCCACTGGCCTTGGGGTCCCTCATTGCAATAACTGCTAATGAGGACAGGCAGCAGAGGGTATCACTCCCATTTATCATGGCGCATCTTCACCCCACTTTGGAGGCAGGCAGTCAGGTTCTTAAAAAGACAGGCTTTTTGCAGGGCTGTCATTCTAAGCTTGGATTTAGGGCTACATTAAGCAAAAAGAAAGAAAACAGTTTCAAGTGCACCACTGTCATTTATGGGAAATGGATGACTGGTCCTTTAAAATGAGAGCTGTTACAGGAAAGGAGAAGCAGTCTACTTTTTTTTTAACTGAAAAATATCTTTTCAGTTGTTGCGGAAAATATCCAGGGCAAAACACACACCGTTTCAACCTTTTCTACATGTACAATCCAGTGACATTGATTTGCAACCATTCTCACCCTCCTTTTCTGAGTTGTTCCTTCCCCCCCAAGCTTCCTATCTAACCTTTCGAGTTCCTGTTGTCAGTTTGGTCCTGTATACATAGTTTCTGAGTTGTTCCTTCCCCCCCAAGCTTCCTATCTAACCTTTCGAGTTCCTGTTGTCAGTTTGGTCCTGTATACATAGTTCTTGAAAAGAACACAATACTCAAGGCCCAGAAAAAAAAACCCAGTGCCGTCTCTTTTAGTTTGGACCCTCTGCTGAAACCTGTTTAGCGTCAGAGCAGCGCACAGGCCTCCCCTGACAGCTGAGTGGTGGCTGCGCGTGAGGTGTATGGGCCAGGAGTCGAATCTGGTTCTCCTACGTGGAAGGTGAGAATTCTACCACTGACCCACCACTGCCCCCTCGTTTCTCTTCTACCTGCAGTCTCACCTGCCAGTAGTCATTACTACGGTGGAGACCCCGCATAGCCCAGGAGCTCAGCTGTGCACACAGGTCCTTGTTTATGTCCAGATTACTTTGGATTCTTCCTGAGACTTTTGCAAACCCAAGTGTGACTATTACTACTGAATGCTCCCCTTTAGGGTAAGGATAGTCCTTGTTGTCGCCTAACCACAGTGGAGATTGTTTCGAAGACTGTTACGAACAGTAAAATGTTTCTCTTGATAATTAAGGCCATTAAAACCTTTGGTGGCCGATTAAATATTTATGGAAATTGTTCCCATACAGTTTTCTTCCATCCCATTTGTGAAGCAGTTTTGCTTGTTGGTAGGCACCTTTTTCTCTTGGCACAATGTTGCCTGTGACGAGAAGTGGGGAAACTTTGATTTAGAAATAATGGTGCGAGTGTTACCCCTGAGAGGGCCGTGTTGACACGCCTGTGCAAGGTTGGGTTCTTCTGAGAGACACGGACTTTTCCTAATGCCCAGGCCTGGCTACTGATGGAAGAGTATCCGGGACACTTCCGGTGGTAAGAACTTACAGCCTCGTAGTGAGCATTTCTGCTTCAGAGGGGGAAGTCCGCAATGGAGAGACTTTTCTGCTGTGTCCAGGGAGAGGCCAAGAGACAGGAGAGCTGCAGAGGGTACTGGCAGGGCTGAGAGGGTGCTGCGGCACCCACAGCGGGGGCAGGGCAGAGAAGGGGCAGAGCCAGAGAGGGATCCCCAGAGGCTCCCGGGGCTCTGGGGGAGGTGGGACCCTTAGACAGACTTGTCAGCGGGCAGTGGACCTGGTGATGGGGGCAGGGTTGGCTTTCCTGATACGGCTACCCTGGAAGTGGGAGGCAGGGCCAGCTTGGTGCTAAGAGCTAGGGAGGATGGAGCCAAGGGTTTTGCTCAGCTTTTCCAGGAACTCGTGACAAGTAAGACAGAAAAGGTTGAGTCTTGAGGGTCAGGTTTTGAGATTCAGACAGAAGGGGAGGCTGTTGGTCCCTGGTCAGCCTTGAGCCACGCACAATGGAGCAGAACGCTGCCTGGTCCTGTGCCAGCCCCACCATCGGTTGTGGATTGGAGCATTGTGACCCGTAGGGTTTGCACTGATAGATTTTTTGAAGTCGATCACTTTCTTCCCAGTCCACCTTAGTCTGGAAGCTCTGCCGAAACCTGTCCAGCATCCTAGCAACACGCAAGCCTCCACTGACGGACAGGTGGGGGCTGCACATGAGATGCACTGGCCGGGAATCAAACCTGGGTCTCCTGCATGGAAGGTGAGAATTGCACCACCGAGCCACCACTGCACCTCAGCTCTGGGTGTAGATCCCTGCTATTATCCGTGCTTTGAATAGTTCTAAGCGATTTCAAGTATTCTATTTCTTAATCGATATTCTAAGCACCTGGATCAATAATGTGTGTGTTTATTTCTCAGGAAAGGTCCCGTGCTCACTAAATCTTGGTGAAACAGCCAACTGTTCCCAGATCCTAGGGGGCAGGGCCTCTCTGGGAATCAGCATTTGCCTCCTTTTGTTCGGTGGGCTGTGGCCCAAGCCAGCTGGTGTGGACAGGGAAGGACCAGCCCCCGAGTGAGCCTCCCGTGCCTAGGGTGTTCCTGGCAGCACCCTATTCCCTGAAGATGGAGCCACTGCTGGAGGGGGATCTCCCCAGCAGTTACACACTGGGGAGCTGGGTCCCTCCCCACCCCACTCCCCACCACCCAAAATTTTCCACGGTGGGGGGAGGCACTCAGGGGTGGCCACCCAAGATCAGCTGCAGCTGAGGATTTTTGCGGCAAGAAGAAGAAATGAGTCACTCTTCTCTGTGTCTTTCCCTAACCACTGGAGATTTACTAGATAAACTTGTGGCGGGGCAGGGAGCTGTGGGGTGGAGCAGTGTAAACGGGGCACTGTGGAGCTTTGGTCCAACCAGTGCAAGTCGGCCGGCCTCCGCCAGCCCCAGTGTAGTTCCTTGTGATATGACTGAGGGACAGCTTCGCCCCTCAAGAGCACACCCTGAGTCAACACGTGGATCACACCATACACCTGCAAGCAGTCTCTGTTGACCAGGGTGTTGATAAGGGCCGGGTGGTGGAGATAGAGCTACAGACCCCTCGGCTGGGGGAGGTGGTTATGTAAATACAGTGTCAGGGCAGTGATGGGTGCAGAGGAGATATGTACAGGTGTGAAGGGAGAGGAGAGTGGGCGTGGCCAGCAGGGAAGATATCAGAGAAGATCCCTGAGCTAGGCAGAGTGACAGTAGGATTTAGCTTGGTGAGGAAACAGGTGGCTGCTTGTCTGTCCCCACAGGAGATGGTGGTGGGATTGGATGTGGCAACGTCCCTGGGTGGTGCAGATGGTTTGCGCTTGACTACTAGCCTAAAGGTTGGTGGTTTGAACACAGCAGTGCTGCAAAAGAAAGGCCTGGAGACCTGTTTCTGTAAAGATTGTTGTTGTCGTCAGATGCCATCAAATTGATTTCAACTTAGAGCGACAGCATGTGACAGAGTAGAACTGCCCCGTAGGGTTTCGTAGGCTAATTTTTGCGGGAGCAGATCACCAGGTCTTTCTCCCATAGAACTGCAGGTCGGTCTGAGCCTCCAGCCTTTTGGTCAGCTGTTGAGGACTTCACTGTGGCACACCAGGGCTCTCCTGTAAAGATTACAGGCAAGAAAACCCTATGCAGCAGTCCTACTCTGGAACGGAAGGGCTTTCGTGAGAATTGACTCCATGGCAATAGGTTTGGGGGCTTTTTTAGAGGTAGAGAGGAGTTTGGTGTGTTTGCGTAAAGAGTGTTGGGCTGCAGCAGACAGCAACACACGTTTGTTTGAAGCACAGGGGCAGACGCTTCATGTGTGTCATCACATTTGATATTACAACCAGCCTGGTGGCGCAGTGGTTAAAGCGATCGACTGCTAGCCGAGAGGTCGGCAGTTTGAAATTATCAGCCTCTCCAAGGGAGAAAGTTGTGACAGCCTGCTTCCGCAGAAATTTACAGCCTTGGAAACCCTATGGGGTTGCTATGAGTCAGAATTGACTTGACAGCAGTGGATTTTTATTATTATTATTTCCTCCGTTTTGCAAAAATGAAAACCGGATGCAGAGGCAGAAGTTGCTTCCCCCAGGTCACACAGGGCTTGCCTTACCTGGCCCTGGAGCTGTCAGCCTTTATGCCTCTGTGAGGCAGTGGGGGTGCAGGGGCCTTGAATGCCTGTCAGGATGGGCGCCTCATTTTCCTGGATGCAGGGTAGGAAGGCTTCCTGGGAGTGCACCAAGACTGGGAGGGGGCCAACCAGGTGAGTCTTGAGAGGGCAGGAAATAAAGACATGAGGACTCTTACCTCTTTTTCAAGGAGTCTTAAGATGTAGGGGCATCCCTGTGTGGTGTAAATGGTTAACACACTCAGCAACCAGCTGGAAAGTTTGGAGGTTTGAACCCACCCAGAGGCACCTCAGAAGAAAGGGCTGGTGATCTATTTATAAAAAACCAGCCATTGAACACCCTCTGGAGCACAGTTCTGTTCAGACACACATGGGGTCACCATGAGTCAGAGTCCACTTGATGGCAACCGGTTTCTTTCTTTCTTTGGTATATTGTCGTAGGGTCTTTTAGTTTAGGGTGTGTTTTCAGACTACCTTTGGTCTATTGATTAGTAGTGCCCAGAGCTGGGCAGATGAGGAATTATTAATTCCCACTTCCAGATGTGGACAGTTTTGTCTTGGTACGTAACTGACTAGACTGTCATCTTCAGCCGCACTTCTGCAGATATAGTACGAAGCTGGAAGGATCAGTCAAGACATCTAGAGTATTATAAACCCTTTGGCCTCAGCAATTTACTTATCATTCCCCCTGATTGAATTGTGTCCCCCCAAAATATGTGTCAACTTGGTTAGGTCATGATTCTCAGTATTGTCTGGTTGTCCTCCATTTTGTGATTGTAATTTTATGTTAAAGAGGATTAGGCTGGGATTATAACACCCATATTAAGGTCATATCCCTGATCCAATGCAAAGGAAGTTTCCCTGGAGTGTGGCCTGCACCACCTTTTATCTTACAAGAGATAAAAGGAAAGGGAAGCAGAGAGTGGGGGACCTCATACCACCGAGAAAGCAGTGCTAGGACCAGAGCACGTCCTTTGGATTGGACCCAGGGTTCCTGTGCGGAGAAGCTCCTAGACCAGGGGAAGGTTGATGACAAGGACCTTCCTCCAGAGTCAACAGAGAAAGAAAGCCGTCCCCTTGAGCTGACGTCCTGAATTTGGACTTCTAGCCTATTAGGCTGTGAGAGAATAAATTTCTGTTTGTTAAAGCCATCCACTTGTGGTGTTTCTGTTATAGACGACTAAGACACCCCTACTTGGTCCATCTCCCTTCATAGAAGATTCTGGAATTGGTGATGATTTTTAAAGAAGGCCAGGAGTGCACATGATCATAGTGCAGTGAAGAAGCTTGGCACTGGAAGAGTTTTCCGGGCTTCCGACTGTGCCCCTACATTGACCTGCTCCAGAAACACCCCATCATGCTGGTTGCTGGTGGCCAGCGGTGGCGAGCAGACGAGAGGATGCCAATGTTTTATCCCCTTTTAGTGTACTAGAGCTGGTCCTGGTGACCCAGTTTGCTTCTTTCCCAAACGCTCTAATGCAAATTGTAACTACCAAGGGGCATGGCTGCTGCCACCCGCAGCCGGTAGCATGTTTATCCTCCAAGCTGGTGACGCTGGCTAGTAAAGGCGAGCTCACGGTCACATGTCCCCACGTCCTGAGCCACAGGGATGGGGGCTATGCTTTAAACAGGCATCTTAGGCATTTCGTTTTGGACATTTAGAGAACAGGGTATCACATCTTCAAGTCCCCTGGGCACGGATCAAAGATTTCCAGCTGTCTGGGCAAGCAAATCCGTAACGGGGTGCAGAAGCGCTAAGCAGAAAAAAAATGCCTTTGTAGAGCTTGAGTTTTGTAACTGCCCTGGCACACATTCCCAGGGCATGCTCTGTGGCCTTGGTTTTGATTTAAGTCCTGGATTTTATAAATCTTTGGAGGTCAGCGGATCTAAGAAAAGCGTGGTAAACATCCAGATGCCGTCAGACATGTTTAGGTCGTTGTGCTTTTGACAGGTCATGGCAGGAGGCTGTTAGAATCACTTCGGGCTCAGCTGGCCCTGGGTTCTGATAGTCACGACGGTATGAGGGTGATCCCACAGATGCCGTTATTAGAAGCCTCCCTTTCTGTGGCTGCCGAGAAGGACAGTGCTACCAGCTAGGCCTGGCTGGCTCCCTGGGCTCCCTCCAGAAGAAAGGAAGATTCAGTGATTGGTAGACATTTGTCTCCATGCAAACAGCAGTGCTTTTTTGCAGCTGTGTAAGGGACAGGTGCAGGCATTTGTGTGCCACCCTTAATGGAATCCTTCTGAGTCCTCAGCTATAGCTGCACAGAGAGCTAAAGCCAAGGCTGGACGGGAGAGGCCTGGCTGTGGCTGACTCTGTGGGCTTCCAGAAGCTCCATGCCTGGCACCTAGAAGTTACCATGCGTGGCAGCTGCTCTGGGTATCAGCCATCACCTGTCTGTCCGTCTGTTGGTATGTCATGCTGTGGTGGCTTGTGGGTTGCCATGATGCTGGAAGCTGTGACACTGGTATTTGAAATGCCAGCAGGGTCACCTGTGGTGGACGGGTTTCAGCAGAGCTAACAGACTAAGAAGAATGGCCTGGCAATCTCCTTCCAAAGATTAGCCCGTGGAAATCCTACAGATCACAATAGAGTATTGTCTGATATAGCGCCGGGAGAGGAGCCCCCACTGTTGGAAGGCACTCAGCACACACAGTGGCCGCAACAACGGGTGGAACATAGCAGCGATCATGCAGGTGGTGTGGGACCGGATAGTGTTTCATTCCGTTGTATGTGGAGTGATTGTGAGTTTTCATCAACTCGACGACACCTAACAAGGTGGTTGTCAGTCTAAGTGTGGTTGGTATTTGTTTCCTTAGAACACCTGCTAACAGATTTGATTGTTATCTTTAGTCACCTTTGCCTGAAAATTAGCAAGAAAAAACAGTAAGAAATTTCTGATATTTTCCCTTGATTGAGAGTGAGAGTTGACTCATAACTGACAATCTGTTCGTGTATTTTTAAAACTAAGGCTTTCTTCTCATAGGTCAACCTGTGTGGACAAAAAGTTTCAGTTTGGCTTTGCACACTTCCTGACTGTGCCTGGCCGTGTGCAGGAGAAAACACTGGGCTGGAGCCTCTTCCCTGTCCTCCCATGGGGAGCCCTGGTGGCACAGTGGTTAAGAGCTTGGCTGTTAACCGAAAGTTCATCGGTTAAAATCCACCAGCTGCTCCTTGGAAACCCTGTGGGGCAGTTCTACCCTGTTCCATAGGGTTGCTGTGAGTTGGAATCAGCTTGACAGCAGTGGGTTTGCTTTTTGGTTTGGCCCTCCTGTGTGGCTTCGGGCAGGTACGTGGCTCCCCATGTGGACCGCCTTCCTTGTCTGTAAAATGAGTAGGTTGGACTAAGGCCTTTTCCCTCTAAAACCAAACCAAACCAGGTGCTGTGGAGTCAACTCTGGTCCATGGTGACCCCATTTGTGTCCATGTAGGGTTTTCAGTGGCTGGTTTTCCAGATGTAGATTGCTAGGCCCAGGGACAGATTATCCGATAGGCAAGGTAAGCATGGAGCTTACCTTGCTTACCTGATCATCTGTAGTGAAATTGAAATTGTTCACTACAGATTAGTAAGAAAGCACAAGTAAGCCTGTGCTTACCTTGCTTACTGGGTCATCTGCCCCTGTCAAGGACTGTAAATTTGAAATGAGGCTTTGATTCTATAGGAAGGTGCTGTGGGGTTGGGAGAGAGACAGATGCCAGCCATAACTAGAAGCGGAAGCTTTGATGTGGTGAAAAAAATGTGGAATTGTTCACTACAGATGATCTGGTAAGCACAGTAAGCCCTGTGCTTACTTTGCCTTTTGGATCATCCACACCTGGCCAGGCCTTGCTCCAGAGTTGCCTCTGGATGGACTCATACCTGTAACCTTTCAGTTAGCAGCTGAACTCATTAACTATTTGAACCCCCAGAAGCTTCCTTTTCCCTGCAGCCAAAAAACAAAAAACTAAACCCACTGCCATCGAACTGATTTTGACTCATAACGATCCTATAACACAGGGTGGAACTGCCCCATGGGATTTCTAAGGAGTGGCTGGTGGAGTCAGGCCTTTTGGTTAGCAGCTGAGCTCTTAACCACTGCACCACCAGGGCTCACAGTAATTTGGCAGTTCCCGTTCACAGACAGTGACGTCCCTGTGAGTGATGCTACCGTGACCCTTCCCCCATGCAGGAGTAATAGGGAGGGGGCCACAAGGTCAGGCGGCTCCTGCTGTGGACCAGCCCGGTGCAGAAAGGTCAGGTGGCTCCCACCGTGGACCAGCCCAGTGCAGAAAGGTCAGGTGGCTCCCACCGTGGACCAGCCCAGTGCAGAAAGGTCAGGTGGCTCCCACCGTGGACCAGCCCAGTGCAGAAACGCTCCCGTCACCGGGCAGACTCGTGGCAGGAGGTCTCTATGGGTTGAGCCAGCAAACTCAGTGAAGCTCATACTTTGTCCCAAGTGCTCTATTTGGGACCCAGTAAGTACTGGTTCTCTTCTCCTCCCCCATCAGGTGTCTCACAGGTCAGAGCCTTCATCCGTCTTACTGGGGATACGTCCTAATTAAAAACAAGGCAGTGTTGCATTACATTTCAAATGATTAATTTTGGCGAAACTTCATTTTTTTCCTTCCAGCATTTTGATCATGTCTATGATTATTTGTTCATTTAAAGCAATTTTAATTGATGACTTGCCTATCACATAAGGAGGACTGATAGGCAGCAGCCTTGCTGGAAATAATAGATCCTCTTTTTATAGAGAGCTCTGCTGGAAATTTTCATTAATATATGCAAAGGCAGGAAGACAGGGTTGAATTAAAAAAACATAAAATGAATAGTTGGGGAACTGTGGGAACCATACGTTCCTTTCCCGCCCGAGTGTGTCTCGCCCATTCTTTTGCATCTCTGGTTCCCAAATGGTAGCAACTTTGCCCCCAAGGGGACATCTAGCAGCGTCTGGAGGCAGTCTTGGTTTTGCCCCAAGGGGTGCTCCTGGCATCTAGTGGGTAGCAGCCTGGGGTGGTGCTCAACACCCTCCATGCCCAGGACAGCCTCCACCATGAGGCATTGTCCAGCCCAGTGGTGCTGTGGTTGAGAAACCCTGCTCTGGAGAAAGGCCAAATACCACCTCCCTTGAGGAGCCTTCTTGGAGCATTCCAGCTAGAAACAATCGTTTTCTGCCTCCGTCTTACAAGTCTCTTCCTTACCACACGGCACACGGTCTCCTGGGTGTTGGTTATTCCTGAGATTTGCCCGTCCCCAACTGCTGCTGTCCCCCCCACCCCCAGGGCCTGACAGAGTGGTCCTCGCACACCCCTGCCATGGAGCAGAGGGCTGTGAGCCTGGTCAGCATGTCACTCTTGTTTACCTGGTGGGCAACAGGAGACGGTAAAGGCAGGTGAGCCGCTCAGGGGTCATTCTCAGCACCCACACCCTGCCTCTGTTCTTCCTTAAGGACCAGCCACAAAAACACTCTCTGCCATCAAAGTGCTGGAAATGTCTCATGCTCTGAACACCCCGCAACACACGTCCTAACACAAGGTGGGGGGGGCGACACCTGACAGGAGCCCCCACGATTTAACGTCAGTGAGGAAGGCTACCATTTTCTGGGTGTTCGAGAATGAGGATAACAGGTCAGCGACCGTGCATCAGAACCACACGTGGTCTGACTCTAAAAGGAAGGGTTTCTTTGGTCCACTTCGCGTCTAAATGCAGCTGCAGATCAGAGAATTGGGCAGCTTTGTACCAGGCAGCAGGGAAAGAGTAGCAAGCTGGGCCCCTTCATGGGGAGGGTGGGGGAGCGTATCACCCACCCCCTGTACCCCCTCCCAGGGCTACCTTCCTGGAGTCCAGCAAGGACCCTGGCAACAAAGTATTTCTGTAGGCTGTCTCCCCAGAGAGTCCTTGCTGAAAGATAAACACTACAGGATGCTAACACGCAGGCAAACACACCTGTGCAGTGGTGTGGGGCTCTCCAGCTTCAGAGGGTGTTATCTGCGCATGGAGCTGGGAAGTTAACCCTGCAGAGTCGGTAGACGTCCACTAATTCAGGGAGAGCGGCCCAGTGGAGAGTAAAAGGAGCCCTGGTGGCATAACAGTTAAGCGCTCGGCTGCTAACTGAAAGGTCAGCAGTTCGAACTCACCCAGAGGCTCCTTGGGAGAAGGACCTGGTGATCTGCTTCCGTAGAGATTACAGCCAAGTAAACCCTACGGGGCAGTTCTCCTCTGTCACTTGGGGTTGCTCTGAGTCAAAATCAACGTGACGGCACCAAACAGCAACAACAAGGACAGAGTGATGGGCAGTGGTGGTTCAGTGGTAGACTCCTCGCCTTCTAGGCGGGAGACCCAGGTTCGATTCCCCGAAAACATACCCCAAGTACAGCCACCACCCGTCTGTCAGTGGAGGCTTGCGTGTTACTCAGATGCTGAACGGGTTTCAGCAGAGCTCCCAGACTCAGGTGGACTAGAAAGAAAGGCTTGGAGATCTACTTCCAAAATTAATGAAAACCCTGTGGGTCACAATGGTGTGAACCACAGTCCACCAAGGGGATTGTCCAGGAGTGTGTGGCGTTTTGTTCTTGTGTGCATGGGGTTGCCATGAGTTGGGGCCGGCTCGAGGCAGCTGACCAACAACAACATGGACAGAACACACTCCTCCCTCCCTGGCTCTTGGTCTGTGGGATTTGCCGACGAGGTCAAGTCCTCATTTCTTGTATGGTTCCACTTCTAACCTTCAGCTCAGACATGAGCAAAATGGGGCCACTGGTGAGTTGGCCTGGGGTGTCCCGGCAGTGGCTGATTCACCAGGTTGCCAGTCAGAGACACTAAGCATCATGAGAAGCCTTAGGGACCACCCCAGGCTCAGAGATTTGACTTCAGTCTCATGCTTAATTAGTAAAGCATAAGTGTTTTTCCTTTTTCTTGTATGTATCTGCCAGTGAAATGCTACCAGAACGAAGCCTTGAACATGGCCCCTGGGCTGGGGGAGGGGCTCCTTGTGGCCTCCTGGGTGGGCGTGCTGAGGCGGGGAAGAGCCCTGGTGGGCTGGTTTCTGTTGCCAGCGGACCCCCCGGGTTTGCTAAGATGCTGTGGTTGTGATCCCTCGCTGGCATGTTCTTCAATTTGGAAAGTCAGCTTGCGAAGCAGATGGCTCTGCTGACTACCAGTGGCTTCCTTTAAATAAGGCTTATCAGCTCCAGGAACTCTTGCGAAATAATATTTTCATGGAGGATGTTTAATTTATAGACAGCTAGAAATGGCCCGAGGCAGTGGAGTCTGGGAGGGTGGCCAAAGGACCGTGTCACTTGGAGCCGGGGAAGCGGAGTCCCTGTGAGGGTGGTGACTGCGGGGCTAGGTGGAGCTGTCCCCACTTTTGGGGCCCACCTCTGCAGCCCTTGCTTTGCCTGCAGTAGGAGCCCCTAGCACTGAAGCGTTGCTGCTGTTTGCTTGGAGGTATCTGTGAGATCAACTACAGGTTTTTTTTTTTTTTTTTTAAGCCAAAATGGTGATATATACCCACTGGCATGGAAAAATTCGAGAAATGATGGTCTTGAGGGGTCAGTTTAAAAAGCAACAGTTAAAAAAAAAAAAGAATAGTGCTATCGGTCCATGCGGTGATCATTCTAAAGGCAGGTCTGGCTTTGTAAAAGGGGATTAGATGTTGGAGTGACAGGTTCTGTTCAGAGCTGGTGCCCTCTTTGCATCGGGAGAGCCCATGTCTCCAGGGCCGTGGGGAGAGACAGTTCCCTGTGACCAAGTTCTCCACCCAAACGTCAGGCCATAGTGGACTCTTGATGATTGGTGCAGAACGGAGGAGCTTCGTTCTGGGGCAGAGAGCACGGAAAGGCAGCGAACTGAAAGACAGTGCCGGGGAAATACTGCTGTGGCTGAAAGACCTTCCCTGGAAGATCCTGTGTGGTCTAAGGTGGATCAAATGGATTCTTCTACCCTGCAGCTTGGCTCCTCTTACGGCACAGCACAAAACCTGGGGTGGATTCCAGACAAAGGTACAATGACGGGGAAACCGAAGCAGTCCAGTATTTGAGCTCTAAGGGAATGCTCTTACCTCTTTCACCCTGGGAGCCATCGGGGCCTTAGATAACAAGCAAGATAGGTCATTATGGACCAGCTAATTGCATTTTATTAAAATTCATCACAATATTTGAAAGTTGCCATGGTCTTAAATAACGAGATTGGACCCCCAACTGAAACGTTAGAAGCCCTGGGCTCTAGCCCCGCCATTGCCCCTAGCAGAAATCAGGCATCTCCGAGCCTCAGTTTTCCTGCTAAAGACTTGGTTGACCTTTAAGGCTGCAGACCTCCAGCTGTAACACTTTGGACCTTTGCCAAATCTTAGTCATGCTCATTCACTAAAAAGAATGCTGGGTCCTGTGACCGTCTCGTGAATTGTCACTGAGTGTTTTATCGCCCTCGCTTTTGGTAAATCACTTGGCTATGTGAGCTGCAGCCTTTTTCTTGAGTCTGTGAGTTCTTTGAGGATAGAAACCTAACTTGTCACCGCCCAGCATGACAGTGAGTGCTCAGTAAACATTGGATGAGTAAATGAACAAAGAAAATGAATAAATGAAAATTTACAAAAAATATTGCCAGGTAATATTGAGATGTTATTTAGTGTGAGGCACTGGTAGTTCAGTGGTAGAAATCTCATCTTCCACGCAGGAGACACGGGTTCAGTTCCCAGCCAGTACACTTCACGTACAGCCATCTCTCAGTGGAGGCATCTGCATTGCTATCTATAATGCTGGACAGGTTTCAGTGGCGGTTACAGACTAAAAGAGACTAGGAAGAAAGGCCTGGCAACCTACCTCTGAAAATCTGCCAGTGGATTCTTTATGGATCACAGCGTTCTGATCTGTATCCGATCTTGGGGTGGTGCACAACCAGACAGCGTTCTAATCTATTGTGCATGGGGTTGCTGTGCGTTGGGGGTCAATTCTGCAGCAGCTAACAACAGCAACGTCAAGTTCAGTAATACTCACAAATGTGTTCCTCCCTTCGTTGTCAAGAAGACAAAAGGGCATTGTAGGCAGGAATGGGCACGGGGAGTGTAACCCCACGACCCTAGCTTCAGGTTCCATTGCTGAGCAGGGCAGCTTTGGGGGAAGTGCTCACACTCTCTGAGCCTCTGCATCCTGCTGACCCACTGGGCTCTAGAAATGCTCTTGTGGGTAACTACCTCTGGGCTCCCTGTTAGCGCTAATGTGTAACTTGGTTGAAGGTGGGGGGTAGTTCTTGTACCTCATCAAGGAAGGCTTCTTTATTGAAATTCAGAAAGTAAAGTGACCTCTCCTGTGTCTCCACCCATAACTGAGGACATTTTGGAGGGACTCTTGCAACCCTGTGGTGGTAGAAATTATGTTGTCAGAGTAGAGACCACTGAGGGTAGCCAAAACATGTTTCAGAGTATCTGTTTAAAAATAAGCCACAGTCACCAAGCAGTCTTTCTGAGGTATCTAATTAAAGAACCAAAAAAAAAAAAAAAAAAAATTGCCATGAAGTCGATTCCGACTTACAGTGACCCTATAGGACAGAGTAGAACTGCCCCATACGGTTTCCAAGGAGTGCCTAGTGGATTCAAACTGCTGACCTTCTGGTTAGCAGCTATAGCTCTTAAACACTACACTACCAGGATTTCCTGTATGTAATTAGACCTGAATATTTAACTCTGAGATAAAATCTAGATTCCCTAGGCTATAATCTCTTTCATAGGAAATCTTATCTGATCCATCTTTATATCCCTTTCCCTGCCATGAACACAGTGAACAAAAAAAACCCAAACCCATTGCCATCAAGTCGATTTTGGCTCATAGCGATGCTGTAGGCCAGGGTAGAACTGCCCCATTGGGTTTCCATGGAACAACTGGTGGATTTGAACTGCCGACCTTTTGGTTAGCAGCCAAATGCTTAACCACTACCTCACCAGGGCTCCGTAGGTGTTCTATAACTATTTGTTGAAAGATGAAAGAAGAGAAAATCAGTCCTTGACAGTCTGGCTTGCGAACAGCGCATCCTGAGCGACGCTTGGCCTGGTTTCACCTTGCCATCAGGACCATCCCTAGAAACAGCTTCTTGACACAGTTGTCGGCGTTCCCAGGCTTAGAGAAGGACATATAAGTGTCTGGTTTGATTAACAGACGTGGTGTTCATGACATTTTTCTCTAGGAAACGTTTATACACACTCACAAACAATAAAGCCATGTTCAGGACATCATGTGGGGCTGATGTCGATCGACTGTATACACACATTGTGCTGTATCAGATAATATCCAGAACCAGCAGGTGTTAGAGTGAAGAGAGTGGGAACATTTGCTGGAGAAGCTGGACTTTAAATATTCATGGCCACTAGTTCGTGCTTACACAGAATGCCTGGCACAGACTGTATTAACTAACTTAGTCCTCACACGGAGTTCTGTGTTTAGGCACCATTTTCATCCCCATTTTACAGGCGAAAAAACTGAGGTGTCTAGAGATTTAAGTAACTTACCTATAGCCACTGCCTAGTACGTGGACACAGTTCCTGGGGCGGGGGTGGGGGGTGCAAAAGGTTAACATGCTCAGCTGCTAATGAAAAGGTTGAAAGTTTAAGTCCAACCAGAGGCACCACGGAAGAAAGGCCTGGCGGCCTACTGAAACATCACAGCCATTGAAAACTCTACGAAGCACAGTTCTACTCTGATGCACCCCAGGTCGCCATGAGTTGGAGTCCTAGGCAGCTGGCATTCTGCCTGTTGTGCAGGTCATTTGTTGGAGTTGTTGAGTTCCGACCTGCAGGGCTAGGAGAGAGGGGCCTCGTGTAAAACCGCAGCAGGTGACGGATGCCCTTCTGTTTGGTTTTGCAAGCCAAACGCGGGAGTTTTTGCGTTATTTGGGGCGGGGCGCCAAGCCAGGGGCTCCGGTCCGCGCGGCGCTGATCCACGCCGGCGCTTCGGTGCGCCTGCCGGCCGCGCTCGCCGCCGCTCCGCGCTCCCGGGATCTGCCGGCCGGCTGGGCGCGCGGCCCGGGCGCAGGACGTCGGCCCCGCCGCCCCGCCCCGGCGCGCATTTCCATTTTAAACCGCCGCCCGCCGCCCGCCGCCCGCCGCCCGCCCGCGGCCGCCGCACCGCTCGCGCGCCCGGTCCGGGGAGTGGCGAGGCTGCGGAGCCGCCGGACTGTGAGCGGAGGCCCGGCGATGCGCCCGGGCCCGCGCCGCGAACAATGAGACCGCGGGCGCCGCCGCCCGTCTGGGTCCCTCCGCGCCGCGGCCGCACCTGCGGACGAGAGCGGCCCCACGCCTGAGAGCCCGGCCCGCGGCCCATGGCTCGGGGCCCCGGACTCCGGTACTCTGGCCGCGCGGCGGCGGGCGCTCAGGGGCCGGCTGGCGCCAGGTGTGCCGTCCCCGCGCGCTGAGCGTGGCCTGGGCTGCAAGCAGGGGGCGTGCGTCCACTCCCGGGCCGGGTTCCTGCGCCCCGCCCGGCCACGGACCCGACCCCACGCGCACGGCTCCCGGGCGCGCTGGATGCGGCCGCCCCGCGCCGGCCGGGGCCCCAGGCGACATGTACCTGCTGGACGGCAGCGGCGAGCCTGCGTCGCCGCCCGCGGACGCGATGCCGCGCGGGACGCCCCCCAGGAAGACCGTCTACCGCATCTCCGTGACCATGGTCCGCAAGGATCAGCTGGCGGGCCCCGACCCGGGCCCAGCCCGGCGTCCCCGTCCAGCGCGCTCCCCGGACGCGCCCGGGCGGCTCGTGGAGGAGGCAGAGGAGGCGGCGGGTGGCGAGGACGCCGAGAGTGGCCGGCCCCACGCCTGGCACGCCCGCACCTTCCGCACTCGTAGCACCGGGCAGCTGGAGCTCGGGCGGCTCCGAGTATGCGCCCGTGGTCTCGAGCCCGCGGAGGGCCGCGCCATCAGCCCCCCGGCCGTGGAGCCCGGGGCGGAGGCGCCCAGCAGCCTCGACGGGGAGGTGCCGCGAGCCGCGCCCCTGCGGCGGAGCCTCAGCTTCCGACACCGGAGCGGCCCGGACCCTACGCGGGGCCAGGCGCCTGGCCGCGGGCGGCGCCACAGTAGCTCGGGTAGCCTGGGCCGCACGCCGGGTGCCGAGGCCGGGCCTGGTACCGCCGCGCCGCCCGCCCCTGAGAAGCGCAACACCCTGGACGTGGGCGAGGTGCTGAGCAAGGGCGCCGCGCTCTCGGAGCTGGAGCGCTGGGAGCGCAGCAAGAGCAAGCACCGCACTCTGGACAACAGCGACCTGCAGCGGCTGGAGCGTGCGCGCGCGGCCGCTGGCTCCGGAGCGGCCCCCGAGCGCCGGCTGCTGCGCTTCTTCAGCGGCATCTTCGCGCGCAGAGATGGCGTGCCCGCCGGCGGCCCGGGCGGCGGGCGGTCCCCGCGCAGCGGCCCCTCGCGGCCCCGCGGCTACTTCAGCAGCCTGCGGCGCGCCCCGGCTGATACGCACTCGTCCAGCGCCGAGAGCATCGACGGCTCTCCGCGCAGAGGTGGG
Organism: Elephas maximus indicus; assembly: GCF_024166365.1. Lineage (NCBI taxonomy): Eukaryota > Metazoa > Chordata > Mammalia > Proboscidea > Elephantidae > Elephas > Elephas maximus. The sequence continues at coordinate 137,774,668 of NC_064824.1, forward strand.
CAGGGCTGGTGGGCCTGGTCCGGCTTCGCGGGGGCCTGCTAGACAGAGCACGGTGCGACCTGAGCTCCGCTAAGCCACCTGCTCTCCTCAGGTTGCAAAGCCAGCAGGTGGTTGCGCTGCACGTGAACTTGGGTGCTGTGGTTCTCCTCAGCAGTGCTGCAGCGGCTTGGAAGTTCTGGGCTGCCCCTTCCCCTTACCTGGGTGTGGTGTTGCCTTTTGGGGTTGTGTCGCCTCACCGACGGAGAGCTAGCTCGACTGGGGAGAGTACCTTGCCAAAAGGTGCTTTTTTTCCGCAGGTGCTGGCGCAGCCTTCCAATAGAAGGCCTGTGACCTCTCTAGGGGAGCCAGGCTGTGGTACCTGTGGGGCTGCCGCAGGGAGCTCCGCACAGGTGGTGCTGCGCGACCAGAATTCGATTTTCTTTTCTGGTGAGGCTAGCATTCATTTTAGCTGTTTTTTTCCACCTCCCCCCAGCCTCGTCTTGTTCCCCCAAATCTAGTCTCGTTGTCGTTAGTTGCCAGCGGACACTATTCAGACTCATGGCAGCCGCGTATGCGGGGTAGAACTGCTCCATAGGGTTTTCACGGCTGTGACCATTTGAAAGCAGATTGCCAGACCTTTTTTCCGAGGAGCCACCAGGTGGGTTCAAACTGCTAGCCTTTTGGCCAGCAGTCCAGTGCTTAACCCTTGTGACACTCAGGGATTCCTAGTCTCCTTCTAGGCACTGCCATCTGTGTGCTAGGCTGTGATCTCAGCAGATCCACTCTGACACCTATTGGCTTCCTGGTAAAGACAGTTCCCTCCAGTAGTCAGGACGGGTAGGGCATGTAGATCCACCTCCCCCACAAAGGAGTATCTGCATACAAGAAAAGCTAGTCTGGGTAGGGTTTGGCTTCCTGCAAAGGGCACCAGTGAACGGACATGAAAAGCAAAGCAGACGTCTGTTCTTGCATCTCCGTTCTCTGGCACCTTCTGACAGGGACCTTGCAGGAGGGCTCTGGGGGCAGGTGTGATAACATGCTTCTGCAGGATTCATTTCACCTGCTGGTAGCAGCTGGGGCTCAGAATTCTCCAGAAACTGCAAAACACAAAACCCATCTCACCACATACCTGGGCACCATCCTGGTGGCAGAGGTTGGGAGTGGAGAGGGGGATGTGGATTGTTAACCCCACCCCTCAGGTGTAGGGGAGGGAAGCCGCAGACTTGTCACCCGGCATCTCACTGAGGGCAGGTTATTAGTAACACCTCTCATGCGAATTAAACTGCCGATGCTGCTTTGAGATGAAGGGAAGTTGAGTGAGGGCTTTCGGTTAGACAGAGGCCTCCACTGGCCAGCTAACTACCTCTGGAGAGTATTCCTGCCGGGTCTCCCGGGTTAGCCGACAGCCCTGGTGTGTATCCAGGTATCGGCAACAACCAAATGCAGAGAAATCACTGCCCTTGCTGAAGCATTTTCCAGGTAAAACTGAAGACCCCGTGTCTTAATGTACTTATATTGACCCTCAGAGTGTTATGTTTGAGATCAAGTGGTTGAATGTCTAGTAGTAATAAAGCCTAAATTCATTTTTAATAGCAAGGATATAATATGAAGTATCACGTTACCAGGTTTGTAGTAGTTTGACCTGCTGTACATAGAAATGGGCTAGACTGTAATACTTTAAAGTATGCATCCCTTCCCAGTACGTTAGCATAAAGCGTCTTTCCCTTCCAGCATGCTCTTGGCGATACTAGAAAAAGGTAGGAGTTACTTTGGTTTGCATAAAGTTGCTACTGCCATCGGATGTGCTCAGAGGAGGCTCAAACCCACAGCTCCCGCTTCTGCCTATAATAGCAGGCTTGCATCTTTGCTGTCACGGACTTCGTAGAAAATAGTAATTAACTGCCTGGGTTCTAGACAGCACCCCTGGAACAGAGCGTACAACGAGCACACAGGTGCGTATTTAGAACACAAGCGCTCCATTGTGGTGTCTGTTGATACAGGTTAAAAGCATTTGAGGTTTGGGCTTTTCTCCTCTGGCCAAATGAATTGATAGCAGATTGGAAATAGTACAGGTGTCTTGGCGTTTGCTCCTTTAGTACACTCTAAGGTGGTAATAACATGCCGTAGCGATAACTGTAATGTGCTCAGCCTGTCTGTCCCCTGTGGCCAGTCTGGCTCAGAGCAGCATTACTTGGTCTAAGACATAACGCTCACGTTGTGGTTTATGTAGAGAAATGGGGTGTGAATGAAGTGGGCTTCGGCACAGTCAGAATTCTAGCCCCTCGCTCCGTTCTGAAGTTCTGACCGATCACAGGAGAAGGCTGCACGTGTCGCCTGGATACAGCCTCTCCCCTTGGCTGTTGGTGTTGCTGTTGTTGGGTGCCTTTGAGGCAGTTCCCACGCATAGCTACCTCATGTGGCTGAGGACAACTGCCCCATGGGGTTTACTTGGCCGTGATCATTATGGAAGCAGATCTCCAGGTCTTTCTAAAATACCCGCAGTATGAGTGCCGTTTTCCACTTTTGTGTAAGGCCAGCATTTGCTTCAGGCCAGGGTGCAGCCCTCGCCACCCCCAGGGCCTCGCTTTTATTACACTTTTTAAGTTTTTATGTATTTGCTCCTGTGACAAATTATTCAGTATTTACGTGATATTTAAGTGGAGTTTTGGTTTGAAGGTAAACATTTTTACTTGAAAGTAAAATTCAGAAGCAGTAGAGGCCACACTCGATGTCCCCTGTGAATATCCTATCATAGGACACACTCAAGTCCACAGAGGCTTCCCTCTACCCCCTCACGCCCAGACCCTTGGGGCCAGATGGGTGTGCAGAGCTCAGAAACTTTGAATTTTAGGAAGGCAAGATATGGTGCATGTTCTGGCCCACCACCTGTGGGGACTGGCAGCGTGGTCAGACCCTTCTTCTGCTACACAGCCTCAGGGGTATCCACACTCAGTAGGATAAATACCGATTAGAAATAGCCACATGGCAGCTCAAGTCCGACTTTGTCACCGAAAGAGTGTGACACACACATTGACGCGTAAAGCTTATAGTTTTAGAGATTTTTCATTTTCAGGATTTCAGCTAAATTCTGCGAACCTCCAGCATGGTACACCTCGAGAAGAATCACTAGCTTGCCTTAGATTTTGGCCAAAGTGTCCTAAAAAATTCTAAGTTCTTAAAAGTATATAGGAAACTGGAACTGAGGTTTTCCTTGAAATTGCTCTCTTTTCAAAAACAGCTATTAAAATTTTGAACTGACCATAGGGGAGTAACTTTAAAGGATTACCTGAGTACTTGTTACATCCAGTGATTTCCTTGCTTTCTCGGGGTTGCATGCTTTAGTCTCTGAGAAAGGTTATCTCTGTTAGTATCGGGGCAGCAAGATGGTTGGACTCGGAAATGCACACAGGCTCACACACACCTGTTTTCTTCAACTCTAAAGGTCAAGGCGTTTAGGAGGAAAGGAATTAGGCACCTTTGTAGAGTGATTGTCTTGTGTGTTTTAATTCCTGTTGGTACTTGTCTGTTTAGGTTCTTCGCCTCCCTTCCTTCCGCCTGAAGTTCCAGGGCAGCTGGCTTTCTTTAAGGTTCGTAGCTGTTAGCTAGTAAACCAGTTAGTTGCCCTTGATTTGATGACGATGCGCGGCCATGCTGTGTGTGGCAGAGCAGAACTGTGCTCCATAGAGTTTTCAAAAGCTGATTTTTTTTTTAGAGATGGCTTGCCAGACCTTTCTTCCAAGGCACTTTTGGGTAGGTTCAATTAGCATCCAGCACCTTAGCCATCTGCACTACCCAGGGTCTCCCATGAGCCAGCAGAACGATTTACAGAAGACCTGCTTGGCTTTGGCTGAGTCAGATCCAGGGCAGTGTTACGTTGCCTGATGCAGGTGTGTTAGGGCAGTATGTTGAACCAAGTATAATTTAATACAAGGAAAGATCAAATAATTAATTGTACTGCACAGTGCACGTTCTGCGCTGCTCTCTGCATCCCTGCAAACCTGCTGGCATTCCTTGGAACCAGCCCATTGTGGGGGGAGGGGAAGCCAGTGACTGTGCCTGCCCAAAGCTTCATGTGTCTTTAGGGGCTTCTTTCCTGTCCGGAAGGATTGATTACAGCAATAAAGTGATTCATTGATAGCTCTGACTGAGGTTAGCTTATTAAATGAGTAATTTTCAACTAATTTTTGGCAGCCCGTTTTATGAGAGGCTTTGTTCTTTCATTTCTGATGCCCTTCCTTTGTATAGACCGATAGACTGTATTAGTTAAAAAAAAAAAAAAAAAATACAAAACCTTCAGTGCAGAAAGCTAGGAAACAGCAATTAAATAAAATTACTGAAAGGCTGTCTTAGGTTTTATTTTGAAATTTGATTTGTTACTGGAAAGAATGCACGTTTCTTAGAAACTGTGACACTGAAAGCTTCTCATCTGAAACATTTTAAGCTGATTACATACCCCAGCTTTTGGGATTAGAAATGAGTATTCCTAGAAAGAGTTGACTTGCTTTTTATAAATGACTCCAGGTAGCAGCTGAGGGAAACCCCCGCTGAAGCCAGGGACTCTTCTGAGACGCAGAGTGGCTGCGTCTCACTGTTCGTATTTTCTTACACTGGAGCCTCAATGTCGCCATAGGTCACCTGTTAACATCTTTGTTGATGACAACCTGGACTGGAATGTCCTGTGGCCACAGAAACGGTGAACATCAGCTAATGGGATACTTACTCCATTTTTAACATAGACCTGCTGCAGCAAGCTGTTGGGTTTACAATTAACAAATACTGTTTTGAAATGTTCTGGTGCTATTTTTCTATGTGTTCTTTTTCGATTGCATTAGCAAACATTTGTTCAGCCTCTGTGATGCATTGTGCATTTAATGAGGCAGCAGGGAAACTGAGCTAACAAAGGCATGAGTCCTCTCCTCAGTGGTCATAGCTGTCCGGGGAGATGGAGAAATTGCGATGAATCAGAGCTTCATAGGCCGTTTAAGGGCTGGTGTGACTGTATTTCTCCACATAGCATACCTGCATTAGGGCACTGATGAGTGTGTAATAATACCTTCATCACATGTGTGCCCATTTGGCATCAGCAGTAAATTTCTCCTGCTGTGAAAGCTGTGGTTCTTTTGTACCGTGGGATTGAGCACAGTGCTTGACATGTACATAGACTCTTGGCCAGTGCTTGGGGTGGGGGGTGATTAATGAGGAGACTAGGGGGACACAGGAAGAAGAGGGAACAAGTGATCTTGAGGGGAGGAAGGAGTTAATGAGGTCCTCTCACAAAAGGGTAACATGAGCTGGGTCTCGTAGGATCAATAGGAGTTTACCAAGTAGAGCCTAGGGAATTTTCCGCCACCAGGTTGGTTGGGATTTCTATACTTAGCACCTAAGAATAGATTTGTTCCCCAGTTCTATATGACTAATATTAACATTAAGCATAAGCATCCCGTAATGAGTTTTTATTATCATCATTATTATTAAATACAGCTTTTTGAATAAGATTTTTGTTTTTCTTTTGGATAGGAACTCTCCTTTAGATTGTAATTTTTTTTTCTGTAATAAGGATTTGAAACGAATTGATTTAAAATTATATCACAATAAGCAAAATAATGAAAAAAATGTATTCATTGAGGCCAGTTTAATGTTGGAGATAAAGTACGTCCCAGCTGTGGTGATATCTCCAGGCGATTAAGAACAAAATTGCCATTAACATCAGTAGGTTAGCAAAAGAGGGGAGATGAGTATCTGCGTCATTTTGAGGGAAGTGTCGCTATGAGTCGGAATCGACTCGACGGCACTAGGTTTTTTTTTTTTTTTACCAGTGGCGCACAGTGGCGTTGTGTGTTTTTTGTTGTTGTTCAGTCTAAATCAGAGCACTCTGTGATATCACCGGAGCCCTGGTGGCACAGAGATTAAAGCTTGGCTGCTAACCAAAAGGTCAGCAGTTTGAATCTACCAGCCACTCCTTGGAAACCCTGTGGGGCCGTTCTGCTCCGTCCTTTGGGGTTGCTGTGAGTCAGAATTGACTCGAGGGCGGTGGGTTTGCCTTTTCTGTGATGTCCCTGGTGTTTACTGGCTTGTAGGTGACAACTGTAGAAATTCTGTTTTCCATTATATAGGTATTCACACTCGTGAGTTCTCTTTTCTCCCGTTGTGAAAAGGATTAACGTAGATGCTCCTATCGTATAAAAAATGTTAAGTGCAATTCTATTCATTTGGCTGCTTTTAATTCAGACATGCATCTTGGGCCTTTGTTTTCTTAGAATGCCTTGTTACCTTCATTTTCATAGTTGGTTTTCAATTCTGGCGTCACTTATAGGATCTAAAGACTTAGAAAGCATACCAAAAAAAAAAAAAAAAAGCAAAAAGGAGGCGGCTGGAGCAGCAGCTCCCCTGGGTCAAGAAAGGATGGAATCCCCTTCTTCACTCACTCAGTACCAGGACCTACCAGCAAAGGCTCCCAGAAGGGACCATCTCGGCTTCTGCTTATCTAACGAAGAGAATCTTGAGAAATGCATTTCAGTTGTTGGGAGTCAGAAGGGAAAGGAGAGTTATTTAGTTTCTATACATCCCTTTGGTTGGGAAGAGTTACAGTGTGGTCACCTGTTGGTGCTGTGACCTTGAGGTTCCAGATTTTGCCTTAGCTCTGGTGCCAGTTTGCTTTGGTCAACACAGAGGACCTCTCCCTCTGTTCCGTTTGGGCTGTCCTCTGAGACCGGTGGGATACAGACTCGTGCGAGTGCCTGTCTTTTGTTTGAGACAGTTGTCAAAGGGCATCTTGTGTTCCCGCATACCCTCTGTGCCTGTCATTGCAGGGGCTTCTGTCAGTGGCAGGCTGACTGCCAGACACTTGAGGGTCGGGTCTGTGAACGGCGCCCCCAGACGTTCTGATGCAGCCCCTCCCGATTAAGGTCACAATTACTCAGGTGCCACTTTTTCAGTGGGTGCTGTGGGGGATGGTGAGTCTTTATCCAATTTCCACCTTTGTGTCCCAACGAGCAATTACAAAAGAAGAAGCAGAGCCTGTTAATGGAACCGTGGACTGTCTGGCCCAACGATGTGACATCGCTTTAGAATGACTGCTGTAACTGGTTTTGGAAAAGACCCAAAGACAGAACCTGCCAGACAGGTGGGCACTCTTGGTTTTGTGATTGCTGTAACAGGTATGTTTGCCAAGGTGGATTTCTTATTTTCCAGAAGCCGCATGACTATTAATTAACCTCGCAGTTTGTTTTCACTGTGTATTTTCTCATGATCTTTAACTACTACTTTTGAAATTTTTGACGACTGTACCTCAAAATTATATATATTTTTTGGCTTACCCCCCCCCCATTTTATTTGTGTAACTTGCAGAATATCTGTTACTTTGTTGCATCATGAATTCACTTCACTCCTGGTACAAAGGAAATGCCTCTTGATTTCAGAAAGCTGAGCTGAGTAAGGTGTCCACGTGCCTCTCATAACCCGTGTTCTCTCTGGAATTTCAGAGGAGCGTCGCCCAGTGGCGTCACTAGGGTTGGTGTCACCCAGTGCGGTAACTCATGGTGTTGCTCCCTGTCTTGTTTGTCTAGTGCTGCTATAACAGAAATACCACAAGTGGGTGGGTTCAACAAAGAGAAGCTCATTCTCTTACAGTCTAGTAGGCTGGAAGTCCAAATTCAGGGCGTTAACTCCAGGGGAAGGCTTTCTCTATCAGCACTGGGGGAAGGTCCTTTGTCATCAACCTTCCCCTGGACGAGGGGCTTCTCTATGCAGGAACCCCAGGTCCAAAGGATGCGCTCTGCTCCCAGCCCTGCTTTCTTGGTGGTATGAGGTCTCCTGACTCTCTGGTCGCTTCTCTTTTTTATATCTCAAAAGAGATTGACTTAAAACACAACCTAATCTTGTAGATTGAGTCCTGCCTCGTTAACATAACTGCCACTAATCCCACCTGAGTGACATCATAGGGGTAGGATTTGCAACGCGTAGGAAAATCACGTGAGATGACAAAATGGTGGCCAATCACACAATACTGGGAGTCATGCCCTAGCCAAGCTGACACACATTTTTTGTGGGATACAGCTCAATCCATAACACCCCCCATGGTAATTACCAAACCATCATAGCTAAAACACCTGAAAATTTGACAGAATCAGTGACTAAAAACACCAGTAGCAATGAAAACAACAGAGAATGCTTGTAGCGTGTACAGAGGAAACCACGCAATTCGAAGCATCATTGTAATTGGATAATAACATCAGCTCTGATCAGAACACATTGGAAGATTCAAAAAGTAGATTTGCTTGGACTTTTAATTTAGTCTTGTAGGTATATTGATACATGTAAGCTGGGCCTACGAAAAATGTTCTTGTTTTGAGTAACTACAGGGATATTTTTATAAAAAATAATAAATTTCTGCTGAAACACTGCACAAAAATTTTATAGATAGTCATTTTGGCAATACCCCCACCCTGACAGCGCCCACTGTTGCGATCTGCACCCCCAAACCTCTGCTCCCCTCTAGTGACGCCATTGGCAGCACCCAGAGAGGGCGATGGAGGGCTGCCTTGGCCTGGAAATCAGAGCAGGCCTCACTCCTTAAATAAGCCCTCTTCATGTCGTTGTACACAACGATGGATATTCCTAGTTGGAAGTGACTTTCAGTCTTTAGAGTAATAAGCACTGTAGAGTGTATTTATGGAGTTTGTTTGGCGACGTGTAACAAAGACCATTTGGCGCATTCCACATTGTTCTCAAGTGTTGCCACTGTTGAGTCGACTCTGACTCACGGAGCCCCCATGAGTGTCAGAGTAGAACTGTACTCCGTAGAGTTTTCAGTGGTTGGTTTTTTTAGAAGTGGATTGCCAGGTCTTTCTTCCAAGGTACCTCTGGGTGGACTTGAACCTCCAGTCTTCTGGTCAGCAACCTGAGTACGTTAACTGTTTGTGCCACCCAGGGGCTCCCTTGAAATGTGTAGGTTTTCTAATGTTGCAGATGTGTTCCTTGGACCCGTGTTGCACTGAGGCTGATATTTTTACTTGTTTTTTGTTACCCAGAATACTATGACTTGGCAGGAAGCACTGAGACTTGACTGTAAGAGAATGCCGCGAGTGCATTCATCAGTAGGGCCAGTGAGTAGCCACAGTGAGGGGCACTTCAGGGTTAGATGCAAGAGGTCAGAGTGCAGGGAGCCTCCCCAAGAGACTGTAGTGCCGGTGACTAAACAGGTACTCAAGATGAGATAGCACCTTCTCTGTTGGTGTGACGGGCTCAGCTGTTAAGCAGAGTGAGCAGGACTGGAAGCTTTAATCTGACCGTAAGAGAAGTGTTGGGTCTGAGTGCAATGGGGCCAGTGGGTCTGATCCGAGAGGGAGTGCTGATGTCCACAGGGGTCAGGCCAGCAGCCTCCTCTGGGAGCGGTGACTTGGGAAGGGCACGGGGTGTCCATTTGGACCGGTCATGGGTAACTTGATGCGTGGTACCCTGAAACTATGTTCCACGGCCCTCATCACAGGGGTCCTTGAAAGGGTACTTAGTTGGCCTTTGGAGCCACTTAGAGGTGTGCTGAGAGAGGAAGGTGGCGTCTCCTGGGACCTGTGTCTTTGGCTGGGAGCAGGTGACGTCCGCTTTGGCCCGTGTTGGTGTGTGTGATATGCTGTTATGGATTGAACTGTGTTCCCCTGTAGTATGTGTGGGAATCCTAACCCCTACCCCTGTGGATGTGATCTAATGTAATGTAATCAGCATCCGTGGTGCAGTCTAGGGTAATATAATCAATAGATAGCTGAGGTCATACTAGTGTAGGGTAGATTCTAAACCAAATCATTTCTGAGTTATAGAAGGAGCAGATGAGACATACAGACACACGGGGTGGGGGGGACAGACGCCGTGTGGCGACGGGGGCAGGTGCCATGTGGTGACGGGGGCAGGTGCCGTGTGGTGACGTGGTGACGGGGCAGGTGCACGTAGAGGCCCAGAAACACCAAAGATGGCCAGCAGTCGCTAGAAGCTGAAATAGACAAAGAATGACCTCCCTCTAGAGCCAAGCTCTGAATTTTGACTTCTAGCCTCCCGAACTGTGAGAAAACAAATTTCTGTTCTTTAAAGCCATCCACTTTAGGTGTTTAGGAGCCCTGGTGGCACAGTGGTTAAGAGCTTGGCTGCTAGCCAAAAGGTAAGCAGTTCGAATCCACCAGCCACTTGTTGAAAAGCCTGTGGGGCAGTTCTACCCTCTCCTGTAGGGTCGTCATGAGTTGGAATCGACTTGATGGCAACGGGTTTGGTTTTACGGTTTGTGGTGTTGCTGTTACTGCAGTGCTCAGAAGCTAAGACACTCCACGTCTTTCTCTCATGGAACCACTGGTGTTTTCGAACCTCCAGCCTTCCCGTTAGCCATTGATTGTCTTACTCACTGTGCCACTAGGCGTTCCCTTTTCTGGATCATGCTGTGGTAGCTAAATATGTCATTAGGCAGGCAGCCAAGGCCAGTCTGATCTGGGGCGACCATAGTGTACAAGGTCCCCCCAGCTATTGTCCAGCCCTTGTTCTTGGGGACCCTACTGGCACAGGCATGCCTGCTCAGCCCCCTGTGGGCTTAACCTCCAGCTGCCCCAGAGGGGTGTGAGCACCAGGCCTGTGCAAGTCCTGAAGGTTTGGGCGATATTGGGTGAGGCCTGGCGCAGAGAGGACCTCCCCCCACCCTTTGCCAATTTCTGGGATCCTGCCCATCTCTGCTGTCTCACGCAGGTCTCACGCAGCTTACGCTTTGGACAAGCACCTTTCTTGCCCGAGTAAGGATGGAATTGTTCCTAAAAGGAAACCAAAGTCCCCTACCTGGGCAGTTTCAGCCATTGTCTGTCTTGCCCTGTAATGTTCATTTGCTTATTCATTCATTCATTCATTCATTCCTGTATTCATTCATTTATTTGGCAAATAACTCAGCAATGCTTACCCTGTTCCGGGCACTCGAACCCAACCTCAGCTCCTTTGTAATGAGCAAAAGCTAGCAGACTGCAGTGTTTTAATATCGCCCCAGAACCTATCTTTTTTAGATTATTTTTGACAGAAGAATCCAGGTATTTGCTACCAAGCAAATTCCTGTTCTCAAAGTAGTTGCCTTTCCACACTGCAGGAGGTTTTAGTGGTGTTCCCCTTTTCCTTCAAAGCCTGAGAGAGAGAGATTGGTCCCCTGGGAGGAGATTGGTTCTCCGGCTCCGTTCTGCTAACAATCAGTGCCTGGTGTTCCTGGGTTGCCGGCTTTCACCAATGCTTTGTATGCTTTGGGTCTCATCCCCACGGACACCTTGGATATGTGTCTTCTTTATTGGGATAATCAAAATGATTTGTCTTTAAAATGCCGAGTAAATCATGAAAAGGCCATTCATCTTAGATCCCGGTTTAAAATGTATTTCATTTGAGTTTCCAAATTTAGATTTATTTACCGTGTATTGTTTATTATCTGATAAAATGTGCAAATAGGTCTTTTTTCCATAGGAGCCATGTGTGAAGCTCAGATTATTTGTTTAGATTACCTGTCAGCTTTTCATTTATTTCCAAAACACACAGGACGGTTATCTTCATTCCATCAACTCACCTTCATTCACAGGACTTTGCCAGAGCCTTAGTTGGGTTATGAACAGACTTGAGGAAAGCTAGGACAGTTGAAGTCATTAAGCATCTGTTTTGAGGGGAGGGATAGCTTCCTGGGGGGGTGTAGGTGTTGTTTGGTGGAAGGATGTTTCCTGGATTTCTCCTCCTCACCTTTGTCCTCTGATTTTGGATGATCAGGCCTGAACTTGCTGTTTAGTTTTCCTGGTCTGTAGGCTAGCTAGGACCTTGAATGGTGCACAACGGTAAGGTTAGCAGTTCAACCCCCCCCAGGAGTACCACGGAAGAAAGTGCTGGCAGTCTGCTTCCATAAAGATTACAGCTCAGTTCTACTCTGCAACACATGGAATTGCCATGAAGCAAATGGACTTTGCAGCATTGGGTTTGGTTTTTTTTTTGATAGACTAGCCGAGGTGTCAGTATTTTGGGTGTCTGACTCCCCAGTATGCCTCGTGGCATTTTGGGGTCGTGTGTGTGTGTAGCATGTGTGTGTATGTAGCATGTGTGTGCAGAGAAAAATTCTCACCATGTTACCGGAATAAGGCTCTTGACTCTCTCTGGTCAAGAATGAGCAGGTAAGGCATGTAGAGTTTTCCACACAAGCAAAGCTTTATTGAAGAGGCTTGCAGGCAGAGACGAGGAGGGCACGTCTCCCAGAACAAAAGACCCCAACGCATACCCCCCTCTCACAGAACAAAAGACCGGCCTGGGTTTTTAAAAGTTCTTGGGCAGGAAGAGATTCATGTTTATTTATAAACACAGACGGGGTATGTTAACTAAGGTGCTTGCGCAGCAGCTTTCCAAGATGGCTCTTGCCCCAGAGGCCTCTGGGGTTCATAGTAGGACTTATTACGGGGCATCAAGCCTGTGGAGTCTCTGGCTCCCTGGGTTCCATTTCCCGGCTGGGGCTGTAACCCCTCACTGCCCCTGGTGGAAGGTCACACAGCAGTCACAGGTGGATGTCCTGCTCATGTCCCTGGGCCTGGTTTTCTCCAGCTGCTTCTGAAAGACAACTTTAAAGAAAAGTTTTCGGGCTATTTTCTGATACCTTGCCCCGCTGTTCTGGGAAACGGCTTTGTGTCTGTGCCCTGGCCCATTTCTTGTTACTTTGTGTGCAGATGGCGGGGCGGGCGTGGGGGGCCTGTTACCTGTCTTAATCACTCCTCGTGTGCCAGCAGTGCCCTTCATCCCCTCATACTTTGGAAGGTAGTGAGGGCCGCCTTCCCCATGGGCAGCCCCTCTGCCTTAGATACACTTCCAGAACTTTCTGCCTTCCCCTGGGTCCTGCAGATGCCCAGCAGATAGATGCAAGCTGCTTTCAGAAAGGATCAGGCTTCAATCCATCAAACCCCAGGCTCCTCAAGGATGTGTTGTAGGGAACATTCCGTGTTTCTAGTGGGTGGTGAGGTCAGATTTTTGCCATAATCACCTCTGTCCTGACTTGCAGCCTTTATGGAGAGGAGTGGGGGTGGGGGGGAGGGGAAGGCTGGGGGTGGGGGGGTTGTTCTGCTCCTGAAATGAAAGCCATTGTTCCTCTCCTTGGGATGGCCAGGGTATTTGCATTTAAGAAATGAGCTGGGGAGCGCTCAGGGGGATGGGCTCAGGTAAACAGAGGGACTCAGTGGCAGGTACTGGGTCCTGTGTGGTGGCCCTAATGCCACCAAACTGTGCTCTCTGAGGGAGAGAACCGGCTGGTGTCTATTTTTAGACTGGTTTTATTGCTTCCTCACAGTGTAGCTTCAGGCCGTCCTCATTTTTGGCGAGCAAGGTTGCGTCATTGGTGTATCGCAGGTGGTTAATGAGTCTTCCCTCGATCCTGATGCCGGAAGAAATAGAACCAGAATGTTCCGTGCAAACGAGAATGGCGAGGCTTCTGCTCGCTTGCTTTGAACACATCCTCAGGAAAAACCAATTGCTAGAAAAGGACATCACAATTGGTTAAAGTGGAAAGCTGGTGAAAACGAGGGAAACCCTCCATGAGATGGATTGACACAACAATCACAGCGATGGACTCAGACATGCCAGCGATCCTGAAGATGGTGCAGGACCAGTCAGTGCTTCCTTCTGTCGTATGTAAGGTCGCCAGGAGCCTGAGCCGACTAAACAAACAGAAAACCCATTGCCTTGCAGTTGATTCTGAGTAGAACCGCCCTGTAGGGTTTCCAAGGAGCAGCGGACCGCCGACCTTCTGGTTAGCAGCCAAAGGTTTAACCACTGCACCACCAGGGCTCCTTGAGCCAGCTAGAGGGCAGCTAACAACAGGGGAGGAGCTTTTCGCAGCATGCACTCTTGGAAATCCTTTGCATATGTTAATGCATTTGATTCGGGGAATCCAATCCCACCAAGCAATAGGATTAATTGGGTATCTATTGTTATTTCCATTCCAGAGACAGGAGGGGAAGGCATAGAGAGATAGGAAGCAAGCCACTCAGTCAGCTCCACAGCGCTGCCTTCCACAGGGGACACCAACCCTGCTGAGATGCACCCCCTCACCTCCATCCAGCTGAGCCACGTCTGAGCTCCGGGGTGCAGGTGCGATGGAGGGGATGAAGCACCCTTGTCCGCACTGTCCTCACCCGTCCTTCCAATGACATGATGAGAGCTGTCACCTCCTACAGGCCCCTGGAATCGTGAGCACACTGTGGGTCCCTTCCTAATGAGCAGAAGGTTCAGTACGGCCCCAGAATGTACCCTTTTGGACCACACAGGGGCAGGCAGGAAAAGAGTGGTGTGCTTGTGAGTCAAGAGGAGCCAGTTCGCATGGTGGCTTTTGTCTTATACGGGTTCTTAGGTCTTCAGCCTGCTGCTCTGCTGCCCTGCCCCCTTTCCTTGTAATTGCAGACAAATGATTTCTGACAGACATCACATTGGCAGGCTGCCATAGGGCAGTTTTCCCTTACCCTCCTCCGTCTCCTCAAACCAAGTCTCAGAAGACACGCGGTACTTCCACTTTGTTCAGGTTTCTGCTTCACAAGACAGTGTAGAGCTAAGACGTTGGCAAAATCTCTTGTGCGCACCTGTGTGCGTGCGTGCATGTGTGTGCGTGTGTACTAGAGCTCACCATAGAGACCCTGCGCATAGGCGTGAGAGCTGGCACCCTGAGACCAGGGTGGGCAGTGGGGTGGCGTTTTGCAGCCCCTCTGGGAGTTATTGGAGCCGAGTCACCAGGTTTGGATAATTTGCCTCCTGAACTGTATGAAAGCAGAGTATAATCTAGGAGCCCTGGTGGTACAGTGGTTAAGAGCTCGGCTGCTAACCAAAAGGTCGACAGTTTGAATCCATCAGCCGCTCCTTGGAAATCCTACGAGGCAGTTCTACTCTGTCCTATAGGGTCCCTATGAGTCGGAATCATCTTGATGGTAACAGGTTTGGCTTTCGGTTTTAGTGAAGTTTAAGGAGTTTGAACCCACCTAGGGGCTCCGAGGGAGAAAGACCTGGCGACCTGCTTTTGTAAAGATAACAGCCTAGAAACTCCTAGGGGCAGTTCTACTCTGTCACACGGGGTTGCTATGAGTCAAAATCACCTTGACGGCACACAACAACAGTGGCTTTTACAGTAATTTTTAAAGTGCTTCTCTTCATTTCATCTGATGGTAAAGCTATCCAAAGGTCGCGTGTACTGGGTGAAGATATAATAATAAGTGCTAGGGTGCGGGGCCCTGAGTCTCATCCTCCTGGTCCTCACTGCAGCCTTGTCACCTGTCACTCCTCCCTGGGCACTGACGGGTGTGCTTTTCCCCTGTCACCCCCTCCTGGGTCAGGGAGGGGTCTTGCTTCCTGGTTCGGCTAGAGGCTGGTCCTGTGGCTTCTCCTTCGCCTTCGCCACCCAGAGGACATGGCATACTTGACACAGGTTTCTACAACAAACAAAAGCCTCGAGGTTAGATCAGGAAGGGACTTTGACCTCCCCTCCCATCACCCCACCTTTTTTTTTTTTTTAAATTATATTGTAGGTGAAAGTTTATAGCTCAGGTTAGTTTCTCCTACAAAATTTTATACACACATTGTTACGTGACCCTAGTTGCTATCCCTGTAACCTGACAGCACACTCCTCCTTTCCACCCTGGGGTTCCTGTGTCCATTCAACCAGCTCCTGACCCTTTCTGCCTTCTCACCCGCCTCCAGTCAGGAGCTGCCCATTTAGTCTCGTGTATCTACTTGAACTAAGAAGCACACTCTTCATGAGTATCATTTTATGTTTTATAAAAAAAACTAAAGCAAACCTGTTGCTCTCGAGTCGGTTCCGACTCATAGCAACCCTGTAGGACAGAGTAGAACTGCCCCATAGAATTTCCAGGGAGCGCCTGGTGGCTTCCAACTGCTGACCTTTTGGTTAGCCGTAGCACTTAACCACTATGCCACTCCTGGGGTTCTTCTAGTGTCAGACCGTTAAGTCTGGTCTTGTTACGTGAATTTGACTTCTACACCCCACTTTTCTCCTGCTCCATCAGGGACTCTCTGTTGTGTTGCCTGTCAGGGCAGTCATTGGTGGTAGCTGGGTACCATCTAGTTCTTCTGGTCTCAGGCTGGTGGAGTCCCTGGTTTACGTGGCCCTTTCTTCCCTTGCCAGCCCACCTTTCACAGGTGGAAGCAGCAGGGCTGGAGGAGAGCAGCAGGGCTGGAGTTGCTGCTGGTACAGGTACACGGTGGGGAGGGGCAGGTCCCCAGCACCCTCACCCCACCCTCGGCCCGCAGCCCTTGTTCCTCAGTCAAATGTTGGTCTACAGGCAGAGCCCAGCGGGAGTGTTTGATATTGTACATTTGAAACACTTCGGCACAGTTTCTCTTTTAAGATAAAAGCAGTAACCGAGAAGGAAAGTGGTTTATTCTTAGCTTCTTGGCTGGGAGCCGACTCCAGCGTCTCTTCAGCAGCCATGTTTGATGCAACTTGTGGGGGGGGTGCGGGGCGGGGAGACAGTCTTACAGAGTCTGGGTCCCCAGCCCTGCAGAGCTCTGGGGGAGGCAGTGCCCCCCAGGGCAGACGCTCAGCTGGGGGTGCCTGCTTCCCTACTCCTGATAGACTCACGTTGGCTGGGAGTGGTGCCTGAGCCTTAAAACATTTTTGTTGCTTTTTAAATATCTCTGGGTGAAGTCACTGTGTTTTCTTTCTTCATTTTTTTTTTTTTTTTTTTTACCTCTAGTCCAGTTATAGTATTGGTTTAGGGAAGTTCAAATCCGTGGTTTATTCTCAGAGTTCCAAGTGCAGCCACATAAGCACGGGTTGGGGCCGGGCCTGAGGCTTTGGCATGGAATCCGCCTGCTATTTCAGATGCCCCAGAAGCCTTCCTGGAAGTCACTTCATGGGGTGTTGCTTGGTGAGGCTGTGGGCCTGGCATCTTAGGCCACCGGGCCCAGGGTGCCACAAGCCCTTGACGGGGGGCGGGGTGTTTATTAGAAGTTGTCCCCTCTCCCAGGCGTTATTCTCTAGGACGGGGTGGGGCCTAGGACGGAGTCATCCCCAGGAAAGCCTGAGGCCACAGCCCCTTTCTGGGTGACCCTGCTCCGGGGTGTGGATGTTGTGGCCGTGGGCTGGCCCTCCCCCGCCTGCATGTGCCCTTAGGGCCGGGCACCCGGCCACAGGGCTGTCCTGCCAGGAGCAGCCCTTGCTCTCTACCCAGGTACCGACAGAAGCCTGTGTTTGCAAGCGATGTACCTTTAGAGCCGGGAACTTGACATGTTGCAACTGCAATACGCAGAAGCAGGTTCAGCACATCTGCAGCCTCTGGTTCAGATCTGAAGTTAACCGGTAATCAGTTGCCCTTGAGTTGACTCCGGCTCATAGCAAGAATGGCTGCAGCAGTACATCGACAGGGAACTGCCAGAAATTCAGGCCGGCTTCAGGGGAGGACATGGAACCAGGGCTGTCATTGCTGATGTCGGATGGATCCTGGCTGAAAGCAGAGAACACCAGAAGGAGGTTTACCTGTGTCTTATTGACTATGCAGAGGCATTCAACTGTGTGGATCATAACAAACTATGGATAACACTGCGAAGAGTGGGAATTCCAGAACACTTAATTGTGCTCATGAGGAACCTTTACACAGATCAAGAGGCAGTTGTTCGGACAGAACAAGGGGATACTGATTGGCTTAAAGTCAGGAAAGGTGTGTGTCAGGGTTATATTCTTTCGCCATACCTATTCAATCTGTATGCTGAGCAAATAATACGAGAAGCTGGACTATATGAAGAAGAACGGGGCATCAGGATTGGAGGAAGACTCATTAACAACCTTCACTATGCAGATAACACAACTTTGCTTGCTGAAAGTAAGAGGACTTGAAGCACTTACTGATGAAGATCAAAGACCACAGCCTTCAGTGTGGATTGCACCTCAACATAAAGAAAACAAAAATCCTTACAACTGGACCAATGAGCAACATCATGAGAAATGGAGAAAAGATTGAAGTTCTTGAGGATTTCATTTTACTTGGATCTACAATCAACAGCCATGGAAGCAGCAGTCAAGAAATCAAAAGACGCATTGCATTGGGTAAGTCTGCTGCAAAGGACCTCTTCAAAGTGTTGAAGAGCAAAGATGTCACCCTGAAGACTAAGGTGCGCCTGACCCAAGCCATGGTATTTTCAGTCGCATCATATGCATGCGAAAGGTGGACAATGAATAAAGAAGGGCAAAGAACTGACGCCTTTGAATTGTGGTGTTGGTGAAGAATATTGAGTATACTATGGACTGCCAAAAGAACGAACAAATCTGTCTTGGAAGAAGTGCAGCCAGAATGCTCCTTAGAAGCAAGGATGGCGAGACTGCATCTTACATATTTTGGACGTGTTGTCAGGAGGGATCAGTCCCTGGAGAAGGACATCATGCTTGGCAGAGTACAGGGTCAGCGGAAAAGAGGAAGACTGTGCTGATGGGCAGAGAACATCAGCAGGGCTGGGGGGGATGAGTGACTCCTGTAGTTGGGGAACATATTAAAAACATATTAAAAAAATCTAATGTGTATTATTTTACTATAAAACAGACCTTGTCATTTCAGATCCAGGTAAGAATCATTGACATTCATGGTGTGGGGAGCAAGAAGCGCAGAAATTATAGGGACCCTTTTCCTGCGCTTTCCCCCTAATCACACTCTTGAACACCTGGGCATCCAGACTGACCTTTAAAGGCTTAATGGTTTGCAGCCCTGGGCTGTGCTCACGTGGGAGACTCACGGCACATTAAAAAAGCTCCTCGGTCTCTGGAAATATCTTTATTGTCTTTTGTTATTGTGAAAACAACACAAGCTCACGCTAAAGGATTAAACCAGGAGCAGACTGGGTAAAGCAGAAGAAAGTGTCCTGGCAATCCTGCCGCAGAGAGAGCCACGGTTACAGGTGTGGTGGATGGTCTTCCGGAGAGCTCTCCCTGCAGCTTCTTGTACTCCGTCTAGTTAGTTAATTCATTCCGACTCATTACTTAGTGCACGAACGTGGGCTCAGGTTGTACAACTAGTTGTCCTGTAGCCTAGTGTGTTATGCTGACTAGATAGATGGTGGGGCTCTTCTTGTGATCAGCCAAATTTTGTTCAGGGTGTGGGTTTGGTTTTTGGTGGGGTGGTGTCTGTTATTAGTCGCAGTTGAGTCCATTCCGACATGGGATGACCCCGTGTGTGCAGAGTAGAACTGTTGCTTAGGATTTTCAAGGCTGTGTTGTTTGGGAAGCAGATCACCAGGCCTGTCTTCTGAGGCGCCTCTGGCTGAGTTTGAACTGCCAACCTTTCGGTTAGTAGTCGAGCGTTTAACTCTGTGCTGGAGTCTACAGCAGAGCATGCACACAGCTGCAGGGATGCCTGCACCTCGCCGGGTGGAAGAGATCTGCAGGGGGCTGGGAAGTCAGCAGGCAGCCGAGAGCGGCTCTGGATGTCTGTATGGAGCTCTCAAGTATCAAGCCCACAGAGTCAGTGGGATGCGACTGGGCTCCTGGCTGCCCTTCTTCCCCAGAAGCTTGATGAGGAGGGAGTGTGGTGCGTTCTTCTGTAGGCCCCTTGCGGCAGCGTCAGGCTGTGGGACCAGGAATGCTTGTTATCCCTGCCAGCCCTGCTAGTATGCACGTCAGGTTTTAATCCCTTTCAGAGTTTCCAGGGAAATTCTTCGGTGCTGAGAACAATGGAGGGCCAAGAATATGCTTTCGGGGGGCGGGGAGGGAGGAGGGGTTGTCAGGACTGCCTGTGTAATGATTGGGGAGTGTGCAAGACTGTTATGTTTTTCTCGTTTTTAATCCATTGCTTCTCCAAACCAAAGCCCTTCTCTATGAGTTGATGCCGACTCATAGGGACCCTATAGGACAGTGTAGAACTGCCCCACAGGGTTTCCAAGGAGTGGCTGGTGGATTTGAATTGCTGACCTTTTGGTTAGCAGCTGAGCTCTTAACCGCTGCGCTACCAGGGTTCCATTAGTCCATTGCTTAAAAATAAAAAAATTTATTGCTTACGACCCTTAAAAAACCCAGTTGCCATCCAGTCGATTTTGACTCATGGTGACCCCGTGTGTGTCAGAATAGAACTGTGCTCCATGGGGATTTCAGGTGTTGGTTTTTCAGAAGTAGATTGCCAGTCCTTTTTTCCGAGGCATCTTCTGGGTGGACTTAAACCTCCAACCTTGCTATTAGCAGCTAAGCGTGTTAACAGTTTGTACCAACCAGAAACACTGCTTATGACCCTTACTTACCGGGAATGTCAGCGACAATGGGGTCCCAAGAGGCATACACCATCCTGGAGCGCACTGTGTTTAAGTATGAAAGATGGAGGCAGACATTTCAGCTTCTGCACTTAGCAGCTTGGATTGTGGGGTTTTCACAAGAGCCCAAAGACCAAGCACAGAGAGAGAGAGAGGGAGAGAGGGATGGAGCCATGCTTGTCTGCTCGCCCAACCCAGAGTTTCTACTAGGAGGATGATTAGATTTGCTGGCCTTAAGACCTAATGCACAGTATTTATTTTCATCATGTCATGCAGCCACAGAATTGGCAGTGGCTCCGTGAAGTCTCTGCCCATTTCCTGTGCGTGGACTGTAGACTTATTCGAGGGGGAAAAAAATCAGGCTAGCTCTCAGAATGGTCTCACACAGGTCGATGCAATGGCAGCGTTGCTGATTCGTTCCTCTCGCTGACAGTTAATCTATGAAAAGAGAAGGCCCACCTTTGTTTTGATTTGATTTGCTTGTATCTATATTAAGTCAAAGGAGTCCTGGTGGCCCAGTGGTTCAGTTAAGCGCTCGGCTGCCAAACAAAAGGTTGGTGGTTCGAACCCACCAGCCGCTCTGAGGGAGAAAGATGTGGTGGTCTGCTTCCGTAAAGGTTATAACCTTGGAAACCTGTGAGGCTCTGTGGAGTCCTGTAGAGTCACTGTGAGTGGGAATGGACTCTGCTGCACACAACAACAACGTGTTAAGTCAAGGGCCGTTTTAGCCAAAGGTCGTTATGAAGCCAGCCGAAGGACCAGGGTCTCTTATCCTCCCTTTTGGCCAGGGTGGGCCCATTAAACAGAGAGACGCAGGAGAACCCCAGGCACCAGCTGACAGTGGGTCTGTTCAGAAGGGTGTTGTTGGAAGAGCAGAAGCTGGGATGTGAGAGCCAGAAGGGACCAGATGCCGCCCTCCCATTGTACAGATGGAGAGGTGGAGGCCCAGAGTTGGCCACGTGCTCCCTGCTGGGCGGGGATTTGAACCAGCTGTTCCCACCCATCTGTCAGTGGCCTGTGAGTTACTCTGATGCTGAAAGCTATACCACCAGGTAACCCATGATGGACAGATTTCAGCAGAGCTTCCAGACTAAGACAGACTAAGAAGAAAGTTTTGGCAATCCACTTCTGAAAATGACCTGTGGATCACAGAAGAAAATCGCCTGATACAGCGCTGGAAGATGAGCCCTAGGTTGGAAGGCACTCAGTATACACAGTGGCTACAGCCATGGACTCGAGCATGTGAAGGGTCATGAAAGTGGCATGGGATGGGACAGTGTTTTGTTCTGTTACCTATAAGGTCGCCATGAGTTGGGGCCGACAGGATGGCGACTAACAACATCCCCACATTTCGTGGATTTTTGTTCTGCGAGTTAGCTGTCTCCTATTTACCTGTAGTTAGTCCTCATGAAAAGTCTTCAGAAAGAGTCCCCCTACCTTACTGCCCATCTACCCGCTGCCCCCTGTGATTTCAGATGAAGTGTGGTGTCTTTCTGTTGGTGATGGCTGGCAGGTGTGACCAGTACTGTGTGGGCTTCCCTGTGCCTTTGTACCCTGCACCTTGGATGCATGCCTTGGGGACTGAGTAACCCTGGGCCACATGAGTCATGCAGCCTCTATGCCCCCTGTCACTGTCTTAGTTGTTTTTTTTTTTTTTAATTTAGGGGCAACAGGGAATGAGTTAATTCTGTAGTAATCTTCTGGATTCATTTTCCTCTATTATCAAGCCATCCCTTATTATAAACATTAATTGCACCAGGAATTAAAATATTACTGAATGTGTTTACAATCCTTTATGGAATTAAAAGCGTCAGGCCCAATTAGACTCAGCACAGGGCTGACAGAAATTCAGCGTATGAATTTTAAGTACTGAAGCCTACTGTCCTGTTTTCTTCAGTATTTTGAACTATGGGAAACTTGTCTTGCCTGTTTCAGCTTCATCTTTACTTCTACAAGTGACTGTTGCATACCACCAGCATCTATGCTGGGTAAGAGAAATTAACTTTTAACGTGTTGATGTTTGTATATTAATATTTCAGTGTCTACACAAAATGAAGAAAAACACTTGAAAAAAAGGCCGTCTATTTTTCCATCTCAGAAAAATGGTTGTGAACTTAATCTACAAATTTGGTTTCTTCTACAGTTTCAGATTCATTCCTTTTTCATGAACATTTTCATTTTCAAAGCTATACAATTTTATTTTAGATGTTAAAATGATTAAAAAGAAAACAAAACAAACCAATTGTGGTTGAGTCAATTCCAACTCACGGATGGTATGTCAGAGTAGCACCGTGTACCACGGGGTTCTCCGTGGCTCATTTTTTGGAAGTAGACCATCAGGCCTTCCTTCTGAGGTGCCTCTCGGTGGATTTGAACTGCCGTCCTTTCAGTTAGCAGCTGAGTGTGTGACCCATTTGCACCACCCAGGAACCCAGTGGTATTATAATAAAGAAATCGATGGAATTAGGTCACAGGTTTCAGGATTGTCCAGTCGTCAGTTATGAACCAAATATTCTGAGGCATGGTCAGCTAACAAAACACGAGCCTTCCTGAAGGAAATAACTGGACGTAAAGTATCAGAGCTGAGTGGAACGGAAGCGTCTATGTTAGCTTGTTGCCTTGTTCCCCTCGAGACTGTGGGCAGGCATCTATCTTCATATTTTAAGAAGGAAAGGAATGATTTTATCATTTCCATTCCATTCTCTACTTCTCAAATATGAGTCTTTTAAACTGTCCTTTACATACCTGTAGCAAGAAAGGTGGCCTCAGAGCTCTGGGACAGAAGGCAGAGGAGCCTCTCTGTATGTTACCGAGCAGTTAGAGGTGAGGAAAAGGTAGCAAAAAAGAATCATACGTTCTCCAAGAAGTTACAAACTTGTAAATTCCTGAGAGCTTTTCTGCCCCAGTCATCTGTGCTGGTACCATTTTACCTGAGGTTTCCTGGGGGGCTGGTAGTCTAGGGAAGGATTCTGAGTTATGTCAGAGCTCAGAAAAGATGCTTGGGATTGTAGGCCATGGTGCTATGTCTGTCCTGGTGGGCACAGCGGCAGCTTGGTGACCTGGTGCTGGCCCCCCAGCCCTGGGAGGGCTTTGTGAATGGGATAAGAGGGTGATGTGGGGGTGGGAGTCCTTGTTTGCACAGATCTTTGAGGCCACTGAAAAGCAGCCTGAACTTCCAGGGAAGCCTAGAACAGACCTGGCCTCCCAAGGATTTATGCTGTATTCCATTTATAGAATGCAAGGATTTTCAAATAAGCAATCATACCATGACCACTCTGCCAGTGACCTTCTGCTAAGCCCTCTGTTGAAAGGAATTAAACTATCACGTGCTAGCCTATTTGCCGTGGTTCTTCCCGGGGCCTTGACATGGATTTATTTTATCAAGCCCGTCCATTCTTTCCTCAGCAGAGAAGGGTTGCAGCAGTGGGACCCAGAGTCTCGTCCACTCTTGACTTCTCTGCACGGACGTGCTCTTCTCCATTGTTTTGTTTTAGAGTTTGGGACTTCACTAATGCCTAAAACTAAAAATAAATGTCCCTTCATTTTTCAGTTGCTAAAAAAGAATGATTTTTACAAGAAATCTTTGTGAAATCTGAGGTTTCAAAAGAAATATCCCGATCCCTAAATTTTTTAAATTTCATCCGCAATTTCAGGTTCCCTTTCTACCCTTGTGTATAATTTCATGAGTCTCTCTGGAATGTGCATTTGTGGTCCCTGGAGCCCAATGGGACCCAGGCGGAGGGTGGATGGTGCTGTGAGACAACCGCCAACGTCCTAATTGTGGCCGCCTGCTGCACTCTGGGTGGTCGCCTGGAGGAGGAAGTAGGAGCGCCTGGCTCTGCAGGGGAGGGTGCCCACCAGCCAGCAAATGGTGGCTGGTTTAATAAAGTGATGGTGAGGCTCAGAGCCTTGTTTAATGGAGAAAGCTGGCGAGTCTTTAGCAGAAGCTTCTGAGACCCTGAGGAAGGAATACGCACCCTGTGGAGCTGGAGGCAGGATGTGTGATTAGAAACTGAGCTGAGGCTCCTGGCTCTGTCATGCAGTTGTTGGCCGTGATTGAGTTGGCCCTTGACTCATGCGACCCCGTGCACAACAGAATGAAACGCTACTGGGTCCTGCACCATCCCCGTGATTGGTATGGTTTGGACCTTTGTGATCCATAGGATTTTCATTGGCTGACTTTTTTGGAAGTAGATTGCCAAGCCTTTCTTCCTAGTATGTCTTAGTCTGGAAGCTCTGTTAGAACCTGTTCAGCATCTTAGCAACGTGCAAGCTTCCACTGACAGATGGGTGGTGGCTGTACTTGAGGTGCATTGTCTGGGAATCGAACCCGGGTCTCCTGCATGGAAGGTGAGAATTCTAGCACTGAACCACCACTGCTCCCTGCTCTCGAGGGGCCACCTTCTTACAGTCGGGAGGGTGAGGCTGGATCATTCTAGTTCAGGTCCTTTGAAGGGGGGGGGGGCTCTCTGTTTATCACAGCTGTCCTGGCCTGCTCCTTTGATTGTTATCTTTTGCTCAGATGGAATGGGCGGAGGTATTTTCAGGATTGTTTCAGAATTCTGCAGGATTTCTGAAATGAGTAATCATCCCACATGGTTAAATTCGTTTTCTAGGTATTTTCTTCTCCTCCAGGTTGGACCCCGTGAAATTGCTGTCATTCAACCCCTTTTGACCTGCAAAGTGGCAATTCCATATGGTTCAATGTGATTTACGCTGGCTCAGGGGAAGTGTGAAAACTAACCCTGACAACACGTCTGAGCTAGTTTTACTCACGTTAGAGTTAATGGGTTACATTGAACTGCATTTTACGACCACTGTGGTATAATTTGGAAACCCTGGTGGTGTAGTGGTTAAGTGCTACGGCTGCTAATCAAAGAATCGGCAGTTCGAATCCGCCAGGCACTCCTTGGAAACTCTATGGGGTAGTTCTACTCTGTCCTATAGGGTCGCTATGAGTCAGAATCGACTTGACTGCACTGGGTTTTTGATGGTATAATTTGTTGTACGAGTTAATCAGGGGTTTGTGGGGCCTTGAGTTATATCAGGCTCGCCTGTGGTCCCAGCTCTGGTAAACTCAGGTACCCTCCATTGACTGAGGCCTGGAGGAAATGGGACATCAGAAGCCTTCCCCTTTAATCACAGCCCCACAGACAATGGGAAGAGCTTCTGTTTTGGGGTCCTGTGCCAAGCACAGGGCTGCTTAGCCTCTTCACACCCGCCTAGCATCTGTTCAAGGTGAATGCTTCCATTTTAACTGATGAGGAAAGTGGGTCTCAGAGAGATTACAAAAGTTGCTCAAGGTCACAGTCAAGCCCAGGACCCCCGGCTCCCAGATCTCTCACCCTGACTTTCCTCTTCCTGCTCTTGGTCTCCTTCTGCTGTGGGCGTCTGCACCCATCAGCAGGGATGGGCTGGAGGTGGCTGCTGGCCAGGTGGGAGGAATAGGAGTCGAGCTTTAACCTCAGTAATTGTGCAGTGGCACGCTGTGTATTGCTGAGAACAGGGCAGCGGTTTCCTACCTGTGTTCCCTTTTCACGTTTCCTGAGAAATTCCTGTTGCCGAGAGCTAACATCTGCTTAGCAATCTTGAGTAATGAAAGAAGGCACTTTTGAGTAATGCAGTGGGGGTGAAGAAAGCCTGTGGGACCTTGTTAGCCATGTGGATTCTGAAGTGCTGATTTCGGGGATGCTCACCTGTGGCCAGGTGTGCTAGGTGAGTCTGAGGCAAGGAGTAGAGGAATGCACATTGAGGATCACAGTGGGTGAAGAGCAGGGGCTTCAGCTTCTGCCTTGAGGGCTTTTTTGCAAACTCCCTGCCCTTGGAAACCCTGGTGGTGTAGTGGTTAAGTGCTGTGGCTGCTAATCAAAGGGTCGGCAGTTCGAATCCGCCAGGTGCTTCTTGGAAACTGTGAGGCAGTTCTACTCTTCCCTATAGGGTTGCTATGAGTTGGAATCGACTCAACGACACTGGGTTTGGTTTTGGTGGTTTCCTACCCTCTTCCAGCCCCACCCTTCTAGCCGGGAACGGACCCGTCAGGGCCATGGTGGTATTTAACGAGCACGTGGTTCACAGCTGGCACGTACAGAGCAGCTGTCTGTTATGACCATCAGCATCCCGACTTCAACCACAAAACACAAGTGAAACTCTGTATTGTTTTCTCCGTATATTCCGTTCATTGTTAACGAGTTGTCATTCCTCGTTATGTAGCTGTGGTAAAGCCCCGAGCCCTGGGGACAGTTGTCTTTTAAGGGCTTTTTTTTTTTTTAATTATCAAAATCATTTGTGATAGAAAGATTGCGTTGTTTACGTGCCCTGCCAAGAGATTTGACTACATTTGTAAAGAAGAACTTGTGTGTTGACTCATCATTTCTACACTCTTGAACTGTATTTCACTCTCTTGTTTGGGGAGAGAAATATCAATATCCACAGAGGAGGGGAGGACCAGAACAAAACAAACAAAACACATCTCTTTTTGTTGGAATTTTAGTTCATCCCTCCGCCAGTCATCCTACCAGAATTGGCCTAGTAAATCAGTCTGATCGGAATGTACTGTCATTATAGACTACTCGGTTTCCATGTTTATTCTTCCCTGTGCTTGTTTTCAGCATGAAGAGCATGTGAAGGCCATCAAACTATGGCTTCAATGCTTCCCCTAATGCCAAAGCATAGCTGCGGGGTCCAGGCTCAGGGGAAGTAGAGCGCGACGAAGAGAGTGATTTCCCAGTAGATGTTGACCTCAGCATGGCCGATAGTTGCTGGAACCAAATGGTTCATGTCGTCTGTGGCCGTCTTCGTGCCCCCCCGCCCCAAGAAACCCTGAGAAACAGGAGGAAAGTGCGGAGGGGCAGGATATAATTTTTCAGCTCCTTTGCAAAACCCTACCAGTTTCAAGACCTGAGTTCTTGTCAAGTGAAGGGAAGAGGACTTCCTGTCTTGGGCCTTCTCTGTGCTTGCATTGTCACTGTTTTCTCCCCCATGGGGGATTGACCCCGATCCCTGGAGGGCTGGGGCAGGGGCAGAATGAAGCAGTGGGGAATCACTCGCCTCCACCCAAGCCTCAGTGCCTTTCTCTCTGCTTCAAGGGGATTTTTCCAAAAGTGAGCTCTCCAGGCTCTCAGATTGCAGCGGGTATTTTGTGTGTAGCGCAACCAGAGCCTTCCCTGTCTTGAGAAAATTTGTGGTTCTGCATATGAATATTTCACAAAACAGGCCCTGAGGCCAGGAGCCCAGAGAGGGACCCGCTGGATCGTTGGCAATCCTGTGTTGTCAGTGTTACTAGCCAGCAGAGAATGTAGGAACTTTGTAATCAGGGCGAATTTTAAGAAAGTCCAGGCAAGGGAAACAAAACCATTCTCCCTGGAGTAAAGATAAACAGCTGGTTGGTTTTGCGTTTGTGTTTGTTGCTTTTTTCTGCAGCTCTCTGCCCCAGAAGGCCTTTGGTCTGTTCTTGCCCCTGTAACCCCAGTGGGAATTCACATCCCTCGGGTCCAAAGTCTTCACATTGTCGTGGGCCTGGGGGTGACCCTGGGGGCAGAGTTGCAGGAAGGATGACCCCACCATGCCTCTTTTTTTTCCCTAGCGGTTCAGAGAAGCAACTTGTGTGCTGGGAAAAGCAGCTTTGCTCTGTTATAAGCCTGGACTTCTTTGTAGCTAGGTCTCTTTTTAAAAAACAGGAAGGGGATTTAGGGATGTCTGGGGCAAGCTTTCAAAAAGCTTGCCTGAGACTCATGAGAGATTCTAGTTTCTGTGTCTCCTCTGTTTTTCCCGCTCAGCTCTGGAGGGGCTCAGTTGGTTTGTCTGGGAGATGAGAAGAGTGGGTGTGATTATCCATGACACAGGTGTAGGGAGGAGACCCAGAGAGCAGGCAGCATTAGGGTCGGGGCACCGATGCTCGTCTTCGCTGCAAACCCGAGCTGTTCTCGTGGAGGGCTGTCTTGCCAGCACCCCGTCAGAGCAGGCTGATAGAACTCAGGCAGTCCTGGCTCTTCAGTAGGAGGAAAGCCCCAGCTGCCATTGAGTCGACTCTGACTCATGGCGTCCCTGTGTATGTCAGAGTAGAACTGCACTCCATAGGGTTTTCAGTGGCTGAGTTTTCAGATGTAGATCGCCAGGCCTTTCTTCCGAGGTGCCTCTGGGTCAACTCAAACCCCCAGCCTTTTGGTTACCATCTTAATCATTTGCATTACCCAGGTACTCCTCAGTGGGAGCTAACTCAACTCAATGTGGGGGCTCCTGGGCCACTGGCTTCCACATGTGTTTCTTAGGTTGTAAAAGAAAAGATGGGGGCAGGAAACAGCAGTAGGTGGGGAGGGAGGCGGGGCTGGCTGATTGCAAAGGGGCTTTGTGTATACTTGGCTGTGTTTGTTCTGCATCAAAAGGCAACACATAGCCAGATTCCACAAACAAGTTCAATGTCAGGCAGAAGTCAGAGGGGAGTTTACGCAGGCGTGCTGTCAGTCTCTCTGCTAAGTCCGGTTTATCACAGCGCAGTAGGCAGTCATATCTGTAGCCCTTGTTAATGTGTGCACATGTCAAATGCGGGAGCTATTTTCGTTTTATGGAGGCAGCTGCTGTAAGTGACGACTAATTAGCAAGAGCCCACCTGAGTTGACAGCTCTTCTAATTGTTTCCTCCTCAGCCGAGCAGTACTGGTAATTGACAGTTGCTTGAATACATAAACCTCTATTGAAGCAGTATTTTCTCTCTTTGGTACTTGTGCAAATACATTTATTCTACAGTAACTCACTTAATCAAGGGTATTACGGACCAAAAAAGGGATGAAAGTTGTACTATAATTACATTTGTTGTTGGGTGCTGTCGGGTTGATTCTGACTCATGGTGACCCCATGAGTGACAGAGTAGAACTGCCCTGTAAGGTTTTCTAGGCTGTAATCTTCATAGAAGCAGATCACCAGGTCTTCCTCTCCCAGAGCTGCTGGGTGGGTTTGAACCACCAACCATTTGGTTAGCAGCCGAACGCTTAACCGTTTGCACTACGGAGGAGGGCTGCGTCGTACTGCATGTTCCCTGTCTTGGAGTTCTTTAAGATTTTCTTTTAATTTTATGATCTAAATAATAAAGTGTAATTTTGGAATCCGACCACGTTACTGGGAAGAAATGATTAAAACTCTTCTTTTCCTAAGTGGTGCTGGGAATCACCCACGACACCAGGCCACCTGTGGCCTCGCTGGTCCTCGGTAACTGCAGCTTGAGGAGTGGCAGTTCTCTTGGCCAGGGCAAAGATGGTGATGGGGCTCCATTTATTTTAAAATTGAATTTGGTGGCATTGAAGCCAGTGTGTGGGGAGTGGCTTTCGTGGTGTCATTCTCCTCCATGTGGGGGGAATTGAGCGAGCACAGAGCAGCCTCTCCTGAAAAGGAGTTGCATCGTCTGTGACTCTGATTCTGGCTGGTCCCAGAAGACAGGCATAAACAGGTGCACGCACACACACAGGTACACACACAGGCACACACACACACACGCACACCCCCACAGCCCTCTTCCTGGACACAGCCCTCTACCTGGACACACCCAAGCATATTCCTCTGAAGTGTGTTCATCCTTCAGGTGCTGCTGCACCACGAAATTTAACTGAAATAGGGCAACTAGAAGGAGCCCTGGTGGCGCAGTGGTTGAGTGCTCGGTTGCGAACTGAAAGGTCAGTGGTTCAAACCCGCCAGCTGCTCTGGGGGAGAAAGATGTGAAAGTCTGCTTCTATAAAGATTACAGGCTTGGAAACCCTATAGGGCAGCTCTACTGTGCCCTATAGGTTAAATATGTGTAAGAATCAATTCCATGGCAGCGGGGTTTAGGGAAACTAGCCTGGTTTTCCCCACACAGCTTCTCCCCCGCCCCGCCCCGCCCCACCCCACCCCACCTGAGACTCAGGTGAAGGCTCCGTCTCTTTCATCCTATAACCTTCAACTGTAGCCCTCGGAAAGGTCTTGATAAAGGAATATTCTAGCATGAAAGTCTTTTGCTAAATCTTATATTATTTTTCATTTGGAGCCTTGGTGGCTCATGGTTAAGAGCTTGGCTGCTAACCAAAAGATCAGAAGTTGGAATCCACCTGGCACTCCTTGGAAACCCTATGGGGCAGTTCTGCTCTGTCCTGCAGGGTTGCTATGAGTCAGAATTGACTCAACAGCTTTTTTTTTTTTTTTTCTTTTTGAGGCAGCATTTCCTTCTGATTGGACGTTGATGGAAGTGATCAAATATTTGGAAAATTGGATGTTTTTTATAGAAGGCGAGTTTCTGCCAATTGAATTGAGCATTTCGTTTATTTCTCTAGTGGCCAGAAACACAAACATATTTCATTCTGGTGAGGATATAAATACAAAAAGGCCCCGCACATTGTTCCAGTGTTTATAGAATCCTGCATTTTTGTGTAATGGACCCTGGCTTAATTTGTATTGGATATTTGATATTTGTGGTGATAATTTAATCATATGGTGGTCTGTGTTTAAAAATCAACAGTGCATTAATGAACCGAGCTTAGTTTATTCACACTTTACTCTCTTTAACCTACTGATAAGGTTCATTAAAAAAAAAAAAATTCTTTTTTTTAGTTGAACTTTAGATGAAGGTTTACAGAACTAGTTTCTCATCAAACAGTACATACGTTGTCGTATGACATTGGTTAACAACCTCACGACATGTCAACACTCTCCTTTCTCACCCCTAGGATGCCTATTACCAGCTTTCCTGTCCCCTCCTGCCTTCCAGTCCCTGCCCCAGGACTGGTGTGCGCCTTTAGTCTTGTTTGGTTCCATGGGTCTGTTCAGTCTTTGGCAGAAGAAAGCATTTCTTAACAGGTCAAATGGTATAAAATGTAAAAGGTTCCAAAGGTAGCAATGAGAAAAGCCTCCTCCTTACCTTTGGGCCCTTAGCTGCATGGTTCCCTAACCCTAACCCAGCAACCTTCGGTGGTTTTCAGTATCCTACCAGGAATACTCTGGGCCTTAGCGAGCACTTAGGTGCTTTTTACAACCCCCCTCCACTTTTAAAAACACACGGTTGTGAGGCTTCTGTGTGTTACTGCCTTGTGCCTTGCTTTTGGAGTTTCTGAGCAGCATAAACGCTTAAGTGCTGGGCTCCTAACTAAAGGGTGGTTCGAACCCAGCCATAGGTGCCTTAGAAGAAAGGCCTAGTGAGCTGAGTCTGAAAGGCCAGCCATTGAAAACCCTCTGGAGCAGCTGTATGCGGCCACATACCAGCTGCTTGCCGGGGGTTGTAGTTGATGCGACGGCAGCTGGTTTTGGCCACCTTGTTTTATCACTTAGTGTGGCTTGGGTTCTCCTCCAGTACCTGGAGGCCTCGATCTTTTTATTGATGACTTTGTAATTCATTATACAGGTATGTCCATATTTACTTACCCACTGTTGGGATTGGTTAAAAGGACAGCTGCGGCATGACTTTCTAGGCAGCTGGGTGTTGATAGGCATGTGTTTCATCCCTGGACGCACCTTTGTCCTTGTCTGTCTTCACGGAGTTCGCCCACCTGCAGATCCTACACGGCCTCACTTCCACTGTCCTGAGAGAGCTTGTGATGCCCAAGAGGAAGTGTGTAGCGGTTTAATTAGTAATGCTGCTGTTAGTTAACACTGAGCACCTGGGCTAACTTGGCCACCTGTTATCTATTTATTGTTATCTGCAGCGTGTTGGGGTGGGAGGGTGGCTGGACTGACCAGAGTGGGTGTTCGAGTGCACCCCTCAAAATTTAGCCCCCAAAGGGCCTGTTTTAGTACAGGGATTGTGGAGGGCAGTGGGGAGGGTGGAAGTCCGTTTGGACTGGACATCTGTGAGGGCAGTACCGGGTAGGAGTCACTCTTCCAGGCAGTGAATGGCCTCTGCTCTTTCCTGACCTCATCACAAACACCTTCCATCATGGATTGAATTGTGTCCCCTAAAAATGTGCAACACCTTGGCTAGGTCATGATTCCCATGTTGTGTGGTTGTCCACCATTTTGTGTTCTGATGTGATTATCCTATGTGTTGTAAATCCTGACCTCTATGATGTTAGAGGCAGGATTCAATCTACAGGATTAGGTCGTATCTTGAGTCAGTCTGTTTTAAGATATAATAGAAAGAAGCGAGCAAAGTGACAGGGGGACCTCCTACCACCAAGAAAGTAGTGCCAGAGACAGTGCACATCTTTGGACTTGGGATCCTTGTGCTGAGAAGCTCCTAGACCAGGGAAAGATTGATGGCAGGGACCTTCCCCCAGAGCCTACAAAGAGAGAAAGCCTTCCCCTGGAGCTTCACTCTGAATTTGGACTTCTAGCCTTCAAGACTGTGAGAGGATAAGCTTCTGTCTGTTAAAGCCATCCACTATGGTATTTCCGTTATAGCAGCACTAGATGACTAAGACAGAGTCCTAACCCCTGCAGGTGAGACACTGCCCTTCTGCGAGACAGCCAGGCATTCAGGTCCCAGAAAGTCCTTCAGTACCAGTCCCTCGTGACTTCTCCAGTTTCTAAGCCCTCCCTCTCCTTAATTCATTACCCCTTCCTTCCCCGAGCATGAAAGCCTTCGTCTAATGGGGCATCCCACCTCCTAAGCATGCAGAGGCCCTTCCCCAGTCACCATGAGCTTAGCGGCATCTGGTGTGGTGGGCCCTCCATCCTGTGGCTTGCATTCACCTCACTGCCCCCAAGCACATTTCTTGTCCTATATCCCACCCACAGTGGAGCTGCGAGCTCCTGCCGTTTACCTCCTCCATTCCTCACCCATTTGACCTAAATAGCACACATCTGCTTGAAAGTGGCGGCCTTTCTTGACTCATTAGGTGTTCTGTGCATCACTTTGCCTCTTAGACATAAGGGGCAAAATTTCAAAACTCGAACATTTACAGAAAGTGGTTTGCGTTTTGAAGGAGACGTGTTCGCTCTGAGCTTGGCTCTGGCTGGATCAGTGGATGTGTTCTTCACCAACTCGGCTGACCTGCTCTGTGGTCATGATGCATATTGCGAGTGCTATCGTGGGGGTTTAATTTATGGCAGGAAATGGCATGGGGGGACATGGACAATCAGGTTGTATGTAAAGCCGAGTGGTTTGGGTCTTCTGTGGTTGGTGGGTCCCCGTGACCTGCATGCCTGGGTCTGAGAGGCAGAGATGGCCTTTGTCTGTTTGCTGGCCGTGCTGACTGGGTATAGGGCAGGCCCCCTTGCGAAGGGCTGGGTGGGGGTTGCTTACCTTTTCAGTCCAGCCTTAGTCCTGGATGAAGCTTCACTGCTGAATGTGTACATGAGGATCAAAGCTCTGGCACAGAGTCTCCTCCTAACCCGTCGACTGTTGCTTGTATCGTGGTCTTTTGGATTTTGGATTTTCAGAATCCAGTTACTACCTACCATACTGAATTTGTGGGATTTCACGATAGTGAGATCAAAAGTTACCTGATTGAGGGGGCGCTGAGTTTCTGTTAAGTGCAGTGGAATAACTTGCAAAAGCATAGTGTTCATGGCTGTACAGGAGTCCCTGGGTGATATAAATCGTTAAGCACTCAACTGCTAGCTGAAAGGTTGGCAGTTCCAACCCGCCAAGGTTCTGAAAGGTTGCAGCCTTGAAAACCCTATGGAGCTGTTCTTCTCTGCTCATGTGAGGTCTCTGTGAGTCAGAATTGACTTGACAGCAACTAACAACAACAACAACGGTTGTATAACATGATGACTATAATCAGCGTCACTGAATTA
This sequence comes from Elephas maximus indicus, assembly GCF_024166365.1. Lineage (NCBI taxonomy): Eukaryota > Metazoa > Chordata > Mammalia > Proboscidea > Elephantidae > Elephas > Elephas maximus. Next base: position 137,808,594 of record NC_064824.1, read on the forward strand.
TACATGTAAAAATTGCTGTTTAGCAAATGTTTTGTTATATATGTTTTCACCACAATAAAAAAAAAAAGTAAGTTGGGCAATACAGAAAACTATGAAGAAGAAAAGACAAATCACATTCCCATCATCTAGCAATGAACACTGTTAACATTTACAAAAAAGTTGATTGATTGGCTACAGGGTCACCTCTGCACTTGAGAAGTTGTAGAATCAGAAAGAAGGGTCTTAAAATATGCCCTTGATAGCCTGAGGTGCTGGGGTGGGAGTGGTTTGCAAAGGGAAAGTTAAAAGTGACAGCGGCCTTTTAAAGCCGTCAGGTGGCGTTGCATCACATCTCAGAAGGCAGACCCTGGACTTGAAATCCAAACACCCAGTTGGCATGGGGCTCGGCTGGGTAAACTTTGACCACTGTGGGAATTCCTAGGGTGAGAGTGGGCAGAGGAGGCTGGACAACCTTTGATGCCATTCTAGTTTAAAAAATGGCATGTGGCGGCCTTTGGACTTAGCCCTTAAGCAGATCGTAGCATTTACTTCAGGATTTGCCCTCCTCTTTGAAAAGAAAAAATAACTTTTTTTTCTTTTTACAGATGCCTTTGTGAACAGCCAGGAATGGACATTAAGCCGGTCTGTCCCAGAGCTCAAAGTGGTGAGTGGTTCCTTTTGGACTTGGGGGTTGTCATTCTTCACCTGCAGGAAGGGCATGGGGTTGGTGTCAGAAGTGGGATTGGACTGTGTGAGCACATCCGAGAGAGCCCGATCATCTCTCCAGCCCAGGTGAGGCATGTCTCTGTACTGTATCACTGGGAAGGACCAGGTGTAGCTGACAGTTTGAGTCTGGGGAGCTGAGCGGGACTGTGGTGGCCAGAAAGCTGGAGTGGGCTTGTGTGCACAGAGGAAGATCCACGTGTCCTTTACCTTATATTCTCCCTGCATCTGTCTGTCTCTCTCCCACCTTCTCTCCTCTTTCACACACACACAGAGAACTGTGAGTTTATTTGTGCTTTGCATGATATCATGAGTGGTTTATGTGATGAAACATCAAGCTTTCATAGTCATCATTAAAAAAAATAAATACAACTGACTTTTTATCTTATTACAAAGTATCGGCATAACATTAAAGAAGAATCTTGCTTTTGTTATAAACTTTTAAATACCCTTTAAGTTGGATTATTTAGAGCATAAAATTGGCTTATGTAAAAAATGGTGAGTCTTTGCAGCTATACCTTTGGCCCCTCCCCACTGCATGGCCCCCACCTTAGGATGGGAAGAAGGGACAGATCAAAAGTACCTTTTTAAAAGAGCATGATATTTATCATGAAATATGTAGTATTTGGGGCACATACATACACGTATACACACATGCATATACATACAATACATATATACACATGCAAATATATATACTTGCATCTATATGTAAACATGTGCATATATAGGTTTGTGTGTGTATGTGTGTGTTTACAGTTCTCAAGTGAGGGACTCTGACTATAAAATTAAGTCAGATAAGCACTTGCCATTCAGGAGACTTCTGATGCCAGGCAGCTGTAGCGTGGACCTACGTAATTCTCCTGGGCCCCTCACCCTCAACACACCCAGACCAGGCCCTGTTTCTTACCCCACATTTGCTCTCTCTCCCAAGGTCTGCGTTTGTTTGTAGCACCCAGTTCTTGCTCCTCGGCGACCCAGCTGGAGCTCCAGAGGCCCTGGGTAACTCCTTCCCATTGGCCACACATCAGTGGGGGGTGGTCAGAGGAAGGGACACAGGGCCGGTCCAGAGCCCCTTCAGTCTTCTCACTTCTGAGATGAGGACATTGATCATCCAGGCCTCCTTAAGTTGTCTGAAGAAGGCACGTATGACATCTGAAACCATGAAACACGTGTGCTTCTAAACTTAAAAGAAGGAAGGAAGGGGTGTGGAAGCACCTTGAAATCTGGGAAGGCCGCGGTCTGAAGTCTCCTGTTCCGTCCCAGTTGGCCACGTCCTCTGACCTGTTCCTGGCTGTCGTCTTCCTGGCTCTTTTCCTTCCTGGTTCCCTCCCTCATTCCTCACTGCAAGCTCTCACCTTGTCCTGCAGCGCCTGCCAATGGTTTTCTTCCTCATGGAAGACAAAGAGCCCGCCAGTCACAGCATCCATTTCAGAAGCCCAAGGGTTCTGCAAGACTGGCCTGGAAACAGCCCCATCTTTCTGTCTTTTGTGTGTTTTGTAACCACTCTGCCCAGCATAGCATTCATCGCATGGAAGGCATCCAGGAAATGGCTGTGGAGTGAATGAAGGGACGTTAGCAGTGCTGTTACAGGGAGCATTTTTTTTTTAACAAAGATTAGCCAGTTTCAGATACGCCCTGTTAGGACAACCCAAGTGCCATTCAGCTTCTGTGATCTGAGGAAAACAGCTGCAAGAGTTTTTAATAATGGTGATGAGGCTTAGAAAGTGCTTACCGTGTGCCTGACGTGTCCTGAGTGCGTCACATGATTATCTCCTGGAATGCTGACAGCCACCCCCTTGCACAGAAGAGGAAACTGAGGCTCAGGGACATTCAGAACTTGCCCAAGGACCAGTGATTAATAAGTGGCAGAGCTGGGGTTTGAACCCAGAGTTTGTGCTTCTAGGCCAGCACTGCCCCATAGAAGTTTCCATGGTAAAAGGAAGGTCGTGCATCCAAACTGTCCAACACAGTAGCCACTAGCCATGTGTGGCTACTGAGACTTGAAATGTGGATAGGAGAACTGATGGGGCTGAGTTTTAACATTTAATCTATGTTTAGTTCATTCAAATTAAACAGCCATGTGTGGCTAGTGGCCGCCCTGTGACAGTAGTGACAGAGCGTTACCAACTTGGCTGTGTTCCTTAGTATGTAACCGCGTGATTTAGTCCCAGCTCTGGCATCTAAAGTAAAGGTGTCACACGCTGAGGGCCCTGCAGTGACCTGCATCTTCATACAGGCCCACAATTGAGAATGCTCACTACCAAAAACGTGTTTGTTGGTGGTATTTCCAGTGCCCTGTACGTTTCTGGATAACTGCCCAGCTGTGTAGGCGGCCGCTGGATTGGGCTCCCCAAATATAACCATCTTGAGGTTTGCTCAGAGTCTCTGAGCCTGTTGCTCGATCTCATGGATGAAGTTTGAGGATTCTGAGCTCTGGGGGTGTTGGTCCCCGGACCTGTGCGTGGACAAACAAGTCCCCAGCAGGGATGCAGGTTCTGCTGGAGCCCCATGCCCCCCGGTTGTGGAGGCAGCTGCCCCCACCCCCAGAAGATCCCTTTTGTGCTAAGGAGTCTTCAGTGTCCAGAGAAGGTGCTCCTTTGTCCTGTGGGGCAGTATCTGTGCGTTTATAGGGCTGCGATTGTTTCCTGCCCAAGTGTGACATCCCCAGCCAAGGGGTCCTTTAGGTCAGCGTCTTAGGAACCCAGGCCCCTGCTTCCCAAAGGGCAGCAATCAAGTGACATAACAGCCAGCCTCAAATGGACTCTTTATGTAATATTTTGCAGTAAATCTCTTAGAATGTGTCAGAGAAAAGAATTGAGTGTTTGCTTTCTTTTCAAGAGTGGTGGTACCATGCCTTCTGTTTTCTGAAGTTGTGTTGTGGTTGGATAATCAATGGCCAATTGCTTATCTGTTGTTCTGGAAGGCAGCCTAGCTGCTCCCTACAGAAGTGGGTGATGCAGCACGCGCATGAGGCTTACATCTGGGTCTGGAGAGTAAATAAATACGCCTTCGGCATCTTGCCTGCAGAGGGGAGCTTTAGTCAGAGACACGTAATATCCTATTTTCTGTGTTCTCATTGAACCTGCAGTTGGGATTTTTACCAAAAGCCTTGATTCCCTATTCAGCATACCACATGGTAAGCAGGTAAGCAGTGAGGTGTGGGCAATGGAGAAATAGGTTTAAAAATCTGGCCCTGTGCTCTCTTCCTCTTGGCCACACGCACACCAGACATGGGACCATGGCAGTTCATGGGACAGCACAGGAGATCCTGGTGGTGGTGGTGGTGCCGGTCTGCTCTGGCCCCACTGCTGTTACTACCATTGTTCTGCCCCACTGCTGTACTACCGTTGCTCATGCCGCACTGCTGTTACTACCATTGCTCCTGCCCCACTGCTGTTACTACCATTGCTCCTGCCCCACTGCTGTACTACCATTGCTCCTGCCCCACTGCTGTTACTACCATTGCTCCTGCCCCACTGCTATACTGCCATTGCTCCTGCCCCACTGCTATTACTACTCTTGCTTCTACTTCTACTATACTATCATTACTACTTGACTGCTATTACTGTTATTGCTCCTGCTCCACTGCTATTACTACCCTTACTCCTCCTACTATACTACTATTACTACACTCCTACCACTCCTTTTTTTACCACTCCTACCGTACTATTATTACTACTCCTACTCCACTGCTATTACTGCACCTGCTCATACTCCCACTATGCTGCTGTTACTATTACCCCTGCTACACTATTACTCCTACTATTACTGCTCCTACTCCACTGCTATTACTATTACTCCTACTATACTGCTATCACTATTATCTCTACTCCTAGTACACTATTACTATTACTCCTACTACACTACTATTACTATTACTCCTACTCCTAGTATACTACTATTGCTCCTACTATACTACTATCACTATTACTCCTACTACATCACTGTTACTCTTAGTATACTAGGATTACTACACCTGCTTCACTGCTATTACTGTTATTGGTCGTACTCCACTGCTATTACTACTCTTACTCCTCCTACACTACTGTTACTACTATTACTGTTACTATACTACTGCTGCTCCTACCGTACTATTTTTACTGCTCCTACTCCACTGCTATTACTATGCCTACTCCTACTCCCACTACACTACTGTTACTATTACTCCTGTTACACTATTACTGCTCCTACTCCACTGCTATTACTATTACTCCTGTACTATTACTATTACCTCTACTCCTACTAAACTACTATTACTATTACTCCTGCTCCTACTATGTTACTATCACTACTATTGCTCTCACTACACTACTGTTACTATTACTGTAGTACATTACTGTTACTCCTATTATACTAGGATTACTACTGCTCCACTGCTATTGCTGCTCCTACTACACTACTGTTACTGCTAACTCCTACTACACTATTACTCCTACTATACTATGATTACTGCTCCTACACTGCTATTACTACTAATACTTCTACTACATTACTGGTACTACTATCACTCCTACTACACTACTGTTGCTCCTACTATATTATTACTAGTCCTACTACACTGCTATTACTACTATTGCTCCTACTATACTACTCTTCCTCCTACTATATTATTACTAGTCCTACTACACTGCTATTACTACTATTGCTCCTACTATACTACTGTTGCTGCTACTCCTCCTAGTCCTCCTCCTCCTATTACTATACTATTCCCGTTCCTACTATACTCCTCTTCCTCCTCCTACTGTATTACTATACTCCTCCTTCCCCTTCTCCTCCTCCTCCTAGTCCTCCTCCTCCTATTGCTATACTATCCCTGTTCCTACTATACTCCTCCTCCTCCTACTACTACTGTATTACTGTACTCCTCCTTCCCCTTCTCCTCCTCCTCCTCCTAGTCCTCCTTCTCCTATTGCTATACTATCCCTGTTCCTACTATACTCCTTCTCCTCCTACTACTACTGTATTACTGTACTCTTCCTTCCCCTTCTCCTCCTCCTAGTCCTTCTCCTCCTATTACTATACTATCCATGTTCCTACTATACTCCTCCTCCTCCTCCTACTGTATTACCGTACTCCTCCTTCCCCTTCTTCTCCTCCTCCTATTACTATACTATTCCCGTTCCTACTATACTCCTCCTCCTCCTCCTACTGTATTACTGTACTATTCCTTCCCCTTCTCCTCCTCCTCCTATTACTATACTATCCCTGTTCCTACTATACTCCTCCTCCTCCTCCTACTGTATTACTGTACTCCTCCTTCCCCTTCTCCTCCTCCTCCTAGTCCTCCTCCTCCTATTGCTATACTATCCCTGTTCCTACTATACTCCTCCTTCCCTTCTCCTCCTCCTATTGTACTCCTCCTCCTCCTACTGCACTGCTCCTCCTCCTAGTGCTACTCCTTCTAAACTACTAGCAGTTGCTGTTGAATTGACTCCAACTTTTTTTTTTTTCATGGCGACCCCTGGAGTCAGAGTAGAACTGTGCTCCATAGGGTTTTCAGTGGCTGATTTTTTGGGAAGCAGAGTGCCAGGCCTTTCTTCTAGGGTACCTCTGGGTGAGCTCGAACCTCTGACCTTTCAGTTAACAGCTTTTTACGTTAACTCTCTGCACCTCCCAGGAACTCCGAGGACCTGCTGCCACCCTAAAATACGTAGCTCTTTTGAGTGTTCAGAACCCCTTTAGCTGTGTTACCTCATTTACACCCACAGAGCCTTGACCCGACAGGCCTGAGTCCACTCTCAGGTTTAGTTCCAGGAGCAGTTCATTGGGTTCCGGTGTAGCTTTACAGCTTCAAGAGTACCTTCAGCTTGTATTTCGCTTCCTCCTCACACGCTCAGGCGTCAGTTTCTGCCAGTGTTTGAAATGAAAAGTATGTCCCAGTACAAGATGGTCTGTGAGCTGGCCACTCAAGCCAAAGAAAGCATCTCCCCACCCGCACCCTCAACGTTGACTGATTTCTTCCTCCTCAGGGTTAATCCTAATTCTTGGCACGACCACTTACACGTAGAGGGGAGGAATTTTGCCAAATAGTGAAGCAGAGACTGAATTGGCTGATCTTGAGCATTTTTATCCTCAGGAAAGAGCAACCCTCATCTTAATTAAAAATTCACTTCTCTGGCCTGCTGTTTTGGATTTTCACGGCATGAAGCTGACAAACAGCAGGTGCCCTTGAACGAAAGAATAATTAATTGGTAGACATTCTCAGATTATAGAGGCCCAAGGTAGTAAGAAGACATGAGTCAAATCAGGAGGCGAAATGACTTTGTTTAGGCACTGTTGCAGAGTCTGGCTTTGAGAAGAAGTGAGAAAGCATCTCATTAATACTCATTAGCATTCGAAGCTGTCATTCATTCATTCATTCACCCGCTGTTGTTGAGAGTTTACCTGGGGCTGGCTGCTACTCTGGGATACAGATGGCCAAAGATCAATAAGACACACAGTCCCTGCACTTTGGGGAATTATTAGTATAGGAGAGAGAGCCATGTAGTGATGTTTGTAAAATAAACTGACAAGTCATAAAATAGCACCAGGAGCAGGGAGTCAAGGGAGTACTGACTAGAGGAGCCCCGTTGAGACTCTGGGTACCAGGAAGGCTTCTCGGAGGAGGTGTCACCTGAGCAGAAGGCTGATGCTGAGTAGGGGAAGCATTTCAGGCAGTGATTGGTGTGAAAAGGATGGGTGGCTGGAGACCACAAGGCCTACTAGGCTCCAAAATCCAACCCCATTTTCATGATGGAATACATGAGAATACCTTTATTATCCCCACATTATTCTTAAAAAAATGAAAAACCAGCAGCCACTGAGTCCATTCTGACTCCTGGCAACTCCATGTGTGCCAGGGCAGAATTCCTCTGTAGGGCTTTCAATGGCTGATTTTTTTTTTTTTTTTTTGTAGATCACCAGGCCTTTCTTCCAAGGTGCCTCTCGGGGGACTGGAACCCCCAACCTTTTAGCTAACAGCTGAGCGCATTAACTGTTGACACCACCACAGTACCCTCTATTGTTCTGTCCTGCTGTTGTGTTTCACTGTTAAGCTAACCTAATAACTTTGCTCAGCCTACTGAGATACACAGTGAAGGCTGACTGGCTGACTGTGCACTTGTTATCTAAACCAATGCCACAACCTGTGTTTGTACAGTGTTGACAACCATGCAGCTATTGGCCCTGATGAGAACGCCACAGTTGGGTGTTGGAATCCCTTTTATTCCACCAGAAGTATTTAGTGAGCTCATTCTTGGCCATCCAGCCAGTGCTTGTTTGTGGTTATTTTTAAGGTTGCTCTATACGTTTTAGGATCCCTTAAGGTTGTTTTAGGTCTTAGGATTCCTGGGTGGAGCAAATGGGTATTAGCTGAAAGATTGGAAGCTTAAGTCCACCCAGAGAAGCCCCAGAAGAAAGGGCTGGTGATCTACGTCTGAAAAATTAGCCCCTCGAAAACCCTGTGGAGCAGAGTTCTGCTCTGACACACACGAGGTCTCCAGGAATCAGAATTGAAGTGACCACAGCTAACAGCAGCAGCAACAACTGTATTTTAACCTTTTATTTGCAGGTTGCCAGTTCAGGCAGTTTAATTATCCTGAACGATTGTTTGTTCTTTGTTTCAGGGAATTGTGGGTAATTTGGCCAGTGGCAAGTCCGCCCTGGTGCACAGGTACCTGACCGGCACATACGTCCAGGAGGAGTCTCCCGAAGGTACGCCCTGTGGAAGCCAGTTTCCAACTTAAAAAAAAAAAAAAAAAGTACCTATAGCATATTCTAAATCATTACTTTGATACGTCGTGTATCAAGGAAGTAATAAAAAATGCAGAGCTGTCAAAGTACATTGCTTCCTCATAGTTTTCTTAGCAAACCAATTATATTGACTTTGGCATTTGGATCAAGAGTAGAACCATGAAATGCCGTAGAATTTATTTCTTATCATAGTTTTGTCCTTTCTGACATTAATTCAGTGTAACTCCTTTAAGTATCGGTTGGTCGTTTCTCTGATCAGGATATTGAGTTTATACATAATTTCACGTAATATTAACGTAGTCCTAGATTTTTCTAGCTAACGTTTTCCGATTACCATCACTATATGTTTCCCCCCTTATATTATTATAAACATTTAATAACCATTTTACATGGGCGTAAGGTGTTTCTTTTGCCACAAGGCTTTTACTTCTTCAGTTAACATATCCATATTTTATTTTATTTTTTGCTTTAAGTAAAATTAAGACAGTTACGGTAGGAAACCATTTCCCTCCTGTACCCCCTAGTCGTGGTAATATTTCACAAGAAGTTTCATAAGTTTGTATTTTCTTTCGGTCTAACCTTTTTAAATCCAACTCTGAGACACTGAATTTCTGGTTCCTTCTTTTTCTTACTGGCTGTTCCATTCTTTGCAGATATGGACGCAGGTAACTATACGTTTTCTTCATGGCAGCGCTTGTCTTGTTTTGAAGAGAAAGGAGGAGGCACGACTTTGTACTGTAGCGTTCCCTTCTCAACTCGTTCTGTGTCTCATCCTGTTTTGTTTCATTTTCTTTTTTTTTAGTTAAAAACCATTCCACCCTGTTTTGTCCCTTAGATGTCTTTTTAGCAGTAGTCATCAGTAGCTTCACCTACTCCCTGTAACACCTGTTCCAGTGTTTAACTCTCGTCTGGAGACTGTGTAACCACTGGGAGAAGGATGGCGCTCTTTGCTCGGGGCTCTGCCGTTAACTAACGTATTGCAAACGTTTTACGGTCATGTTGTTTAAAAAAAAGAAAGGGCGTGTGGTTAGAATATCAGTATTGAAATGACTGGGGAAGTTTGGAGGTTGTAATGAAGACTCATCTGTGGAAGTACGTAAGAAGCATGGCTAGCCAATGAAACGTACACAGGTGATAGAAATGAAAAGGTCTGGAGAGGTGAAGAAGGCTGGCCTCCCTGTGCCCCCCGTTGTCTCTCTGACCGCTGTCCGGGGGTCTGTCCCTGGGTTGTGCTGATGCTGGTTGTTTTTTTGTGACTGGGGGTAAATTCTAGCCACGGTCATTTCTGTTATGCCTAGAGAGTCTCTGGGAAGTTTTTTCCCTTGGGTTTTCTGGTTATTCCAGGGCTAGCTATGGTAAAGGGTGTGTGAAGCCAGTAATGAAGGACTGGTTAACTTGACTGTGAATGGAATGACCATCTCTTAAATCTGCCTTTATGCCCCTTGGCCCTGGTGGTGCAGTGGTTAAGAGCTTGGCTACTAACCAGAAAATGTCGCGAGTTGGGATCCTTCAGCCACTCCTTGGAAACCCTATGAGGCAGTTCTACTCTGTCCTATAGGTTTTCTCTGAGTTGGAATCAACTCGATGGCTACAGGTTTATTTTTGGGTTTCGCGCCCTTGAGCTGTCCGTGAGGCCAGTCTGGGACCCCCAGGAGTTTCTTCTCTTGGCCGCTGGGTTTGTTGAGGTGGCTCTGGCTTCTCCCATTTGGGGCCAGATGGCTGGTGTTGGTTGTCCTCAAGCCACTGGCTCCTTAGAGCCAGCATCTGACTCCTGGAGTCTGTTTGGCTTTTCTGTCCTCCCTTCCAGAGTTCACAGATTGCTTCCATCTTGTCTGTACCCTGCCCATGATCTCCTTGCAATGTGTAGTGGCCCTCATATTTTAACACAGAGAGATTTATCCTGAATGTTCATGTATCAAAAGTAAATTTGTATCCAGTTGTTAGTTGCCATCAAGTTGGCTCCGATTCATGGTGACCTTAGGTACAACAGACAGAACATTGCCCAGTCCTGCGCCATCTTCACGATTATTGCCGTGTTTGAGCCTATTGTTGTCGCCACTGTGTAGTGCTGTCAAGCCTGTGTTGGACTTACCTGCCAGCACTATATCAGACAGTGTACTTTGGTGCTCCATAAGGTTTTCATTGGCTAATTTTTGTCCATAGACCACGAGGCTTTTCTTCCTAGTCTGTCTTTAGTCAGGACACTCTGGTGAAACCTGTTCACCATGGGTGACCCTGCTGGTGTTTGAAATGCCAGTGGCAAGCTCCCAGCATCACAGAAACACACAAGCTCCGACAGTGTGACACATTGACAGACGAGTGTGCCCAGTAGGGTGACGTGAACCACCACTAACAGCCCTGCTTCTCCAATTTTCAAGTGACACGTTTTACTCTCCTGAAATCTTGCAGCCTTGCAAGTGGTCTAGAAACAGTATTTTAAAGAGCAGAGCCACACACGCAGTCCATGAAAATACCACCCGTTCTTAATCTGCGAAGTGGAAATACCTGTTAGTTCCTCAGTGGGGCCCCCTGGGCCAAGGGACAGGTCATCCCTGATCTGTTCTCATACCCTTCAGGAACGCCGCCACCAGCTCTCCTCTTCCTGTTGGATTCCAGGTAAAGGTGATGTTTTCCACAGGGACGTGGGGAGCTCAGAGCAGCATACAGCTGGTGGGTGTGCATCAGGGTTTCTGGGAGTACCCAAAGGACTGTGCTCGGAAGCCCCTTTAAAAAATCCCCAAACCAGTTACTGTTGTCTTGATTCCGACTCATGATGACCCCATGTGTGCAGAATAGAACTGCTCCGTAGGGTTTTCAAGGGTGTGACCTTTCGAAAGCAGGGCTCCAGGCCTTTGTTCTGAGGCACCTCTGGATGGGTTGGAGTGGTCAGTTTTTCAGTTAGCAGTCAGGTACTTAACTGATGGGGCCACACAGGGTGGCTTTAGCCTCACCTAATGCTTATTTCTGGAGCCAGCCGCCTGTCCCTGTCTTTGCCTCTCTTACTGAGATGAGGGAGCTGGCATCCACTTCCTGTCCATGTGATGGGGTAAGACCCAGGACAGCAGCAGAGAGGGAACCTTAACTGGCTGTTTCTGAAGGAAAACGAATGAGAAAACGCCTTGATTTCCCTCACACCACCGTCTTTTTCATCGTCAGAGGTCCTGTAGTAGAAAATAAATTCAGATCACGCCTTCTGAACTTAGGAACTTCACAAAAAACATTCTGGGGCTGGAATCCGATGTCTGGTTCACAGAGAGATGGGAGGGGCAGGGCTCATCTCCAGGGGAACAAGAGGCAGATGGAGGGTGCAGCCAGCCTCACCTGTAACTAGTTAGCTAGATACATGGTTACTGTGCAGCTGGTGGTACCCATCGTCAGCACCAGGTGGAGGCAGATGGAGGGTGCAGCCAGCCTCACCTGTGACTAGTTAGCTAGATACACGGTTAGTGTGCAGCTGATGGTACCCATAGTTAACACCAGGTGGCTGCAGATTTGTGAGTGTGCTGCGTGACTATTTCCCATTACTGTTACTTTCTAAGTGGCCCTACTACTCTTCTTTTATAACTGCCAGGGTAGCCAGTGCCTTCCAGCCATACACAGTGTCTTAGTCTGTATTCGCTAGAGCGGCAAAACCATGGAGACACACACACGTACATACACACATATATAAAGAGATGAATGTCAAGGAGATGGCTCACACAGTTGTAGGGGCTGGCAGGTCCCAAATGTGTAGGTCAGGCGGCAGGGTGGAGGCTTCTGCAGGTTTAAGTTTCAAGAACTGGAAGTCAGACGGTGAGAATAATATAGGGTAGAGCGAGAGAAGGAGAGAGCACTTTGCCAGAACATCATTTATATGCTAGAGATGGGAACACCCCCTAGGAAACTCCCTGTCTTGGTTATCTGGTGCTGCTGTAACAGAAATACCGTAAGTGGATGGCTTTAACAAAGAGAAGTTTATCCTCTCACAGTCCAGTAGGCTACAAGTCCAAACGTAGGGCACCGGCTCCAGGGGAGGGTTTGTCTCTCTGTCAGCTCTGGAGGAAGGTCCTTGTCATCAGTCTTCCCGTGGTCTGGGAGCATCTCAGTGCAGGAACCTCAGGTCCAAAAGACACGCTCTGCTCCCGGTGCTACTTTCTTGGTGGTAGGAGGTCCCCATGTCTCTTTGCTCGCTTCTGTTTTTCATATCTCAAAAGAGATTAAGACCCTGTCTGATCTCATAGATCTCATCAGCATAACTGCCACCAATCCATCATAGTGATAGGATTTACAACGTGGGGAAATCACATCAGATGACAAAATGGTAGACAGTCATACAATACTGGAAATCATGACCTTGCCAAGTTGATACACGTATTTTGGGGAGACAAAATTCAACCCTATGACACTCCCCTTTCAGCTGATTGGCTGCTCACATTAGATCACATCATGGAAGGTGATTACGTCATATTACGTTATAGAAGAGCAACCAGTCCAGTGTCTGCCAAACCACTGAGACTCATAGGCTAACCAGCCTGACACGCAACATTACCCATCACACTCAGGAAGCGACCTTAAATGAAGAGCTTCATGCTGCCCTGCTGCACTTGTCCAGATACCTCACTGGAGCCTCCCCATTCTTGATGCCCGTGCATCGTTCTTCGGCTTGAGTTAATGTGTAGTCATCCTTAGCGTTATTCTGACTCGTGGTGGGGATGTTTACATGGCTGGGCGCTGTAAGGGAGAAAAGGCTTTCTGCTTGCAGGAGAGAGTTCTTTCTTGGTAGGAAGATCTCTGGTGCAGAATTGTCTCCAGAGGCACACCTCGGTGCACTTTTCATCGGATACAGATCTTAGCTTCATCTCTCACAGCATCTGGTGTGTTTTAATTGCCTGGTCCACTTAGGTTGATGTTTTGTTCTTGTAGCAAAAAGAGCTGATTTAAAGATTTAGGTAATTTTTAAAGATGCAGTTCAAATGAGGGAAGAATTTTGTATTACTTGTGTATTTTAATTAGTGAATTAACAGTGCGGAAGTAGATAACTCAACCCGTGGTTCTCTGGAAGTAATCCAAAGAATAAAATTTGTCTTCAGCCAAGTATTCTTTTAATCATGCGTGTTGTGTGGATGCATACATAATACACATATATGTAGAGTGTACTATGTATGTAATACATTATGTACCCATCCAACCAGCGAAGAGATCTGTATTCGTGACCCTTCCAAAGAAAGGTGATCCAACAGAATTTGAAAATTGTCAGACAGTATCATTAATATCGCACACCAAGCAGAATTTTGCTAAAGATCATTCAAAAGTGGCTGCAGGCGTACATCAACAGGGAACTGCCAGACATTCAAGCTGGATTCAAAGGAGGATGTCAGATGGATCTTGGCTGAAAACGGAGAGTACCAGAAAGGTGCTTACCTGTGTTTTATTGACTGTGCAGAGGCATTTGACCTGTGAATCATAACAAATTATGGATAACATTGTAAAGAATGGAAATTCCAGAACACTTACGTGTGCTCATGAGGAACCTGTACATAGACCAAGAGACAGTTGTTCAAACAAAACAGAGGGATACTGCGTGGTTTAAAGTCAGGAGAAGTGTGCAGCAGGGTTATATCCCTTCACCATACTTATTCAATCTGTATGCAGAGTAAATAGTCCAAGAAGCTGGACTGTATGAAGAAGAATGGGGCATCAGGATTGGAGGAAGACTCATTAATAACCTGCGTTATGCAGATGACACAACCTTACTTGCCGAAAGCTAAGCAAACTTGAAGCACTTACTGATGAAGATCAAAGACCAGAGCCTTCAGTGTTAATTACACCTCAACATAAAACGAAAACCGTCACAACTGGACCAATAAGTAACATCATGATAAACGGAGAAAAGATTGAAGTTGTCAAGGATTTCGTTTTACTTGGATCCACGATCAACAGCCATGGAAGCAGCAGTCAAAATTGAAAGATGCAGTGGGCAAATCTGCTGCAAAAGACCTTTTTAAAAGGGTTAAAAAGCAAAGATGTCACTTTGAGGACTAAGGTATGCCTGGCCCCAGCCATGGTATTTTCAATTATGTCACATACATGCAAAAGCTGGACAGTGAAAAAAGACCAAAGAAGAATTAACACACTCGAATTGTTATGCTGACAAAGAATACTGAATATACCATGGACTGCCAGAAGAACGAACAAATCTGTCTCTGAAGACGTAAAGCCAGAACGTTCCTTAGACGTGAGGTCGGCAAGACTTTGTCTTGCCTACTTTGGATGTGTTATCAGAAGGGACCAGTCCCTGGAGAAGGACATCATGCCTGGTAAAGTAAAGGGTCAGTGAAAAAAAGGAAGACCCTCGATGAGATGGATAGACAGACACAGTGGCTTTAACAGTGGGCTCAGACACAGCAACGATTGCGAGTGTGGCACAGGACCGGGCGGTGTTTCATTCTGTTGTACATGGGGTTGCTGTGAGTCTTGATGGCACCTGACAACAACAACAATATACATGTAGTGTTTAAACAGAAGCTGAGTTAGAACTGTTGAGCTTGTCTGTTGCTTCCTGGTGTTGGAAGGAGCAGTTAAGAGTCTCAGTTTTCGGGCTGGCAATGCTTTTGAGAACACTGCTGGAATGCTAGAACTTCACAGCCTTGGATTCACTGAAATGTGACCTTCACACTTCTGACAAAAATTTCACGGCCATCATTCACTCGCAGTAAAGAGAATCAGATGAAGATTGCTCAGTTGCTGTTAGTACCCTATTAATGGCTGCTAATGAGAGCTGAGAGTGATGTTCTGGGCCTGCGATTTGAATTCCGCCTCATGTGTTTACGTCCTTAATTGTCTTTGTATACCTCCCCCCGCCACGGACCCTGTGTGACCACCACTCATTCTTCTAGTTGATGACTCCCTTCAAACGAAAGAGAGAGCCTGAAAGAGAGATGAATAGAGAGACAGATAGAAGCAGAGAGAGCGATTGCGAACGTCCGAGTCACCTAGTGCTGCTGTGACGAATACCACGAGTGGCTGGCTTTAACAAACAGAAGTTTATTCTCTCACAGTCTAGGAAGCTAGAAGTGCAAATTCAGGGTGTCAGCTCCAGGGAAAGGCTTTGTCTCTCAGTCGGCTCTGGGGAAAGGTCCTTCTCATCCATCATCCTCTGGTCTAGGAGCTTCTCAGCGCAGGGACCAAAGGACACGCTATTCTCCTGGCACTACTTCCTTGGTGGTATAAGACCCTCCGTGTCTCTCTACTTGTTTCTCTCTGTTATATCTCAAAAGAGATTGGCGTAAAACACGACCTGATCTTGTAGGTTGAGTCCTGCGTCGTTAACGTAACTGCCTCTAGTCTTGCCTCATTACCATCATAGAGGTAGGATTTACAACATATAGTAAAATTATCAGGTGACAAAATGGTGGACAGTCGCACAATACTGGAAATCATGGCTTAGGCAAGTGGGTATACACTTTGGGGGGGACACAGTTCAGTTCATAACTTAGAGAGACAGAGACAGGGAGAACAAGAGAAAGAAGGAGAGAGAGAAGGAAAAGAAAATCTTCCCTCAGAAGAACAGCTCTGTCTTGGAAGAAGTACAACCAGTATGCTCCTTAGAAGACAGAGATAGAGAAACTGAGAGGGATAGAGCAAGACAGAGGCAGAGAGAGGGGAGGAGAAGGACAGGGAGAGCCCAGTGGTCCAGCATCACATGGTGCTCTTACAGGACACGTGCCCTGGGACCCTTCACTGCTTGCAGGCCAGGAGGTCCTGACAGAGGCTTTGCTGTGAATCCTTGCTGCCCTGACATCTCGCGCCATCTGTATCCTGGCCGTCTCGGTGGCTGTGGCTGTGGCCCTGCTGAGCTGTACAGTGTAGCTTTTCTGTTTGAAGATGGCCACACTGGTGGTGGGCCAGGGGACGTTCGCTCCGTGAACGTATCTGGTATGACACGCATACTGTCGGTTCTCATCTCCTGCTACCATGTGGGAACCCTCCCTCCTGGCTCAAGTGGAATAAAGGAATGCACTTAAGTGCTGGAAACCTGGTGCCTTTGGTTTAGGCTATGGAATGGCCTGGCTGGTTCGTTTGCAGTCATCTGGTACGTGCCCACTCTGTGCCAAGCAGGCAGGGCGGCAAGCTGGCAAGGCAGAGTGAAATCAGAGGCCGTCCCTGCTTGGAGCAGCAGCTACAGCTTGGCATGGTCGGTGCTCAAAATCAAGATCCTGGCCGAGTGCCTGGCCAGCAGAAGGGAAGGCCTGTGCCATGGTCATAGTGTGTCCGCCCCAGGTTCAAGATGTCACTTGGACCCTAAGGCTCCATGCCACAAGGCCGGAGGCCATGGGACGTGGGGGTGTCACTTAATCTTGCTGAGACTCAGTTTTCTCATCAGAGACTTGATTTTTCTCATCTGAAAAATGGGTATGATAATGATAACTAGCAGTTATCAGACAGTGATCTAGCGTCGCCCAGGGCCTTGCTGTGTCAGCTGGCCTCCCCATTCTGTCCACGCCTGCTCACAGGGGCTGGAACACAGCCTGTTCAGTCATCAGCGACCGTCGTTGTTGTAGGGGTTCCTTAATGGTGGCAAGGGGGGTGATGGTGGCGACTTTGGCCTGGTGACTTGGTCACACTTGCCCTTTGGCCAAGGGGAGCCTGGCTGTACTTTCTTCCTCACTGTTCCCTGGTGGTCAGACTCCTTCCCACCCTCCTGCCCCACCCAGAAAACACTGTACAGATGTGCCCAGATGCCTGGATATTTTGCCCCTTTTCTGTTCCTCCTTGACCGTTTTTCTGAGGCTGAATCTCCATTTTTCAGCTTTGTTCATACCAGCCATCTTTTTGACAGCTATGAAAGTCTTGGAGCTGTAGTGGCACGGTGGTTAAAGTGCTTGGCTGCAAACCAAAAGGTTGGTGTTTCGAACCCACCAGCTGCTCTGTGGGAGAAAGATGTGGCAATCTGGTTTGTAAAGATTTACAGCCTTGGGAACCCTGTGGGCCAGTCCTACTCTGTCCCTTAGGGTCACTATGAGTCCGAATCCACTAGACAGCAGTGTGTTTGGTTTTTTGTTATGGAAGTCTTGCTCTGAGCCAGAAAACACGATTTAGTCGGGTGGCCAGATTTAGCAAATGGCAATACAGGATGCCTGGTCAAATTTGAATCTCAGATAGGTAATGAATAATTTTTTAGTATGAGTGTGTCCCAAACAGGGAGCCCAGGTATACAACGGTTAAGTGCTCAGATGCTAACTGGAAAGTTGGTGGTTCCAACCTACCCAGTAGCTCCATGGCAGAAAAGACTTGGCAGTCTGCTCCTGTATAGATGACAGCCTAGGAATCCTTATGAGCAGTTCCGCTCTGACACATGGGGTCGCTATGAGTCAGGATCAACTTGATATGACACCCAGTGACAACAGCGTGTCCCAAACATTGCGTGTATTTAATCTGGCAACCCTAACTAATCCAGAACAGGGCTGCCTCCATCATCCCCAGTGCTGCAGCCAGCCCTGTGTTTGTATTGCTCCCTCAATGCCCAGAGGTGACCTCAGGAGGTTGCAGCCACCTGGAGCACCTTACCCCGAATTCCCACACCCTCCCCCTGCAAATAGAGGACATGGACCACAACTTGAAAGTTTGGCTCCACATCATTCATTTTACAAATATCCCAGACTGAGATAGTCTGAAGAGAGGAGGCAACGAACACATGTCTTCCACGTGGGATCTCGCTGAGTAGAGCGAGGGAAGCCGGCCACCATTCCCAAATGAAAAAGGTCGCTGGAGTTTTTCCCACATGAAGAGAAGGGTCTGAAACAGATAAAGAAGACAGGAGAGACCTGAGGGACCTGAGTGCCCTGCTAAGTAAGAAAAGCTCTAGGAGAAAATGCTCCGGACCAAGAGTGCTCAGGAGCCCCGGTGGCACAGTGGTTAAGAGCTCAGCTGCCAACCAAAATGTTGGCCATTCAAATCCACCAGCCGCTCATTGGAAACCCTATGGGGCAGTTCTACTCTGTCCCGTAGGGTCGCTGTGAGTCAGGATTGACTTGATGGCATCTAACAACAAGAACAACAGGTAATTATGAAGACGCCCTGGTGGCACAATAGTCAAGTGCTCCGCTGCTAACCAAAAGGTTAGTGGTTAGAACCCACCCAGCGGCTCCACACGAGAAAGACCTGGCAATCTGTTCCTGTAAAGATCACAACATAGAAAACCCTGTGGGGCAGTTCTGCTCTGTCACGTGGGGTCGCTACGAGTTGGAGTTGACTGACGGCACCCAACGACAAGAGTAATTATGAAACATAGGTAAGAAGTTTAGTATGTAAATGCAAAGCACACAGGTGAAATGATAAGGTAGGCATCTCTGCTGTACGCCCTGGGGAAGAGTCAGTCACTTCTTACTGTATGTGTTGCCTGAGACCTAATGGCATAACTTGGAAACTAGAGAAAAGAGTAGAATTTAAAGTGGGCCAACCATCCCTCTCATAGATTTTGCTAGATTGGTGTTAGTTCTTTGAGTCTGTGAATGTTGAATTTAAAACAAAAAAACAAAACAAACTCGTTGCCATCAAGTTGATCCCAATTCACAGCAACCCTGTAGGACAGAGTAGAACTGCTCCATAGGGTTTCCACAGAGCAACTAGTAGATTTGAACTGCCAGCCTTTTGGTTAGCAGCCAGACTCTTAACCCCTGTGCCACCAGGGCACTGAGAATATTGAATATATTCACTGTATTCCGTTTGTTCTTGCTCCCACATGTGAGGTGTATGTGTGTGTGCTGTATGGGTTGTGAAGAAATGCTACCAGGAGGCTCTCTGGTTGGAAGTATGCTGTTATGGATTGAATTGTATCCCCCCAAAAAGTGTGTGTTGTGCACCCTAACTATAACAGACGTGATTCCATTTGGGAACAGGGTTTTCTCTGTTATGTTAATGAGGCCATTTAGGGTATGTCCTAAACCAATCAGTTTTGAGATACAGTGAAACCTGTGGGACCTGGAACTCCAAGGGACCTCCTTGTTTTTCCAGGTCTGGCAAGTTTTCCACCTTTGACAAGGTGCAGTCTTACCACTTTTATGTTGCTCTCTATTAGTGGAAAATATTTGCATTTTCCCTCTCTGGCAGGTTTCTGCCTTACATAGGTTCCAGCTTTTTCAGGTTTTACTGTACTAAAAAAAAAAAAAAAAGGAGATGAGGCTTGAAGGCGGCAGATATGGGGAGGGTAAGGGAGGGAAGAGCGACGTCACCTGAAGTTGTGGAAGGTGACCAATCTACAACCCCGGAACTCCGAGGATGGCCAACTCTGGAAGCTGAGACAAGGACCTTTCCCCAGAGCTGACCGAGAGAGCCTTCCCTAGAGCTGGTGCCCTGCACTCAGACTTACCAGCTCCTGTGAGAAAGTAAATTTCTGTTCATTAAAGCCACCCTCTTGTGGTATCTCTGTCATGGCAGCACTTAGGCACTTGCAGGATGCCTGGTGGACTGTCATGATAGATGTCGGCCAGCATCCTTTGCCTTCTTGTTTCCAGGGTCCCCGAAGTTAGACGATGCTACAGAGGATGGAGGGGCCCTGGGTTTCCGCTGCCTTTTCACTGCCCAGCCACAGCTGCAGTGTCAGCCGCTGGAGGAGAGTTCTCGTGGTCACTGTGTCCTGGCCGCGAGGGTGTGTTGGCTGTGAAGTCCCTCCCATTAGACTTGCCATGCCCCTTCCTCAGTGCCTGGCGTTGTCCTCTAACAGATGTATCTATCCTCAGGGTGGTGAATATGTTCTCGGGAGCACATGTTTCCAAAACATTTTTTCTGTGAATGTTTACTTAGTGCCTTAGAAACACACCATGTGGTAAACACCCAGCCTTATTTCCTAAGACACATGAAATGCATTTAAACTGTTCGTTCCCAAAACTCTTTCCCAATCAAATAAATTAAAAAAAAAATTTTTTTTTTTTTTTGTCAGCTACCATTGCCTAACAGATGTCAGGGCTTATTTCTAAAAAACATTCTTGGGTATGTTTCATGTTACAATGAAAAAATTTGTAAAACGCTAATAAAATTTGAGTAGTCTTGAAATCTAGCCATTTAAATTTTTTAACAAGAATTTTACGATGCCATTTATGACCAAGCGGTTCTAAGCACATGATAATTTTTAAATTAGCGTGGTCTGTAAACTTTAAGATTACGAAACCGCTGGTAGGTTATTAGTTTAACAGACGAAGCGGGTCAGATCAGCAGTCCTTTCCAGTTAGTTCCTGTGTTATCCCAGTCTCTAACCATGGCGATGTCCCTTACTTCTGTCCTTACCTCCATCCCCGTTAATGGTCCAGTAACTGTACCTCCCTGACTTGTAAGCCAAAGGGAGGATCAGGTGATGGTGTCGAAAATAAGCGAAACTGGAAAACTAAACCCCTCGGCTGTTGCGTCGATGCCAACCCCGTGCGTTACAGAGTAGACCTGCTGCATAGAGTCTCCCTGGCTGTAATCTTTATGGAAGCAGATTGCCAGGCCTTCCTTCCATGGTGCCGTTGGGTGGGTTTGGACCGCCAACTTTTAGGTTAATAGAGCACAAACTCCTTGTGCCACCCTGGGACTTAAAATTTAAGTGAAAGGTACTCAGATGACCGCTGGAACTTTAAGGAACTGGTACAAGGGAAGCATGTTCTATATCACTGTGGATGAGAAAAAGCAACCTGTGAAGTTGGAATAAGGAAGCCGTTGATGTTTCTGGCTTTCAGAACATTGGCAGGACACAGTGTGTTTTTGAGTTGGTTGTTTGGAACTCAAGAACACATCACCCTACCTTGTTATAGATTTCATTTATTCAACAAGAAGCCGGGAGCCTACAGAGCTGGGACACTGCAGTTTGGCGGGGCATGGCTGTGGCTGGAGGGGGTGTCCATTTCAGAGAGAAGAGGTTTCTGTGCATAACTGTAATGCAGGGTGGTAATTCACACCTGCCCAGATGAGAGTGTGAGAGCCCTCAGCGGAGGTTCGTGAGGCAGCCCACAGAGGCCCACTTACAGAGCCCCCGAAACGGCGTAGTGCGTGCTGTGGACACCACCACTGCTTTCCTGAGAAACCTCACGACGTCAGAAGTTGTTAGAAAACCATGCCTTTAATAGGAAAAAGGCTTCAGATTTTTGTAATTGTTTTCCCTAAAGAAGTTGAACTCCAAGGGTGTTTTTAGAGCCTTGTTGTCGTTGTGTGCTGTCAACTCAATTCTGACTCATAGTGAGCCTGTAAGACAGAGTAGAACTGCCCTGTAGTGTTTCCTAGGTGGCAATCTTTATGGGAGCAGATCACCAGGTCTGTCTTCTGTGGAGCAGCTGGTGGGTTTGAACTGCCGACCTTCTGGTTGACAGCTGAGCACTTAACAACTACGCCTCCAGGGCTCATTTTTAGAGCTTCAAGGTGGCAGAAATGGTTAAGTGGCCGACTTCTAACCCAAAGGTTGGTATTTTGAATCTGTCCAGAAGCACCTTGGAAGAAAGGCCTGGCAATCTGCTTTCTAAAGGCCAGTCTCAAAAACTCTGTGGAGCAGTTCTCCTCTGCACACAGGGGGTCACTGTGAGTTACAGTCAAGTCAGTGGGAACATTTTGTTTTGTTTTAAAAGCATCATCTTTTGATTGCGAATCAAAAAATAGTGACCGGGCTGATGAAAACTGAACAGCCATGGAGGAGCTTCCACCTTGGTCCCCTGCTCCTGTCTCCTGTGTTTTTTTGGATGTGACTTTGCCATCTTGCTGGCAGCATGGCTCACGGTCCCAGGGAGCCAAGTGGGGTAGACCAGGCAGCCACTGGCCCAGACAGTTGCCTTCTCTGAGCTGGAAGCCACAGGGCCCATGTTCATTGCACTGGCCTAGACTCTCTTTGAAGAAGTGCTTGGCTGCTAATCAAAAGGTTGGCAGTTTAAACCTGCTAGCAGCTCCTTGGGAGAAAGATCTCCTTAAAGATTACAGCCAAGAAAACCCTCTGGAGCAGTTCTACTCTGTCACATGGGGTCGTTATGAGTCGAAATCGACTTGATGGGTACCCAACAGACTGTCTTTAAGGAGCCCTGGTGGTGCAGAGGCTAAGTGCTCAGCTGCTAACTTAAAGGTCAGTGGTTCAAATTCACCCAGCAGCTCTGTGGGAGAAAGTCTTGGCAATCTGTTCCCATAAAGATTATACCTAAAAACCCAAACCAAACCCCCAAATCTGATGCCCAGAAATAATCTTCAAAGTGTGCACCGAAACTCTCCCTTGAAGCTGTCATTAAACAATAGTTTGGCCCAATTCACAACGAATGCTTGCTTTGAACATAGCGCTCTTATAAAAAAAATTACCTATATGAGTGTAAACTGACAACCAAAAAAAAAACACCAAACCCATTGCTGTTGAGTTGATTCCAACTCATAATGACCCTGTAGGACAGAATGGAACTGCCCCCTAGCGTTTCCCAGGAGCGGCTGGTGGATCCAAACTGCCGGCCTTGGGTGAGCAGCCAAGCTAACCCACCGCGCCACGAGGGCTCCACACTGACCACAGTTAACTGAAGCACAGATGAGAACTCAAAGGGGCAGAGAGCCTCAATTCACAGCAATGAAACAGCCTGGAAAGAGTGAGAATGGCGACACAATGTGAAGTCTGTAACCAATGTCATTGGAGTGTTCATGTAGAAATCGTGAGTGCATGCAAGTTTGGTTGTATATAGTGTCACCAAAAGTAAATAAAACATTAAAAAGAAGAAGAATGTGTGGAGAACCCATCCCAGCCATGACCTCTTAGAGGTGGGATTGCCAAGGTTGTCTGAAGGCCATGTTGCCCCCTGTAATTCTTGCTTGCAGGGTACACAGGCAGTCAGTGTGGACTTCCACTTGGGATCACAGCAAACGCTAAGAAGAAAAGCCCTGGCGATCTGCTCCCGTAAAGAAAACCCTAGGAAGCGCTGTGTGGCAGTTTTAGTCTATCCTGTGGAATTGCTATGAGTCAGAATTGACTTGATGGCACCCAGCAACAACCTAGGGACAGGCGGAGGGGAAGCTGTATCGGGGAATGGTAACGTAGAAGGGGACTCTGGGGGATGCAAGTGGTTAACGTGCTCGGCTGCTATCTGAAAGGTCGAAGGCTCAAGTCCTCCTGGAGGCTCCTCGGAAGAAAGGCCTGGTGATCTTCTGAAAACTCAGCTGTTGCAAACCCTGTGGAGCACAGTTGTGCTCTGACACACGTGGGGTCACTGTGAGTCGGAGTCAACTTGACAGCAGCTGGTGCCTAGAAAGTAGAAGGATGAGAGTCTGTGAGCTGTTTTAACACAGGCGATGGTTTTGGAGGGAGACCTGTAAGGACAAAGAGGAGGAACCCCCAGACAGCCTCTGGGCCTCGACAGTAATTCACAGGGTGATGGCGACAAGCTGCAAATCCAGTTGCCATGGGGTCATCTGCCACAACTCTGTCCCCCAGAGTGGTGGCTGTCTGTTCCAGGAGGCACTGGCTACAAGGGGTGTAGGCTGGCCAGGGCCACGTGCCCAGATGTCCCCTTCCACCTGGCTAGGGATCTTGGCTGGGCACCCCAGTGAGCCTGCCTCGTGTACTAGGGGCAAGTGCAGCTTGTTGGGTGGACTCAGCACCTGAAGGAGTCTCGGAGTCTTCCAGGTTGGGTCCATTCTGAGGGAAGTGAGCCCTGCACCCAGGAGCATGCTGCAGGGGCAGCTCGTATGGAGGCAGGTGTCCTGCTGCTGCATGGAGGCTTGCTGGGGTCCTGGAGCCCACATCTGTGTCCAGCTCAGGGAGGATGCTGGCTCCCAGGGGCCGTCTTCGGGGCCAGAGTCCCAGGTAGGATGGGGACAGAGGCCTGGAGACAAAATCTGCTGGATTCTTTCCGTTAAAAGTCATTACACTTTTACTATGTAAATGCATGCGAAAGCTGGGCCCTGAACAGGGAAGGCCGGAGAAGAATTGCTGCCTTTGAATTATGGTATTAGTGAAGAGTATTGAATATACCATGGGCTGCCAGAAGAACAAACAAACTGTCTTGGAAGAAGTACAACCAGAATGCTTCTTAGAAGCAAGGATGGCGAGACTGCATCTCACATACTTTGGACATGTCAGGAGGGACCAGTCCCTGGAGAGGGACATCATGCTTGGTAGAGGGTCATCGACAAAGAGGAAGACCATCAATGAGATGGATTGACACAGTGGCTGCAACAATGGGCTCAAGCATGGCTACATGAGTTGGAACCAACTCGACGGCACCTAACAACAACATGTAAGTGCAACAGCAAGCGGTTTGCTTTTTCCTGTGATCCCCAGGGAGAAAAAAGAACATGACCATCAGGACAGCACCTTTGAAACACCACCAAACAAAATGTCTGAGGTGAGACCCTCCAATAGGGACCCCTGCCCAGTCTGTTTTTATACTGCCCCTGAGCTAAGGATGGTTTCCATATTATTAAAGGGCTATAAAAACAAATAGCATACACACACATACATGCACATACAATCAACACACATACATACATAATTGTTAGCTGCCATCAAGTGAGCCCCCAACTCACGGCAACCCCATGTACGATGGAGCGAAACGCTGCCCAGTCATGCACCATCCCCATGATTGATTGTAGATCAGACTGTCGTGATCCATAGAGTTTTCACTAGCTGATTTTCAGAAGTAAATTGCCAGGCGTTTCTTCCTAGTCCATCTTAGCCTGGAAGCTCCGCCAAAACCGGTTCAGCATCGTAGCAACACGCAAGCCTCCACTGACAGACGGATGGTGGCTGCACGTGAGGTGCTTCGGCCAGGAATCGAAGGCGGATGTGCAGAGAAGGCGAGAATTCTGCCACTGAGCCACTGTGCCCCTACATACATTTATAGATATGTGTGTATAAATAATCACACATGGCATGCATACAAATACAGAAAAGAATGTGGCCTGCAAAGCCTGAAGTATTTGCTCTCTGGCCTCTGGCTCTTTACAGGAAGCAGAAGGAACACAGCATGGTTGACCTTGGCATGGGTTTTTTTGGCTTCTCCATACGGTCCAATCTGACAGCCCCCATCCTTTTTTAATTTCTGGAAGCAAACACCTTATTTGTATTCAGAGAGCTGTACGTGAAGAAGCAACTTGTAAGCCAGTGCTTTTCTATATTCAGCTCTCAAATCACATATTCAAAAATAGAACTTAACACAATATTTTTTTAATAAGCAGGCTATTTTTACACAGGAAAATTGAGTTTCAAACAGCAAAACCTGGGGGAATAGGGGCCTGTTTGTCCTTGTGTTCCTGGCAGTAACTGACCATTGGGTTATGTTTGGCTCCTCTGAGCACTCACTCTTACCCTGACCTTTTCTGTCTTCCTCTTCTGTGGATTCCCACAGCCATGCCCCTGGACACCCAGCTCAGGGCATGGGTGAGTATATTTGGCAAAGAAGTTTTGTTCAGATACGCTAAACCAAAAAAAAAAAAACCCAAACCAGGTGTCGAGTCGACTCTGACTCATGGCGACCCCATAACTGTGTTCCAAAGGGTTTTCAATGGCTGGTTTTTTCAGAAACGGATTGCCAGGCCTTTCTTCTGAGGCACCTGTGGGTGGATTCAAACCTGGTTAACAGCTGAGCACTTCACCGTTGCACGGCCCAGGGGTTCCTCGGGTATGCTGGGTGAGGAGCGAAGTTCTTTCTCCTGACTGTACACTGCTTTTCGCTTTACCTGTTTTTTTTATAATGCTTAAAATAAATATGCAAAAATATTAAACAAAGCAAACAAATGGAAGAAAACTACATTTTCTTCTGAAGAAACAAATGTGCTTGACTAAATTTATTACATTGACCATGCAGGTTATTTCAGAGACAGCTGTAAATGCGGAAACGTTCAACTATGACTACAGGGGTGGGTGTTGCAACATTTTCAGTAAACAGTTTGTTTATTTGGTTATAAATTAGATTTTATTGGGAGGGGCCCAATGGATGACTCTTATGTGGCGGTTTTCTTCCTCATTGTGCTTGTTCAAAACCAGACGCCCACGCCCAGTTCACACAGTGGGTCTGGGGTGGCCCGGGCTCTGTCTGCTCGTGGTGCCGGTGCTTCCCCACTGCAGCTTGGTCTCCTCTTATACACCTCGGGCTCCCTTTCTTCCCGCAGCTCCGGGCAGCAGCTCCGTGACGCGGACATCCTGTCTTGTTCCCTGTATTCCCTGCCCCAGGCACCATGCCCGGCACATAGTGGAGCTTGATGACTGTTTGTTGAGTGGTGGCTTAGTAGGCCACGATGTCACTGGCCCCATATAGGAAGGAGACAGTTCTGGGTGGTATACATGATTTACGGTGTCAGCGGCTCGCCAAAAGGTTGGAGGTTCAAGTCTACCCTGAGACGCCTCAGAAGAAAGAGTCTACTTTCAAAAAGTCACCTATTGAAAACCCCGTGGAGCACTGTTTTACTCTGACACCCTGGGGTCGACATGAGTTAAAACTGACTTTATGGCAGCCGACTTTAGGAAGGAAACAGAAATCAGCAACAGAGTCCTTACAGTGCAGCTGAAAAACAGAAGCCTACCTAGGAATGGCCTTGCCAGATAACAAGAGCCCAGATTATGTCGTTGGTGGAGTGTAAAGCAGGTCTCTTCCCCTCTGGGAGCCCTGGTGGCACTGTGGCTAGGAGCTCAGCTGCCAGCCAAAAGGCTGGTAGCTCAAATCCACCAGGCACTCCTCGGAGACCCTATGGGGGCAGTTCTACTCTGTCCTCTAGGGTCATTATGAGTCAGAATTGACTTGATGGCAATGCTTGGCTTTTTGTAACTTGCTTACATGGGAGCTCAGGTCTGAGGTTTGAAGCCTACCATACACTTGGATCAGTGTTGAGACTCTGTTACTGGAGACTTCCCGAATCTTCTCCCTGGAGCAATTTCAGAAGCACTTGTCCGAGACTTGCTCTTTCGTAAGCTGTTTAGACTTGGGAGAAAGAAGTATTATCCTGGATCTTCAAAGTCATGAACTTTAAGTATTGAGGAAAGCCCTGGTGATATGTTTTGAAGTATAAGATAGGAGTCTACTGTTATCTGGTCCTTGCAATCTGGGTTTGTCCTTTTCATTCAGTTTGCATTTTTAAGCTTTCCCTTGCAGTATGAGTTTCCGTTTGGAAATCATGGAGTCGTAACTGTAATATGGCAGTTACTAATTTTTATCAGGCACTTATAACGTTTTTGGAACCTGACCGGTACCTGTCATGGCTTAGGGTGTGTAACCCTCACCATGGCCTGATAAGGCAGGTGCCATTGTTACCTGGGAGCCCTGGTGGCGCAGTGGTTAAGAGCTACGGCTGCTAACCAAAAGGTTGGCAGTTCTAATCCACCAGCTGCTCCTTGGAAACCCTGTGGGGCAGTTCTACTCTGTCCTATAGGGTCACTATAAATTGGAATCGACTCGATGGCAGTGGGTTTATTGTTTCTTGATTTTTTTCATAAGGAGACTGAGGCACGGTAGGCTACTCCAGGGCTCCCAGCCTGAAGTAATGGGTGTGAGCTGACCCTTGGCTGGCGGCTCAGAGCCCATTCCATTCTGCTGCCCCCACTGCTACCCTGGAAGGACCGCATTGCTGTTTTCTGTTTCTTCTCTCCACCCTTTGGGGTGATGGGACTCCAGGGGTATGCATGGGAGTGGGGTCAAGAGCCATGGTGCCCCTCTTTGCTCAGCTCTGGAGTCTATGTTTTTATTCCTTCCAACCCAGTGCCATTGAGTCGATTCCGACTCATAGAGACCCTATAGGACAGAGTAGAACTGCCCCATAGAGTTTCCAAGCGCCTGGTGGATTCGAACTGCCGACCCTTTGGTTAGCAGCCGTAGCACTTAACCACTTTTATTCCTTAGTGCCAGCTTTTATGAGGTTTTTGTCATGGATTGAATGTGCCCCCGAAAAAACATGTCTATCAGTTTGGCTAGGCCATGATTCCTAGTATCATGTAATTGTCCACCATTTTATCATCTGATGTGATTTTCCTATGTGTTGTAAATCCTCCCTTCATGATGTTGATGAGATGGGATTAGCGGCAGTTATGTTAATGAGACAGGATGCAATCTACAAGATTGGATTGTGTCTTGAGCTAGTCTCTTTTGAGATACAAAAGAGAAAAGCGAGCAGAGAGACATGGGGACCTTATACCACCAAGAAAGCAGAGTCAGGAGCAGAGCACATCTTTGGACCCGGGGTCCCTGTGCTGAGAAGCTCCTCAACCAGGAAAGACCGATGACAAGGACCTTCCTCTAGAACCAACAGGGAGAGAAAGTCTTTCCCTGGGGCTGACTCCCTGAATTTGGACTTACAGCCTGCTAGACTGAGAAATTAAACTTCTCTTCGTTAAAGCCATCCACTTGTAGTATTTCTGTTGTAGCAGCACTAGGTAACTAAAACAGGTTTATTATGTAAAACTATACTTTCCTTGTTTGATGGTGAATTTTCTTCTAGTTTTTACTTTTCCCCCTTCATTTGATTAGGAATGGAGGAAAGAAAATTCAGCAACAGTGACGTTTCAGTCTGCCCTTCCAGCCCGGAAACTTGATGTCTTTCTTGGTCTTCGTTTTCGTCTTGCTGAGATCTGGGTTAAAGGGGAGGTCATGTGCCTGGCTGAGGCCACGACCCTTAAATACTCATTCCACCTCAAGCCGTAATCCAGAGCGTTTCACCATAGAAGCACTTAGCAGTCCCACTCGGGAGCCTCCCTCACAGCTAATGCCTTTTCGTCGTGGTTAATTTTTTTCCACCATGTAAGTTTTAAAACAAACAAACAAACAAGAGAAAGACTTGGCAGAGGAAATGAAATCTGAGCCAATTGAATTTTGTAAACTAATGTTACCAATGAAACTTATTTCCAAGTATGAAATAATAACTTTGTCCAAAATTCCTTTTAAATGTCACGGTACAAAACTTTTCCAGAGCCACAACATAAATATATTACTTACTGGCTTTAGTATTTTTATTGGAGTTAAAAGAGTGAAATTAATGAAAAAAAAAGAATTTTTTAATTTTTCTGACACACTGGTGGTGTCATTTTAAAAATATTCTTCTGGGAAGAAATAAAACAGTCCTTTTCAACCTATCCCCTTCATTCCATTTGTCTTCAGTAATTAAGGAACAATAACATTTGCAGATACTGTTTTCTCATGGGGCTAAGTAACACAGAAGACAACTTGAGGTGACTTTAAAAGATGTTTTCATGGAAGGGAATTGCTGAACGGTGGCTTAGAAGACCCTGCATCAGCCTGCCTTTCTGCCCTTCCTGGTCCTTCTTCCTTCTGACCTGAACCTCAGCTCCAAGGGTTGACAAGTTGTGTAAGCGGTGGCCAGCTGTGGAAAGGCTCACAGCTGCTGGACTGTGCCTTGCTTAGATGCTGCAGAAATGCCCCTCCCCTTCAGATGGTAAAGAGAAATAGTATGCCTGACAAATGCCATTTTAAACTCAAGAATAATTTTGTCCCTTATGCATGAAAATATAAAGAATAAATTAGAAATCAACAGAGAAAGAAAGAAAGCTGTTGTTACCTGCTGTTGAGTTGGCTCAGACTCATGGTGACCCCATGTACAACAGAACAAAACATTGCCCAGCCCTGTGCCATCTTCACCGTCCTTCGCGTGCTCTAATCTGTTGTTGCAGCCACTGTGTAGTTTGAGTGCCTTCCAACCTAGGGGGCTCATCTTCTAGCACTATGTTGGATGACATTCCATTGTGATCCACAGGGTTTTCGTTGGTTGATTTTCACATGTCGATTGCCAGGCCTTTCCTCCTTGTGTGTCTTAGTCTGGAAAAAAAAAGTCTGGAAGCTCTGCTGAAACCTTTCCACTATGGGTGCCCCTGCTGGTATTCCAGCTTCCAGCATCACAGCAACTTGCAAGCCCCCCCACTCCCGCCCCAGTGTGACACACTGACAGAGGGTTGGGAGTGGGATTCATAGGAAAGAAAGTTAAAGGCAGGTGTATTCCTTTTTCATTTCCTAAGCCCAGTGGTGGGCTTTGGAGCTGAAGGGAAGGCTGGTCAGTCCTTCCCGAGCTGCGAGTGGAGTCAGGAAAACTGTGTGCACGCTCATAGATGCCCCCACTGTCTCGACTTTGGCCCCGTAGGCTCTGGAAACTGAAACCGAGTGAACGAGGGTTATTTATTGACAGCGCCGTTTATGTAGAACTGTGTCGGCCAAAGTGTGTGTGGAGGAAGGGAGGGGGAGGAGTCAGGAGCTCTGGGTTCGAGTCTTACCCCCGCCATGTGATGGCAGTGAGGGTTTTGGCCAGCACCTGAGCCTTCCACAGCCTCTCTTCCTCCAGAGCAGATATGGATGTTGACAGCTATGTTGCCATCACGTCACATTGTGAGGATTAATTGTGGTGATTTGGGGAGAAAAGTGCTTTGTAAACAGTTAAACATTACAAGGCTAGCTGTATCATCGTCATTTTCTGTGGTGCCCAGAACTGTTAATGATGCATTAATAGCCCTCAGTCCAATTAGCTGGAGTGATGGAAACAGCCACGTCAGGCATCTGTTGCTGTGTTTTTTTCCAACAGAGCTGTTTGGTTTTTTGGAGTAGGAAAATTCAATTTGCTTTTTTTCCATTAAAAGCAGAAACGACAACACAGATGAGAATCGCAGTATACCTCTCTTTCTCTCTCTCTGTGTAGACTGCACTTGAATTTAAGAGGGCCCCCACCTAGCTCCCCCCGACATGAGTTTAAATACTAGAAGGAGTCCAGTTGTATTTATCCAGCATCCCAAATTTAAAATGGATTCCTATAGCATGAGGTCAGGACGCAGAATAGTATCACTGGGGCCTCTTGAGTAGTTGGTTACAGATTGATTATAAAGGATACAATTCAGCCTTTTTAAAAGAAAAAATACACACACACACACCTATATATGTGGATATATGTATACATATATACCTGTGTGTGTGTGTATGTATATGAAGTATATAAAAAGAAAAACAAACCCATTGTCATCAAGTCAGTTCTGACTTAAAGCAACTCTAGAGAACAGAGTATAACTGCCCTGTAGTTTCCAAGGAGCACCTAGTGGATTCGGACTGTCGACCTTTTGGTTGGCAGCCGTAGCGCTTAACCGCTACACCACCAGGGTTTCCATATATAGATACAGATATATATACAGTTGTCGCTGTTGTTAGGGGCCACTGAGTCCATTCCGGCTCCTGGTGACCCCCCCAGTGTTACGGAGTAGAGCTGGCCCAGTAAGGTTTCTTGGCTGCTATCTTTGCAGAAGTAGATCACTAGGCCTTTCTCCCACAGAGCTGCTGGGTGGGTTTGAATCGCCAACCTTGTGGTTAGCATCCAAGCCAGCACCCCTGTTCTTGGTGTTCAGGTCCGTCTCTCGCCCACTTTTCTTAGTGCAGTTGGTTTTAGGGAGAGATTAAGACCCTGGCCACCTAAAAAGACAGGCTCAACGGCAGTTTCTGGAAACCTCGAAAACTTGCCTTTGGAGCGAAGCTGAATCCTACTACGTTACCTTGACTTTGAGTTCAGACAAGATGAGCGGCACCTGTCTGTGCCGACGTAGCTTAGCCGCAGTGAAAGCACTCAGTTCTGCTGCTCATCGAAACTCAGTTATGACAATTAAGCCCAGAAAGATGCTTACTCTGCTTAGCAGGTAACTCGGCCTGTCACCTGAGTGCTTAGCGTGGCGCTCTTAACTCCTGTGACCCCACCTGTGAGCAAGTCAGGGGCCTCACAGATGTTATCACGGCTACAGAGGCAGGGTGCCAGGATAGAGTGGGGGGCACAGACAGCTAGGGGATCCAGTTTATCAGCCTGAGACCAGCCATGTGGGGCTCTGCGGCCTCAGGGTCCTTCCATGCCTACCTGCGGAGCCTGCCTCTCCCCTGTACGCTGGGAAGCTGACTCAACCCTGGCTGTAGTTTCCTATATGGAGGTCAGGTTTGGGAAGATTGGAAATGGGCTTCGAAAATAAAATTGTCCCTAATGTAGTTTAATATCTTCTAATTATACTTGGCCTCATGGTGGTTAAGCATTTGGCTGCTAACCAAAATGTCGGCAGTTCGAATCCACCAGCCACTCCTTGGAAGCCCTGTGGGGCAGTTCTGCTCTGTCCTCTAGGGTCGCTATGAGTTGGAATCAATGTGATGGAAGTGGGTTTGGGTTTTTTAAATTATACTTGGCAGTCAAAAAAGGGTGAATATCATTTACGTAACAAGTTTATAGGCCCCTGGGTGGCACAAATGGTTTGCACTGGGCTTCCAACTTCCACCCAGTGGCTGCAGAAGGCAGTCCTGCTTTCCTAAAGATTATAGTCAACAGAACCTGCTTGATTTTCTATTGTGTACTTCTACTGTGTAACACACGGGGTCGCCCTAAGTCGGAATCAGCAGCAGTGGCTTTATTTTATAGTGTGGGTGCGGAGCAATCGATTACTTTTGTGTGGCCTTTCTAGCCATGGTCTTGTAACAACTCCCACCCAGGTGATTGGCCGGGACTGTGTGACAGGGTAATCCAGGGGGATTGGTCAGTTTTGCCTTAAAAGAGAGCCAATTCCAGAGCAGAGGGAAGGATCCTACCAGCACCAAGGAAGAGTGGCCAGGAGCAGAGAGCATGTCCTTTGGACCTGGGATCCGTGCACTGAGAAGCTCCTGGAAGCAGGTGACCAAAGGAGAGAAGGAAGGAGGGAGGGAAACAGAGGGCAAGCTGTAACCCTGAAGATGGTGAGAAGCAGTGGTAGGAGAGACCCCCACGGCAGCAGTCCGCGCCCTGGGCTATGGAGAGAAAGCTGAGTGCCACTGCGATTGGCTAGCGATTAGTATTAGGGGAAGAGGGCTCAGGGCTAGGGAGAGGTGTGCCTGCAAGCACAGTTGGGAAGAGGCTCTCCTGATGGAAGAACTGTATTCTGAGTGTTCTTGAGCCTGACTCGTAACTGTTACTTGTCTTACAATAAAACACGTTGCTGTGGAGTTGATTGCAACTCATAGCTACCCTAAAGGACAGAGTAGAGCTGCCCCATAGGGTTTCCAGGGAGTGCCTGGTGGATTTCAACTGCCGATCTTTTGGTTAGCAGCCTGTAATTCTTCACCATTGTGCCACCAGGGTTTCCTCCCTTATAACACACCCACCAGTTGTGAGTATGGTCTGTGGGTTCTGTGTGCCCGTTGCAACGAATTTCCCTTCATGGGGTTGGAGGAGGTCAGACACTGCTCCCAAGTCTCTTTTACAGTGGGCCATGGGCAAGGCTGTGTAACAGGTGCTGTGAGTTCAAATCTGGATAAAGTAGTCCTGCAGGAAAATAACTGGAAATTGGTTATAAAATGTTGTTGTTGTTAGGTGCCATCAAGTTGGTTCCGACTCATAGTGACCCTATGTACAACAGAACAAAGCACTGCCCAGTCCTGCGCCATCCTCACAATCGTTGCTATGCTTGAGCCCATTGTTGCAGCGACTGTATCAATCTGTTTCACTGAGGGTCTTCCTCTTTTTCGCCGACCCTGTACTCTACCAAGCATGATAACCTTCTCCAGGGATAGGTCCTTCCTGATGACATGTCCAAGGTACGTGAGACGTAGTCCTGCCATCCTTGCTTCTGAGGAGCATTCTAGCTGTACTTCTTCAAAGCCAGATTTGTTTGTTCTTTTGGCAGTCCGTGGTATATTCAGTATGCTTTGCCAACACCATAGTTCAAGGGCATCAATTCTTCTTCGGTCTTCCTTATTCGTTGTCCAGCTTTCACATGCATATGAGGTAATTGACAGATTCATTCTTTCTTCTGACAGTCCTTGGTATAGTCAATGCGTATGAGTATTGAACTTTTGTTTCCGGATAGAAATATAATACCAAAGAAACTTTACAAGCCAATTTCAGCTGTCTAATGCTTGAAAGTGTAAAATATTGAAAAGAAATATTGACTAGATTATATGTCTGGCAGGGAAATGTGAACTGGCTTTAGAATTGAAAGGGTCTATGCTGGTGGAGAAAAGCATTGCCCCTCCTTTCACGGATGCTGAGAATTAGGTCTGGGGTCCTTGGCACGAGGTCACGAAGCCAGAGACTGTGTTGTAGGAGCCAGCAGGAAAGCTGTGAGGGTGCTGTCCTGGGCAACACGCTGTGACTCTGGTACTGTGGTTCAGCGCCTGGAAGGGCTGGCGCGTGTGACCCTACAGCATTCTGTGAATGGGTGTGAACACGACAGAGCAAGGCCTCAGCAGTGAGGGTGGGAGGAAGCTGCGGAGGAGCCGGGGCACGAGAGGAGGAGGCGCGTCACCCGTGCAGTCTCTGCTGGGAGAGCTGGGGCTGGGTGGTGGTGGCACCACCATACTGCTGCCCCCCGGAGCCTTGGGAAGGGGAGGCCACCCAGGGACTTTGTCAGTGGCTGTAAAGCTC
Source organism: Elephas maximus indicus (assembly GCF_024166365.1). NCBI lineage: Eukaryota > Metazoa > Chordata > Mammalia > Proboscidea > Elephantidae > Elephas > Elephas maximus. The sequence goes on from NC_064824.1 coordinate 137,843,334, forward strand.
AATAGGCAGGGGTCCTGCTTCAGAGGGGACTCTGTCCGGGGAGGAGACAAGACAGACAGACATGTGACTGGCGTGACTGGGACGAGACAGTGAAGCCTCGAGGGAGGTTGAGGCCCCTGTGTGCACTCCGACTACACAAGTGCTTACAGATGAGATGTAGAGGGCACATTGCCCCTACCTCCACCTGATCTTTCTGTCCCTCTGGCTCCTCCAGCATGGTACTGACCCAGGGCCTCACAAAGGGGCTGAAGGCGCCTTGGCCGGAGGTAAAGACGGCCACAGTGAGGGTAAAGATAAGTTTACTGCTGCAGGCTGAGTCTCTGCTTCTCTGGGAAGGTATCAGGTGGACCCACCGTCAAGTCAATTTCAACTCTTAGCGAACCTATAGGACAGAGTAGGACTGTCCCAAAAGTTTCCAGGGAGTGGCTGGTGGATTTGAACTGGTGACCTTTTGGTTAGCAGCCGAGCTCTTAACCACTGCGCCACCAGGCTCCAAACCTGCTGCCGTTAAGTTGATTGCAACTCATAGCTCATAGAGTTTCCAAGGCTGTACATCTCTACGGAAGCAGACTGCCACATCTTTCTTCTGGAGAGCTGCAGGTGGTTTCGAACCACTGACCTTTGGGTTACTGATTTCGTGAAAAGAGAATATGCAGGAACCTGCACACCAGCAGAATTTGCAGGGGTTCCCGGAGGGGGCCCTGTGCCCCCCACTGCAGACCAAGCAACTCTGCCCTTTGCAGTTCTTCACACCCACAGGGCGGGGTACCTGCCACCCGAGAGACCCAGAAACCCCTGCTGAGATTCAAAGTTCTGTGGACAGCCTTGAAATCATTTAAATAACTCTGAGCACGAATATTTTCCTGCTGTTTGGGGGCTTTAAATGTTTGTATTAGTTCTGCTCTTCATCAACTTTAATCAAGCCAACTGTTTTCAGGCAGTTCCACAGCGCCCTTCCCCTTAACTCAGAGCACCCGTTCAAATGAAAACTTGGACATCGAGACGCTGGGAGTCATGTCATTGGGAAAGATTTTTCATCGTTTGCACAAAACCCTGTTGCTTTTCCCTTGTTCTGGTAAGCGTGACTGATCTCTAGGAACAGGGTGTGAAAAGGAAAACATTTTTCCCAAAATAAAGAATGGGAAATTTCCTTTGCAAAGGTTATAGTTGTGCTGGTTTTTCTTTTTGTTCTGCTTTTTAAGATGGTCTCTAGTTCATTTTGCAGAGAAGCAGCATACTTCCCGCGTTTCTTTAAAAAGGTTAAAACACAGGGAGATACCACGAACTACTGTTGCAACTTTGGCAACTTTTTCTCCTGTAGCAGTTTTATTAAACGTGTGTTTTCTGTAAAAGCAAGGAGTAATGCTCAGCAGGAATTTTAAATAGCACTTGTAACCATCACCCACCCGGTTCCCCACGGCCGGCGCCAGGCAGGGAGCTGTGTGTTAGCCCCTCACTCCTCAGGCCCTTGGGTGGGTGCCGTGGGTGTCCTCGTTTTCCAGCTACTACGTGGGTCACCTGAGGTCGCACAGCTGTTGTGTGGCAGAGTCAGAGTCCAGGTGTGGCTGGGTTTGGGCGGGTGAAGTCCTCCGAGGACCCTCGTGCGGCCGGGAAGCGGCAGGTGCGGAACCGGCCCCTGGCTGGTCTGGGTCCAGTCCCTGTTCTTCTGGTGTGGCCTCCATCCTCCTCGTTTCTCGGGTTCTCCCCTTGTTCTTGGGAAGGGGCAGCTGAGATGAGAATTTCCTGTTTTGTTTTGATGTTGGAGAGTTTTGGGTTCTTTGAGGGGGGGGGTTATTACTGAGCAGGCTGAAGATGAAATAAAGGAAATGTGCTTCGCCTGTTAAGTTAGCACCTACAGAAAGGAGTGTGAGTGAGTATGGGAGTGAGCGAGCGTAAGTGGCTGTGAGTGTGTGTGAGCCAATGTGGGGGTGAGTATAAGTGTGTGCGTGAGTGCATGCAAGCGAATATGTGTGAGTGAGTTATGTGTAAGTGCAGTCAAGTGCGTATGTGTGTGACAGTAAGCTATGTGTGAGTGTACGTGAATGTGACTGAAAGTGAATTCTGTGAGTGTGTGTGAGTGTAAGTGGACATGAATAAATGTATATGAATGTGTATGTGAGTGAACGTGCGTGTGCACAAGAGAATGAGTGTCAGCGAATGTGTATAAGCGTGAGTGTGTTATGCACGTGTGCATACTCACACATAGAGAGAATGGACTGTGGTGGTTAGTTTCCCAAGCCAGCCCTCATGGCCTCAGCTCACAGCATCCTGGACAGTCATGAAGGCTGGGGTGGGCATCTAGTGCTTTCTTCTCAGGCAGGAGGCGGACTGGGCCCAGGACTCTGGGGTAGAGAACGGAGCATGGGTGGTTCTGGGAAGCGGGCTGGCTCGGGGCCTGTCTGGCTGGGGGGCCAGCTCCACTCACGTGGGCCATTCTCTGGGGTCCAGTCAGGATCAGTTGGGCTCCTGCAAGCCTTCTGCACAGAGGCCCGCAATGAGAACCAGGGCCTGAGGCGGCCTTCTCGCTGGCACAGGAATGCAGGGTCCCGTGAGGGTCAGAGTGGACTCAGGGCCCAGCGTCACGGAACATGGCTTGCCTTTGGAGGTGGCAGAGTCGCCTAGAAGTGGGAATACTTCCCGGCGCCCAGAGCTGGCCGGGCAGGCTTGCCTGGCACGGTGGGAGGTGTGTGAGGTGGGCACATGTCGCCCTCCCGCCGGGGGTGTGGGTGGCCAGGTGTCTAGGCAGCCCTTCATACCTTCCCAGACGCTGCCCGCACTGTTGCCAGGGTCCATGGCACCCTCGCTAACCCTCGTCGTCTCTAACGCCCCCTCGCTAGCAGCCGCCTGCTGTGTCCCCCTCACGGGGTGCCGTCCAGTAGTCTGTCTGATGTGTGTGTGGTAGTGTAGCACCCTCCCTAACTGTGAACCGGAAACACCATCCTCATGATGTTTTATGTTTTCCTTTCAAGAACTGGGTTTCTCTTGAGGAGAATACAGGTTCTCAGCCCCTCCATTTATCAACACGTGGGAGACCAGGCACCCATGAAGCATGACCAATTTGCTTCAGTTTTGTGAACCCAACAAGAGAATGACAATTTCGGTATTCTCTGTATCTTAACACCGTATATCAAAGTATTCCCAGGGAGGGAGAATTCCTGAATTTATGTGTAAAATCTGCATCAAAATTCCTCTCCTCAGCCCTAAGCGATCCTGGTATGGTATGGGAGGCTGTGACTAGAAACGAACACGGGTTCTTAAAAACAAATATTTAAATCTGAATTCAGTATTTGTGTTAAAATGCAGTGGTCACTGGAGACAGATCTGAAATCCACTCCACAATGCTCCGAATTGCCTCCGGGGTGACAACCTAGGGTGTATTTTTCCACAAGCGAAGCCCACGTCTGTTTACCCTCTTCCTGCTCTGTTTTTCTTCTGTAACCGGATTTTTGGTGTGTGTGGCAGGTGGAAGGTTCAAGAAGGAGATCGTGGTTGATGGACAAAGCTACCTGCTGCTGATTAGAGATGAAGGGGGCCCCCCAGAGGCACAGGTGAGTGACGCATGCATACTTGATAACCAGCCTCTTAACCTTTAGTCCCTGTGTAAGGAATCCCTGGATAGTGCAGATGGTTAACGTGCTTGGCGGCTAACAGAAAGATTGGAGGTTTGAGTCTACCCAGAGGTGCCTTGGAAGAAAGGCCTGGTGATCCACGTCCAAAAAGGCAGCCATTGAAAACCTTGTGGAGCCCAGTTCTACTCTGATTTATGCACAGATGGGGTCACCATGAGTCAGAGTCTAGATGGCAACTGGTTTGCTGGCGTTCTGTGTCAAGGTTCCATTTTTTAAGTGGCTCTAGAAATCAGTCAAGTGATCTCAAAAGAAAGTGATCATAGAAACCTGGTAAATCAATATTTTAAAAAAGAAATTTCCCACGAAGGGTTTTCTCATCTCGGAGAAACCAGTTGTTTTTCCTTGAGCCTAAACCCTAGAGGGAAGTTCGTCCTGTGTGCCTGATATTTCACCTTCTGTTTTTAAGAGGCGAAGAGAAGAAAAGCCTGCATTGATTTGTTAGCTCGGTTGAATTGGCACCTAGAAATTTCTGTCGTGTTACTGTTCCCTTTCTGTAAGGGGTATGGAGCTCTGGTGGCGCGGTGGCTAAGAGCTCCGCTGCTAAACAGAAGGTCAGCGGTTTGAATCCACCAGCTGCTCCTTGGAAACCCTATGGGGGCAGTTCTGCACTGTCCTGTAGGGTCGCTATGAATTGGAATCAGCGTGAGGCAATGGGTTCGGTTTTTGAGTTCAGAGAGTGCTTGAGTCTTCAGGAAGTGACAGCATCTGAAGAGGCTTGCGGGTCGGGAATGACGGACACGTAACCTTTTGCCACATCAAGATGGTGGAGGAGTGAGAACAACTGCCGTGGTCGTGCTATTATTGTGATGAAAATGGTCTGTATTAGAAATAGCCACTCCCCGCAAACCCACATTGTGGTGGGGGGGTGCTCCAGCAAGGGGTTAACCCTACAGAGCACTGGCCACTGTTGCTAACAGGATGGCCTGTTTTATTTTCTAATTTTTTTTGTGCTCTGCCTACAAAGCCCATACCAAGTGTCCCTCGTAGTCCCCCATGTCGGCAGACAAAATCCCAGTGTCCCGTCTCTGGTGGTGTTTTCCCTCCGAGAGAGATCTTTTCTTCTCTACCAGTGGAACTGCCCCGTAAGGGTTTTCTTGGTTGTAATCTTTATGGGAGCAAATCACCAGGGTTTTCTCCCGCAGAGCTGCTGGGTGGGGTTTGTACCATCGACCTTTTGGTTAGGAGCCAAGCACTTAACTGCTGCACCACCAGGGTATCTTTAACATAGCTTAAAATGCTTGGAATATATGGTCATTTGATAAATGAACTTTTTTCTTCCTTTTAGTCACTCTGATTAATGAAAGGATTCTTTAAGAAAAAAAAAATTCAGGCCTATTACAAACAGGGAGACAGCTCTTGTGTGTGTTTTTTGTGCCTCAAAATCACACATGTTGTGGGCACCTCATTTGGGTCACCCCCTTTAACCTCTGAGACCACTTTATGGGAAGATGCTGTGGTCACCTCGGTCTTCAGATGGGGACACTGGCGTTTAGCAATTGTGCCCCAAGTTTGGGCGACTAGGACCGTGTGTTATGGATGGAATTGTGTCCCCAGTGGTATGTGCTGGAATCCTAACCCTATACCTGAGGAATGGAGCCCTGGTGGTGCAATGGTAAAGCACTTGGCTGCTAATCAAAAGGCTGGCAGTTCAAACCCACCAGCCAGTCCACGGGAGAAAAGACCTGGCCGTCTGCTCCTGTAAACACTGCCCATTGCCTGCGACTTGATTCCAACTTGACCCTATAGGACAGAGTAGAGCTGCCCCAGAGGATTTCCAAGGCTGTAAACCTTTACGGTAAAAGACTTCCACATCTTTTTCCAGTGGAGCTGCTGGTGGATTCGCACCACCAACCGTTTGGTTAGCAGCCAAGCACTTTAACCAGTGTGCCACCAGGGCTCCTGTGCTGCTCTGTCCTATAGATTCGCCACGGGTCGAAATCAACTGGTTGGCACACAACAGCAACAACGTACCTGTAGATGTGATTCCATTTGGGAATGGGGTTTTCTTTGTTATGTTAATGAGGCCACATCAGTACAGGTGTGTTGTAAACCGGTGACTTGAGGTATGAGAAGAGCGGATTAGACACAGAGACCAGCAGGTGCAGGGGAAGGAGGGTAGATGCCACGTGGAGATTGCCGAGAATCCAAGAACTCCAGGCTGTAGGAGCTGAGACAGGGATCCTCCCCCAGAGCCCACAGAGCCTTCCCCCACCACAGGTGTCCTGAATTCGGACTTCTGGCCTCCTAGACTGCGAAAATAAATATCTGTTCATGAAGGGCACCCACTGTGGTATTCTGCTACAGCAGCACTAGGTAACTAAGACAGGTGTGACTGGGGTGCACACCTGGGGGCCTGCCGTGATCCCGTAGGCCAATGGTGGAATCAGGCCCCAAAATTTCTGTCTTGCTCTCTGACCATGAGAAGGGGTTCAGTCAGCTTCCTGGGGATTAGTCCCTATTTTAACCCTTACTGTCTCTGGAAGTGTTATTTAGCTAGAAGCTTACTCTTAAAGACTTCTACTTTGGGGATATCAAGATACAGCCTTTTGAAATTACAGGCAGGATTTTATACCTAATTAAACAGAGTGAACTTAAACATTCGAGGTAGAAAAGTCTTTTCCAGCTACCATCCCTGGGTATATGCCACTGCGATCTTTCTGTCCACCGTTGCTGCTGCTGTGGGGTGCCGACCCCTAAAGACCCCATGCGACAGAGGAGAACTGCCCCATAGGGTTTTCTTGGCTGTAATCTTTACAGGAGCCGATCGCCAGGTCTGTCTCCCAAGGAGGCGCCAGTGGGTTTGAGCTGCAGACCCTTCTGTTAGCAGCCGGGCACTTAACCGCTGGCCACCAGGGTTCCTTTCTTTTCACTGTTACAGGTTGTTTAATGCAGTCTATTCAAAGTGATGATATCACAAAGGACGCGACAAGGCGTCTTGTGGCTAGCTCTGCAATCTCAGGCCAGTGTAAAACCCTGCCAATTAACTGGCCTTTTGTCCCCTTGCAGTTGGTGAAGGGTGGGTATTTATTCATTGAATACGGACTTCCGGATGGCACAAATGGTTGATGGCTCAACTACTGGCCGAAAGCTTGGTGGTTTGAACCCACCCAGAGGCATCTCTGAAGAATGTCTGCTTCCGAAAGGTCACAGCCTTGAAAACCTATGGAGCGGTTCTCCCCTGCGCACATGGGTCACTAGGAGCTGGAACTGACTCGATGGCAGCCAGTAACGGCAATTATCTGCTGGGTGCTGGGGAGTCAAAACGCACTCATGAGAGACAGGAAAAAACTTGGCATCAGGTCAACTCCAACTCATGGCAACCCATGTGTGTCGGTGAACTATGCTCCACAAGGTCTTCAATGGCTGACTAGTAGATTGCCAGGCCTTTCTTCTGAGGCACCTCTAGGTGGGCTTGAACCTCCAGCCTTTTGGTTATAAGATGGTTAGCAACATTGAGGGTCCTTGGTTGGGGCAAATGGTTTGCACTCGACTACTAACCTGAGAGTTGGCAGCTTGAACTCACCCAGCAGTGCCACAGAAGAAAGGCCTGGCCACCCGCTTCCTTACGGATTACAGCCAAGAAAACCCTATGTAGTTGTGCAGTTCTACTCTGTAACACACGAGGTCGCCATGAGCTGGAATGCACGTGACAGCCACAGGTTGGGTTTGGGTTATGTTTTAAATGAGAGTATATGCCTCACAGTATGGTTATCTACAAGAAAAAGAATTTGTTGTAGGTCAAATGGAAAGCATGTAAAACCATAAAATGGCAAGAGTCAGATAGCGGTGGGTTTGATGTATGTTTGTATGTAATGAGCGGAAAACAAATGCTAATTTGTTTTGAGGGTGGTATAAGAATTCATGAAGTGAAGCACGTTCTTGACTATACGAAGCGCTCTCCTGACGAGGCAGGGGCCACCAGCCAAGGGGTGGGGAGGGGCCAGGACAGTGGGGGTTTCTGATCAGGCTGTGGGGGCCCAGAAGAGGAAGCCCATCTTAGCATGAGGGGCCAGCAAGGGTTCCTAGAGGGACACCGGAGGCAGGGTCATTTCAGATAGCTCCGGGTGGCCCTCACAGTCTCCAACTTGTGGAAGGCCCTGGTGTCGGGGAAGTGTTTGCCTTCAGTCTGCAGGTCTGGGGTTGGCCGAGTCAGAGGGGAACCATGCATGGGTTGTGTTACCTGGAGACAGGTGGCCTGGGTGGGGAGGTGATGAGGGCCCCGCTCCTAGGGAGCATGGAGGCACGGGATACTCAGGAGAAGGGTGCTGTCAGGACGTTAAGGATGTAATAACAACATGGTATAGAAGAAGTCAAGCCTCGGGTGGGTGGCAGATGGTGTCTGGGGGCTCACAGCCAGCCTGACCTCCTGTGCCTGGGACTCAAAGGCCGTTTGCCCACTTCTCTCCTCTTCACTCTGTTTCTTCTCCTCTCCTCTCTTCTCTTCCCTAGTTTGCCATGTGGGTGGATGCAGTTATATTTGTCTTCAGCTTGGAGGATGAGATAAGTTTCCAGACCGTTTACCACTACTACAGTCGGATGGCCAAGTACCGGAACACCAGTGAGATCCCGCTGGTTCTAGTGGGAACCCAGGGTGAGTGACATCGTGCCCACAGGGCTTCTTTTTAAAGATTCCAGCAGCCAAGCATGGACTGGATTCGTGGTCTATTGGACTTGGATGTAGAGGAATTTGAAAATAGTCTAAGGAGGAAATAATTTCTACTGAAGGCTCACATTTTGCAATGAGAACCCGTGAAACTGAAATTAACTGTCATGTTTTCTGATTTGGTTCTGTGGAGAAACCAACCACTCAGCCAACAGTCGAAAACAAAACACCCACAAACACACACATGCTCACACAAGGTGCTTTAGAAAAAAAAAAACCTGTTTTCTACGTTAAACCCAAAAACCAAACCTGTTGCTGTCAAGTCGATTCCGACTCATAGAGACCCTGTAGGATGGAGTAGAACTGCCCCAGAGGGTTTCCAAGGAGCCAGCTGGTGGATTTGAACTGCCGACCTTTTTGGTTAGCAGCCGAGCTCTTAACCCTTGCACCAGCAGGGCTCCGTTTTCTGTATTAGGAGGTCCTGATTCTCTCTGTTGTATAGAGATGATTTATAACCCATGTAAAAGCTCATGTGACACATATTTAAAATACTGATTACTGATGGGGCAGTGCAGTGGTTAAGCACTCAGCCATTAACTGAAAGGTTGGCAGCTGGAGCCCACCATCCGCTCTGCAGGAGAAACATGTGGCAGCTTGCTTCTGTAAAGATTACAGCCTCGGAAACCCAATGGGGCAGTTCTGCTCTGTCCTGCAGGGTGGTCGGCAGGAGTCAGAATCGACTCAGTGGCAATGGCTTTGGGCTTCGGCTTAGCAAAGTTTTGTTTGATCCTCCTCTGTCAATGTCGGTGGTCAGTGTCTTATTTCTAACCCAGCAGTTCCCTCTGGCCGTGTTTCTTGCTTTCTCCTTGGTCACTTAAGACTTGGCCTCTTCATGGAGTGACCTTCATACAGAATCAGATACGGTACCCTTGTCCTTGATCACAAGTCCATTGTTATAGTGGCATTTAGCTTTGGGGTCTGGTTAAGATGTCACATAAAATTTTTAAAAAATAAGATGAAGATTGATATTAAAATTGCCTTGTCAGAAATGTGGGTAACTTAGTCAGGTCAAGGAAAACTGTATTATATTCCCACACGTTTTCGTCAACACTGTTTTTGCTCATTCTGTTTATAGTTAGCACACGTGGGATGCCCTGAGGTAGGACTTTTCCAAATAAGAAATTACCTCTGTGGAGCAAACAGGAAGGGTTAACTATGTGCATTTCACTCCTGGGAGTATACAGGTCCCTGGGTGGTGTAAATGGTTAAGTGCTGGACTACTAAACAGAAGGTTGGCAGTTCAAACCCATCCAGAGGTGCTGCGGAATTAAGGCCTGGCGATCTGTTTCTGAAACGTCACGGCCTTGAAAACCCTTTGGAGCAGTTCTGCTTCTGCACGCCTGGGGTCGCCGTGAGTCGGAATCAGCAGTAACAACAACACCAGCTTAGTGTAACTAAGAGAGAACTCAGGCAAAAGTAACCAGATGCTGTGGTGGGAATCTGGGCTGGCAAGCTTGGCGATCAGGGGATGTGTCTGTCCTGAAAGAAATAAAGTAACACAGAGTACCAACATTCTGTCAGTAAGTTCAGTGTAAAATGTTAGGGCAGGCTCTTCATGGAGAGCATGGACCCGGACCCCCATAACAAACCCTTCAGGTTGAGAGGTGCATTTAATCTAAAGCTGGGTATAGGAGAGGTTCTTTGTGCTTAAAGCGCCCTCTAGTGGTTCACAGGAAATAAAGACTAATAAAATGTCCTTGGTTCTTACATTGTTGTCAGCGACCATTGAGTTGACTCCCGCTCATGGTGCCTTCATGTACCACAGAACATGACGTTGCCAGGTCCTGCGTCATCTTCACGACTGCTGGCATGTTCAAGTCCGTCGTCACGGCCACTGTGCCAATCCATCTCACTGAGGGTCTCCCTCGCCCTCGCTGCCCTCGACTTCACCAGACATGATGTCTGCCTCCAGAAATTGGTCCCGAGTTGCTCTAGCCAGAGCAAGCGAGTCAGACATGTTCTGTTGTGATCCATAAAGGTTCTCACTGGCTACTTTTCGGAAGTAGATTACCAGGCTTTTCCTCCTAGTCTGTCTTATTCCGGACACTTCACTGAAACCTATCCCTATCCCCTATCTAGGGGTGACCCTGCTGGTAATTTGAAATACCAGTGGTGCAGATTTCAGCAATGCACAAGCCACCATAGTATGACACTCTGTAGATGAGTATATAAAGGTGGTACATTTCAAATGAAGTCTTGAAAATTCGCATAAACAATGTTTTATAGCGGGTAGCTTCTAAAACTGATTCTGCATAAAGCTGGCTCCAAGTGGAAGAGATGGGTATCAAATAAGCACCCAGAACAGGACCAGACACCTAATGAGGAGTCAGTAGACATTTACTGGGTGAACTGATGGGTGGGCGGCCACACCTGGGAGAATAAGGCTAGTGCCCAGGACACATTTAGCAGGGCACTTCATGCATCGGGGGGACAGCACTTAGTGGCTGCACTTGGTGGCGGTGTGTGTTCTTCCCCTTTATTTCCTGTCTAAAGCCCTTGTCTGCGGCTTCACGTTTGATTTCTTCTTCCCAGTCTCTTAAGACATTCTTTGGTTTGTCTTAGGAGTTCTCCTCTAAAACATTTCTACTGACGAAGTGACTATTCCGGTGTCTGAGACTAGTGTTTGGGGGATGAACTATATTTTTAAAACTCGAGATTCTTTAAAGACCTACATCACTCCTGAGTAAGGCAAGGTTTGAGCTCCTGGGGCACTAAGTTGAGGGAAGTCCTGAGAGCGGGTTGTTGTCACCATGCCGTTCCTTGTTGTCTGTGCATTTCAGACGCCATAAGCTCCATGAACCCACGGGTCATCGACGACACCAGGGCACGGAAGCTCTCCAACGACCTGAAGCGGTGTACCTACTATGAAACGTGTGCCACGTACGGGCTGAATGTCGAGAGGGTCTTCCAGGACGGTAAGCGCCCGTTTGTGTGAACGCGTTGTGATTGTGCAACCCTGGAGGGCTTCAAGGAAGCCATTCTGCTGGCAGGTTACTCTTGTCCCAGTCCTCTTTGTCCGGGATGGGTAGGGGGGACAGAAATGCATCATGCCATGTGCGGGCGTTCATGTTGAATCCGAGAGGGTTCTGTGGGGCTTTTAGTTCTCAGGACAAGGAAACATTTACTTCTCAGTGATCCCACAATGGATTTTGTTTGTCACATCCTCTGACCTCTTTGTGTACAGGATGAAGGATCTGTCATTTACGCACGTTCTCTGTCAGGCTCACACACTGAATTGCTCATCCTTAAGTCAAGCCCATCTTTAAAAAAAAAAAGGTTTAAATATTTTTTTTTATTGTAGTTTAAGGTGTAGGTATATTGAACAAACTGGACTCTCATTAATCAGTTAGTACACGTACTGTTTTATGGCATTGGTTAACAAAAGGTTTAAATATTTGATGTATGGGTTTGAGGAGAATAAACTGAAAGGAGAGAGAGTCAAGTGTGAACCAAAAACAAGTCATTCATTGGGAGAGAGCCTAACCACCGCTTAGGAGTTGTTCCCAGGTTATGGCGTTCATTACTGAACAACCCACCTTGGGAGCAGCCAGAGACCCTCGGGAAGAACGTGGGGTATGGGGGACAGGTACACATGGACACGTGTGTGTGGGAGGTCTGCTCATGTGAAGAAGTGTAATCCCAGGCGACAGTGTTGTGAGAGGGTGGGTGAGGATCCTGGCCATTGTGGAGGGCAGGGTGGCCTCTAGCCCGGGCAGTCGGGAGGTCTGGGACATTGTGGCTCTCTTAGACTTGGAGATTTGGGAGAAGGACGCTCCGGGCAGAGGGCCCTACCTCTGCTGGAGTTTGAGAGACAGTCCTGGAACTCCCCTCCCCTGGCTTAAAGCCGCCTCCATACCCACTGCCCTGGCTTTCCCTGCAGCCTCCTCTGGGAGGTGGGTGTTGCAGGGGGGCCTCTGGGGAGCAGAGTGGGCCAGCCAGGCTTGGACTCTTCAGAGACGGCCTCGCTGCACACAGACTGATTAAAAATAGTGCCAGTAAATACAGCGTATCTAGGATTAGCCACCTGCCGCTTTCTGGTGTGTCACCCAAACAGGCAATACACGCTTTTCTTTTAAATATGCAGATTAGCTTTCAGACAGGGTTGTAGCCGTTCTACACTTCCACCATTTTATTAAATTTCAGAGATTGCATCAGGTTTTAACATTTTTGCATTTTCTTTCATGTTCCTTAACAGCCGCTGCTTCTTTAAGCTTGCTGTCTCTTTTACCCACCTCGCAGCTACTCATCAGCCTTTTTCCCATTTTTCGGCACATTTATCCTATTAGAGCCTCTGGGTGGCGCAAACAGTTAAGCACTCGGCTTCTAACTGGAAGTTTGGCAGTTTGAGTCTCTCCAGCAGTGCCTGGGAAGAAAGGGGCTGGAGGTCTATGACCCAAAAAATCAGCCGTTGAAAACCCTGTGGAGCGCGGTTCTCTGACACACATGGAGGCGCCAGAGCTGGAGTCAGCCCGATGGCAGCGGGTGGCGGTGGGGGTAGTCCCTTATGTCTCAGTGTTCACTGTGACCTTTTCCAGTACTGATTCCTAAGAAGCTCGGGATCCCATGGAGAGGCAGGATGGTTCCCTGGGTTCTGCGTCCCCACCTTCTCTCACCTCACAGCTGTTGTGGGCTGCCTCATGCCAGGTGGTATTGGGGTCACGTCCTGTTGGGTTCAAGTCTCTTACTGTAAACCTGTGGCACCTGTGTGGTGTTAGTCTTTGTCATTGCCTGAATGTTAGTGAGGTTATGAATGAAGAAGGGTTCTCCACAGAAACATTTGGAGTTTTCTAGAAATATGGGTCCCAACAGGCAAGGCTACTATTTACCATTGAGTAAGCCCAAACCCTGATGAAGCATTGTGGATGAAGGTCCCCAAACTACGGCCCACGGGCCAAACCTGGCTAGCTGCCTGCTGTTGGAAGTAGACTTTTCTAGGAACACAGGCTCACCCTCTGCTTCCAGGCTACAGCTGTCTGTGATGGGCTACTTTCGAGCTATAACAGCATAGCTGAGTAGTTGCCGCAGAGACTTTATGGCCCCAAAGCCTAAAACGTTTACTCTGCAGCCATGTATAGGAAGTCTGCCGACCCAGATGTGGATGGGCGGAGCTTAGATGTGTGGAGGAGCTTAAGCTCCACAATGGTTGCTTTGCTTTTGCGTTTATTGTGGTTGGCAAACACGAATTTCCATAAACATGAACTCATGAATAATAATCTTCCAAATTAATGAATACTTGGGGAGGAGTAAGTTTCAGGCACTTCCTGAGAATTCTTGTTCATCTCTGGGGGACAGGTGCACATGGATAGGTGCCCGTGGAGGTGCCATATGTGAGGTGTGGGCAGGTGACATGAGGACAGGTGCATGTGGGAGGTGTGGACAGGTGTACATGGACATGTGAATGGGAACCAGGTGTGTGTGGGAGGTGTGGACAGGTGAATGGGGACAGGTGCAGATGGGAGGTATGGGCAGGTACACATGGACAGGTGAATGGGAACCAGGTGCGTGTGGGAGGAGCAGTGTGGGAGGTGTGGACAGGTGAATGGGGACAGGTGCAAGTGGGAGGTGTGGGCAGGTACATGGAGACAGGCAGTGCAGTGTGCCTTTGAGAGCTCTTTGAGTAAGAATGCAAAGCAGAGACTAAGGAGTAATATTTCCAAATGCTGTTATTTCTAAATATTAAAATATGTAAAATATTTTAAAATAGAAAATATTAACAAATTAAAAATCAAAACATGAATAGTGTTTCCATTGCGGCTGACAGTTCACATGGTACCTCCCAAAATAACGACTTCATTAATGAAGCACGGTGGAACCTGAGTGTGGGATTTCATGGGCTCAGGAGTTTTTCAGTAAATGTGTTTTCTAATTTTAGGACTAATATATTTCCGTTAAATATGTGGATTATAGAGACGGAAAAGGAAATCACGTTCCTGATACTACTGCTTCTGTGACCATTGGGATTTTGTCCTTAAGTTACTTTTATTTATATGGAGATGAATTTTAAGATAAAGTGGAAGCTATTTTTTTTGTACTTTTATATGGTAGTTATAGAATAGTTTTATTTTTGTTTACCTAAAATAATATTTGGAAACCCTGGTGGCATGGTGGCTAAGTGCTACAGCTGCTAACCGAAAGGTCGGCAGTTTGCATCCACCACCAGGCGCTCCTTGGAAACTTTGGGAACCCTGTGGGGCAGTTTTACTCTGTCCTTTAGGGTCGCTATGAGTCAGAATAGACTCAACGGCAATGGGTTTGATTTTGGTTTCAAATAATATTTTAATTATATTGTTAGTATAATTATTTAATAATTTAATGATCAGTTGATCAATAACTTATTTAATTGTTAATGACAAAAGTAGTTGCTGACTGAGTAGGAACTGTACTCAGTTACTAACACTAAAATAGTCCATCTTAATTCTCAAAAGAAAAAAGGTTTGTAAGGTTTATACTGTTGTTGTAGTTGTTGGGTGCCATCAAGTTTATTCCTCCTTACGGTGGCCCTAGACAACACAGTCGAACTGCCCCGTGGGGTTTCCCAGACTGTAATACATCAGGTCTTTCTCATGCGTAGTGGCTGGTGCATTTGAACCGCTGACCTTTCTGTTAACAACTGAGTGCTTAACCTTTGTACCACCAGGGGTCCTTGGAAGGCTTGTGGCTAAAGAAATTGCGGCTCCGAAAAGTTACGGAACTTGACTAAAACTAAAGCACACGGAGCCTGGATTGGATGCCCCGCCTCTGGGCCCTAGAGCCTGGAGCCCTAACCACTATACTGAGCCACCACCTGGCACTAAAGTGGAAGTGATCCTGGTCCCTTGGCCATGTGGGGTGCCCAGGGGAGCCCCAGCAAAGGGCATAGCGAGCACTGCCAACACTCATTCGGTTTATTTAGAGTTCTCCTTGGACTCCCTGACTTCCTTTCTGTCCTAACCCACCCAATGCCGTCGATCTCTGCCCTAGGGCTTACTTTTTCCCTTTTCATAAAAAATATCTTTATGCTGGAGAAAGAGAAAATAAAGAAAAAGCATATAATTTCTACATTATGTTCAGCTTGTAAACAGAAGAAAACAAACCAGGCGTATTATTCTATATGCCACGTTCCCTTCCCTTGCTGAGTCCAGGTTGCTAGTTACCTGGCTACCCAGCCTAACCCATTGCCATCCAGTCGATTCCGACTCTTGGCGGCCCTAGAAGACAGAGTAGAACTGCCTCACTGGGTTTCCTAGGCTGTAATCTTTAAAAAAAACAGGAGGAAATCACCTGGTGTTTTCTTCCGAGGAGCGGGTAGTGGGTTCGAACTGCCGACCTTCCGGTTAGCAGGTGAGCACTTAACCACTGTACCACCAGGGCTCCTTTGTTAGCTGGCCACCATGATTTCATTTGTAAGAGATCAGGGCTTTATTCTTCCTTAGCTGTTGGTTTACTAGTGTCCTGAAACAGAAGGTAAATTATAAGATCTGTTTACTTTTCTTCCTTTTGTAACTGCTTTTGGAAGTGGTAACCCAAGAGGGGGGTTCTGTGTTAGCCACCAGGGCATCCGGAAACAGGGAATAGACTGGGGCATTCGTTCATTCACTCCACGAATATTTGAGTTCCACACTCTGTGCATCCATCTTGTCAGGTAAGAGGTGTAAAGGGAACCACAAGTCAACTCCCTGCCTTCATGAAGTTAAAATCAATCCAGCAGGGAGGATGGGTAAGGAGTCCTAGGCAGCAGCAGGGAGGATGGGTAAGGAGTCCTAGGCATCAGCAGGGAGGATGGGTAAGGAGTCCTAGGCAGTGTAACTGGTTATGGCACTTGGCTGCTAACCGAAAGTTTGGAGGTTCAAGTCCACCAAGAGGCACCTTGGAAGAAAGGCCAGGCAATCTACTTTCAAAAGCTCACAGCCATGGAGAATTCTATGGAGCACAATTCTACCCTGATGCACATGGAGTCGCCATAAATCAGAGTCGGTTCAGTGGCAGCTGGTTTGGATTTTTGATTGTAGGGGGATAAACACTGAACAGTCGCATAGCAAGGCAAATCTGCACCCTCCCTAAATGTGGTGAAGGACAAGTGTCATGGGCTCGGGTGAGTTCTTTTACCCCTGCTTAGCAGTCTGGACTCATTTGTCCTGTCGCTCAATGGTGAGCCTGTGTGGTTTGTGGAGCAGATGGGTCTGACCGCCCCCAGAGGGGTCCTTTAGGATTCATGGTGAGAAGTAATATAGGCACTATTTCTGCTAAAACCAGGCAGCTCAGTCTGACTCGGGACATTGTTCCCCATCTGGTTACCCTGTTTCTCAGGAGAGCTGAGGGACGGGGTGGTGAGGGGTTCCCCAGGCTGGGTGCATGGAATGGAGAGGGCAGTTGACTGGAGGTCTGCCAGGTTCCAGATGGGGCCCACACCACATGTCTCTCTGTCGGTCACATTCTGTGCATAGCTCAGTCTTGGGACCACTGAGTAACCCCCATGTTAAAAGTCTGAGCCAACAGAAGTCACGTGATTTGCCCAAGGTCATGTGCTGAGTCAGAGAGTCTCACCTCGTATTTTATTTTTGTTGTTGAGAATATACAGGGCAGAACATAAACCCATTAAACAGTTTCTGCATGTACAATCCAGTGACATTGATTACATTCTTTGAGTTATGCAATGATTCTCACCTTCTTTTTCTAAGTTGTTCTTCCGCCATTAACGTAAACTCACTGCCCCCTAAGTTTCCTGTCTGATCTTTGGAGTTGCTGTTTTCCATTTGATCCTATGTAGATAGATCTTAGAAGAGCTCAGTGCTCAAGACAGACATTCTTTACTAGTTAAGGTAAACTATTGTTTGGTTTTAAGATGACTTGGGATATTTTTGATCGAAGGTTTAAAGATTAGAGCAGCTTTAGGTTTGCAGAAAAATTGTGCAGAAAGTAGAGAGTTCCTGTAACCCTCCGCCGCACACGGCTTCTTCTGTAGACATCTTGCCTTCCTGTGGTAATTTGTTACAGTCAGGGAACCGGTATTGATACATTGTTATTAATGTATCGCTGTTTGTGTTGTACAGTCCTGTAGGTTTTGACAAATGCATCATGCCACGTGTCCACCGTTACGGTATCATATAGAATAGTTTGCCTAAAAAACGCCCTGGGCTCCACCTGTGGGATCCCTGCCCTGAGCCTCAGGCCACTCCTGAGCTTCTCAGCGTTTCTATAGTTTTGCCTTTTTCAGAATGTCATATAGTTGGATCATACAATATGTATCAGTGTGTTTTTTTATCCTTTGCTTCCAAAAGATTGACGTTCTGCTGTATAGGGACTCCCACTTGACATTAAACGTCTGCAGCTGTTTGGTCTTAATTACGGGAGTGTCCAAGACGAGGGTAGCAGTATTAATGAGGCCAGTTTATGCAACCTAATTGCATGCGATGGAGCTTCATTAAGCTTAAGCAGTCTTCAGGGGGTTAGCTGCGAAGTGCTGCGTCCTCGTCTCGTACCGTTTTGTTTTGCTGACACCACAGTCTTCTGCTGGTGCTGTTTGGGGTTATGTCAGTTAAGGCGATTCACTTCTTCCCGGAGCGAGCCTGATTCGCATTGTTGGGTGGCCTCTTACTGTTCGAATGGGTTGCTGTTGGTTTTCTTCTTTCTTTATGATGTTTGAGATTAAATTGGAGGCAACTTATATTTTCTTTGTTGAAGGAGTGCTTTCGAGAACCAGATTTTTCATGTTTCAAGGGAAGTCACATACGTGTACATTTGGCATTTGATATATATTTTGAGGAGATGAACTGGGGAGCCATGAAATCAAACCAGTTGCTGTCGAGTCGATTCTGACTCATGGCAGCCCATGTGTGCACAGGAGACGGGTGCTCCGTAGGGTTTTCATAGCTGTGACCTTTTGGGAGCAGATTGCCAGGCCTTTCTTCTGAGGCACCTCTGGGTGGGTTCGAACTGCCAACCTCCAGGTTAATAGTCGAGTGCAAACTGAGCTGCCGAGGGACTCCTAGGGAGCCATTAAGTGTCCATTTATATATATATATATACACACACACACATATGTGTGTATATATATGTATATTTTCATGGTTTGTATTAGTGACTGTTATGAATTAGATTGTGTCCCCCAAAAATGTGTGTCAACTTGGTTAGGCCGTCATTCCCAGTATTGTGATTGTCTAGCATTTTGTCATCTGATAAATGATTTTCCTGTGTGTTGTAAATCCTACCTCTATGATGTTAATGAGACAGGATTAGAGGCAGTTATGTTAATGAGTCAAGACTCAATCTACAGGATTAGGTTGTATCTTGAGTCAGTCTCTTTTGAGAGATAACATAGAGAATAACAGAGAGATAACAGAGAGCAGAGAGAGACAGGGGGACCTTGTACCACCAAGAAACAACAACCAGGAGAATAACGCATCCTTTAAACCCAGGGTCCCTGCTCTGAGACGCTCCTCTCCCTAGGAAGACTAATGACAAGGACCTTCCCCCAAAGCTGACAGAGCGAGAAAGACTCTCCCTGGAGCTGGCACCCTGAATTCTGTCTTCTAGCCTCCTAGACTGTGAGAGAGTAAATTTCTATTCGTTAAAGCCATCCACTGGTGGTATTTCTGTTATAGCAGCGCTAGATGACTAAGACAATGACCAATACTTACATGAGGTCCCTGGATGGTCCCAGTGGTTTGCGCTTGACTGCTAACCTGAGGGTTGGCAGTTTGAACCCACCCAGTGACATCGTGAAAGAAAGGCCTGGCAAGGGCTTATGATGTAAGGATAAAAACCCCACTGCCATTGTATCAGTTTTGGCTCATAGCCACCGGGTAGGGTTTTTAAGGCTGTAAATCTCCATGGAAGCAGACTGCCACATCTTTCTGCCTCAGATCCACTGGTGGTTTCGAACCGCCTACCTTTCGTTTAGCAGTCTAGCACCATAGTCACTGCGCCAACAGGGCTCCACAGATGTAAGGATAAAAAAGAAAAACCCGTTGCATCGAGTCGATTCCGACTCACAGCGACCCTATAGGACACAGTAGAACTGCTCCATAGAGTTTCCAAGGAGCACCTGGTGGATTTGAACTGCCGACCTTTTGGTTAGCAGCCATAGCACTAAACCACTACGCCACCAGGGCCTCTGAGAGCAGATCTTATACTAAGCCCTGTTGACAGCTGGGAACCAGATTGTCTGAGATGTGTTTCCCAGAGTCACATCATACGGCTGGTACCAGGCAAAACCAGCATTTCATGTTTCTTCCTGCTGTTTTCACTGTGCTTCTGTGGCCATGACTGAGTCCTGGTGGCCCCATGGTTAAGCACTCAGCTGCTAACTGAAAAGTTGGAGGTTTCAATCTACTCACAGGTTCCATGGGTGGAAGACCTGGTGGTCTGCTTCCAGGAGGATTACAGCCTTGGAAACCCTATGGAGCCGTTCTACTCCGTCCTGTAGGGTCCGTAAGAGTCGGAATTGACAGCACCCAACGGCAGCAGCATCACCCTCTCCAAACCCCACCCTGCTCTGTGCCTCCTCGTGAGTTGCCAGGACTTCCAGGGACTGTATGGGGTGGTTAGGAGGCTCAGCTGCTTAAACTGCTTTGTTGTAATTCGATATTTTAAATCTTTCTAAGAACACGGATGGTGTGGAAAAAGTTACACGAGACTGAAGTAGCACTTACATGGCGACGTTAAAGTGGGAAAATGAAGAAAGAAATTTGTCTCATGTTCCACTAAAGTTAACTAGCCAAGCGTTCTAAGGGGGTCTGGGCCGTCGCTTGGCAGCTGCCTGGCTGTCATTGTTAGCCACAAGCGTCGTGGGCTGTTACGCTGGGAAGCTTCTAATACCGTATGATCCCACAGAAGTTAGAATCTGCAGGTTGCATGCGGAAGAGCTACGTCTGGCCCACAGCTAGGAGTCACTCAAATTGAAAGAAATTACTTTCTGGTGCTAACCTTGAGTCAAGCCTGGATTCAGCCTGGTGACGATTGGTGTGTACATGTGTGGCTTGGTGTGGGTCTTTCTGTTTGTGCCTTAGCCCGCCCTGGCTTACGTTTGGATGAGAAAATGCTTTAATGTCTTAGGGTGATCGTTCTCATTAAACACGACACTGTCAGTACCCCTCGTGAAATCATGCGTGCGTTCTTTAATGTGGGTACTTTGCTGACCAGATTTATGCATCCCTGTAGTCGGGTTAAATCACAAATGGGAGATGAATCAAACGCAAACTAAAATACAGACTCCCTGTGTTGCAAACTGTATATTCAGGGGTTTTCAAAAATCTTTTGAGTTAGTATTTTGGGGGGGGGAGGGAGGGAGTTAGTTTGAGTTAAAAAAAATTCTTATAGTTGGGAAGCATTTAGGTTCTGAATCAGCAAAGCTGGCGCTTTATTACAGATGGTGCTGGTATTTGGCACGTGAGGGAAACTGGGAATGGAGACAGGATCTTTCCATCACCCTCGATAAATAGGGGATGTATGAAGATGGACTTAGTTACTTAGTTACACCGAACATATTTAGTTCTCGTTTGAGAATTTGAGGTGATTACATTTGAATAACCCAAATTTTTCTTTAAATCAAAGAAAAAAAAAGTTACTGTCAACTCAGTTCTGACTCATGGAGACCCTGTGTGATCTACAGTAAAGCTGAACACCGTAGAGTTTTCTTGGCTGTGATCTTTATGGAAGCAGATTGCCAGATCTTTCTTTCGCAGCACTTCTGGGTGGATTTGAACCATCAACCTTTAGCTTAGTAGTCAAACGTAAACTGGGTGGACCACTCAGGGAGCCCTATTTCTTTAAATAGTGTCGTTATTTAAATATTGATATTCTTTAAATGTTATTATTAAATTGCTACAAATATGAAATCAGCTTGTTTCTTGTTGGAGCCTCTCTACCTAGAAGTAGCCCAGTTGTAAGCGTTTATCTCCAGCCCATTGCCCCGCTCAAAGGACACAGAGGTCAGGTTTTTGAAGAGGAGTTCTCTCCGTAGCATATCAGTTGATGGCTTCAAATCACCATCCAAAACGAGAGTTTGGAGGCGGACAGAGATGTCAACAGTAGCTCTATCCCTGTTCACTGACATCAGCTGCTAGCCTTAACAACATGGAGTCAGGTATGCAGCTTGTTATCAGGAGGACCAGTCCCTGGAGAAGGACATCATACTTGGTAGAGGGTCAGCAAAAGAGAGGAAGACCCTCAGTGAAGATGGATTGACACAGTGGCTGCAACAATGAGCTGAAGCATAACAATGATTGCGAGGATGGCGCAGGACCAGGCAGTGTTTCGTTCTGCTGTGCATAGGGTCGCTGTGAGTCGGAACCAACTTAACGGCACCTAACACAACAACTACAACCTTTATGGAAGCAGACTGCTGCATCTTTCTCCCATAGAGAGGCTGGTGGGTTAGAACTGCCACCCTTTCAATTAGCAACCAAGTACTTTAACCACTACCCCACCAGGGCTCCACGACGTGGGTAGAAGGAACAGTTATAAGGAAAGGCTTTTTTTCCTCTTTAAAGAATATAGGCAAAAATCCTCTTAAAGTCTTCATAAAGGTTGATATTGCAAACAAGAGAGAATAAATCTTTTTTTTTTTATTTCAGTGTTCTGGAATAATGTATTAATAGAGACTTTGCTCTCTTCTGGCAGTTTCTCACCCCAGGTCTGGAATTCTGCGTGCGGTGCCTCTTGTCAGGACCGCTCAGTGGGCCAGGATTGCTCAGAAATGCCCACGTTAACTCTCACATTGCCGGCATTAGATCATTAAACACACCGTTAGTAAACACGCTCAGTTTTGGTTTTCATGCGAAGACTCATCTCTGTTGTGCATGGAATTAATTCTATCAATGACATAGAAAATGGTTATTTTAGTACTTTTCTGCACTGCGGCATCGTGGCTGTGTTTTGCCCCAGGATCTCTCTTAATGACTTTAGCCAGCTTGAATTAGCTTGATGTATCATTAATGCATACAAATGGCTTTTATTTTTGTCATAATCTGTTCATAATGCCACAGCTTCTGCTCTCTCTAATGTTTTTAAAATGATGAAATGGCGATGTACTTTTTGACCTATTTAACCCTCCACAGAGTCTTGGATCAAAAGAAAATGAAAATGTTACTTAACTTGGGTAGGCGGAAGTTGTTACACGCTGAAGCTTCTGAGCTGTTTGGAAGGATTCCGTGTCACAGCCGGTGAATTCCTGTAGAACAGGGACGTAACCCTCTATGTGGACATGGACGTCCCACGGGGAGGAAGGTGGTTAGCAGCACTCGGTGGGCTCGGCTCACCACACAAAGCAAAGTCATGCTCAAGAGAGTGACTTTGTAAGTTGGGCGGTCCTTGTGCCCTGAGAGGGGCTGCTTTGCCTGAGGATTTCGTTAGTTTTTGTGAAAGCTTCTAGGAAGAGTCTGGGCAGGCGTTGGCCCCAAGAGGGCAGGGCAGAGCCTGGGGTTCTGAGATTTCTGGGCATTCCTGAAGTCCAGGCTCTGAGGTTTGAGGGTGGTTCATGTATTTAGTGCAGAGCCATTGGAAGTTTGTGGAGAGAATGATATACTCATGGCCTTATCACTCTTCCTTGTGTCAGGAGAATTAAACCATGGGGAGTAGATTACACGTTTGTTTGTTTCTAAGTGAAAAAATATTGAAAGCATGGATGATCAACCTGGATTTTGTGAAATTTGCCAGAGGGGACAGGAGAGAGAGAGATCTCATTTTGAAAGGGTATGAAATATGAAAATAAAAACCACCCGTAACTCTATCACTCAGAGACAGTTATTTGTAAGGCCTGGTGTGGAAACCTTGGTGGTGCAGTGGTTAAGAGCTACAGCTGCTAACCAAAAGGTTAGCGGTTTGAATTCACCAGGTGCTCCTTGGAAACCCTGTAGGGCAGTTCTACTCATCCTATACGGACTCTGAGTCAGAATTGACTCGATGGCAGCGGGTTTGGTTTTGGTTTGGGGGTGTATGTGTGTACATGTGTGTGCATGTGTGTGTGTGCCTGTGTGCACCTGTGAGCATGTGTGCGTGCCTGTGTGCACCTGTGAGCATGTGTGTGACCATGTGCACCTGTGAGCGTGTGTGTGCCCGTGTATACATGTGAGTGTGTGTGTGTGCCCGTGTGCACATGTGAGCATCTATGCGTGTGCCTGTGTGCACCTGTGAGCATGTGTGTGTGCCTGTGTGCACCTGTAAGCATGAGTGTACCTGTGTGCACATGTATGTGTGTGCCTATGTGCACGTGTGAGCATGTGTGTGTGCCTGTTTGCACCTGTGAGCATTGTGTGTGTGTGCACGTGTGAGCATGTATGTGTGCCTGTGTGCATGCATGTGTGTGTGTCCACTTGTGTGTGCATGGGTGTGTGCTTGTGCACATGTGAGCATGTGTGTGTGCATGTGTGTGCATGTGTGGGTGTGTGTGCCCGTGTCCTCACAGCTGCACGCCCACGCCCACATGTTTGCAGAATGGATCATCGTACATCGTCATGCTTCACAACCTGCACTTTCCCGTGAATACTTTTCCTACCCGTGGCTTCTGATTTTTGGACCGCGTCCCATTTAGTGGAACAGCTCTCCTCTTAGACACTGGGGGTGTTTTGTTTGTTTGTTTTCCTGGTCCACTTACCTATTTTAGAAGTGGTGTTTCAGCAGATGCCCTGTGATCTGCAGCCTTGTCTCCATCCTCAGCTGTTTCCTGTGGGTGCATCGCTGGAAGCGGGATCCCTGGCTCAGTGTCTTCTGAGGCTTCTGATTCTTGTTGCCTAGCAAGTATGCTGGGATTCCGTTGCGATTCGCATTTCCTCCAGCAGGCGGCCTTTTTCTGCACCCTGGCCACACTGTATGTTCCCATTTTAAAGACCTTTATCGGCTGATAGAAAAAAAAAAAAACCTGCTAATTTGTTTCACATATTATCTTGAATAGGTCTGTCACTTGATCTGCCTGTAAGTCAGCCCTGAGCAATCAGCTGTTGTGTGGGGAGACAGCGGCCAGTCTCTTGGGTGGGAAGGCTGTCTGGCATAGTGAGGCTGCTGTCGGGGGTGGTCCTTGCTGCCTTTAGGGACATGCCCTTTCCAGGCTACCAGGTGGCTCTCCAAGGCTGCAGCTGCCTGATGCTCAGGTGCAGGTGGCACAGAGCGGGCCCTGAGGCCAGGGTCTAGCTGACACCTTGATGGCGAGTGTGTGGCATCAGAAGTAGGGTGCATCTGTGGCTGTTACCGAAAGACACTTCTGACTAGTTGGAAGGAGGGTTTGATGAACACGCTGCTCTAAGTCACCTCGGCTAAGTCCTGGGATGAAGTAGACATCTGTTCAAGGGATGCAAAGAGACAAGCGACACCTCCCAGCTCCTCGAGTTGGCGCTCCCCTTAGCTTTCTGCAATGTTAGAAACCCTCTAATCCGTCCTCCTTCCACACACATCAACCGAGTCCCAGAGGAGGGTGTGGCATGCCGTGCATGGTCACACAGCAAGCTGGCGACGGCTACAGCTTCCGCCCCCTGCTCCTTGCTGTCCACCTGGAGTGAGTTCCTAGAATGTCGCTTAGGTTGGTGGTTCCCAGATGGCTAACACGTGTCTCCCTTTTGGTAAACATGTGCCTTAACTTCCTCCCGCTGCTGTGACAGAGATGCTGCAGGTGGGTACCTTTCACGAGCAGGAATCTATTTTCTCACAGTTTAGGGGGCTAGAAGTCAGAATTCAGGGCGCCGGCTCTAGGGGGAGGCCCTTTGTCAGCTTCTGGTAGCCCACAATCCTCGGTTCCTTGGTGATCTTCTGTGGCTGCCTGTCTGTGCCGTGCTTTAGGTCACTGAGCAGTGATTTGGTTGAAGACGCACCCTGCACTGACACGCCCTCGTTAACAGAACAGAGAAAGTGCTCTTCCCAAAGGGGATCACCCACAGGTAGAGGGCTCGGAACTCCAACACATATGGCGGGGGGTCAGGAGGAGGGACACAGTTCAGTCCGTAACAGCATGACAATCTTAATTAGTTATTCCATGTTTAAAATGTCAAAATTTGGGAAGTCCGTAACTCGCAAGCCCCTGCAGTGAAAATTGGAGAATGGAGACGTGAGCATGGATTCTTTTCTCTGTCACGTCGGAGGTCGGCCTGCGCACACAGATGTCTCTGTCCCAGAAGGTGTGGGCCATGGAGTAGCAGTTTGTTTTCGGGCCCTATAGGCACCCCCAGGCCCCAGCCCCATTCTGTCACCATTACACACTGCCCCCAGGGTCCAGCCCTTCCTTGGGAAAAGTGGGGTGTGTGCAAGCTTATCCTCCAGCGTACAATTAGTAAACAAAATTAATAAGTGCTTGACTGCTAACCAAATGAAAGGTCTGCTGTTTAAACCCACCAGCCGCTCCGTAGGAGAAAGGTGTGGCAATCTGCCTCCGTAAAGATTACAGCCTTAGAAACCCTATGGGACAATTCTCATCTGTCCTCTTGGGTCACCGTGAGTTGGATGGCCATGGGTTTTAATCTTTTAAGAAAAGATATGGAACACTGACGTAAGCATCTGAATGCTAGGAAGTACTCCCAACCCTGTGCTAAGATTCTATTAAGTAAAATATCAAAGCTGTTGTTAGTTACTGTTGAGTCGATCCCAGCTCACGGTGACCCCATGCGTGCTGCGTAGGGTATTCAAGGCTATGACCCTTCAGAAGCAGATCACCAGGCCTGTCTTTTCAGGCACCTCTGGATGGGTTCGAACTGTCAACCTTTCAGCTAGTAGTTGAGGGCTTAACCATTCGCGCCACCCAGGGACTTCCAGAACCAGTTGTCGTGAGTTAATTCTGGCTCATGGCGATCCCACGTGTGGCAGAGTAGAACTGTGTTCCATAAAGTTTTCAGGGGCTGTCATCTTTCAGACGTACATCACCAGACCTTTCTCTCCAGGTACCTCTGGGTGGGCTCTCAAATTTCCAGCCTTTTTTTGGTTGGCATCCGAGTGCGTTAACCATTCGCACCAGGGATATCAAGGTAGCGTCGCGTTTGAATTCACTTCGTGCCTGAGCTACAGGCTTGCAGAATTTCATGGCTGGAAAGACCTGAGACCATGTCTAGGGTGACCCCTCGTTTACAGATGAGCAGGCAGCCCCAGGAGTCAGTCCTGGCTACAGAAAGTATTTAGAAGTAATGCAAAAGTGGGAAATGAAGTGTGTGTCTTCACTGCACAGTTTTACTTCCGTTCTGCAAAAGATTTAACATACCTAAAAGCTGTTGGAGCCCTGATGGCACAGTGGCGAAGAGCTTGGCTGCTAACCGAAAGATCAGCAGTTCGAGTCCACCAGCCTCTCCTTGGAAACCCTATGGGGGCAGTTCTACTCTGTCCCATAGGGTCACTATTGATTACATTTAAAAACCTGGTTGTTGTTAGGGGCCATCAGGTTGGTTCCCACTCATAGTGACCCATGTACGACAGAATGAAACACTGCCCGGTCGTGCACTGTCCTCACAATCATTATACTTGAGCCCATTTGTTGCAGCCACTGTGTCAGTGCACCTCATTGAGGGGCTTCCTCTTTTTCACTGACCCTCTCCTTTACCAAGCATGATGTCCTTCTCCAGGGACTGATCCCTCCTGATAACATGTCCAAAGTACGTAAGACGTAGTCTCATCATCCTCGCTTCTCAGGAGCAATCTTGCTGCACTTCTTTCAGGACAGATTTATTGTCCTTTTGGCAGTCCATGGTATATTCAGTATTCGTCACCAGCACCGCAGTTCAAAGGGGTCAGTTCTTCGGTCTTCCTTTTTCACTGTCCAGCTTTCACGTGCATATGATGTGATTGAAGGTACCATGGCTTGGGTCAGGTGCACCTTAGTCCTCAAGGTGACATCTTTGCTTTTCAACACTTTAAAAAACCTAGTAGGGAGCTAAAAATGCACCTTTCAGTCCTAATTATTTTCAGTGAAGTGTGAGCCACTTTAATATTGAGTCTTCTCGGGTTAAATGCAATACTACAGTCAACACACACATTATTTTCAATAAGCAATCTAATAAAAGCCGGTGAACACAGGCTGTTTTCTTCACGGAATGGAATGTGTGGACAGTTGGTCGGCCCTGTGACAGAGTCTGAGCTGGAATGGGGACGGGAGGAGGCAGTGTTTGCGTTGAAGAACGTGGCTGTGTAATTCAGTAAAATGTCACTAGGGGGCATTAAAACAGTTCGTAAGGATTATCCTCATTCGCATATTTTTCCCGTTTGCTGTCACTGTGGAGAATACAGACGTAATAAAACTAACACACTGGTTTAAGATACCATTTAGCCCTGTCATAAGATCCACTCCATAAAGTCTGCGAAGTTACCGCATCAGCAGTACACGGATGCAGAGGAAGGAAAGTTTCATTCCCTGGGAGGGGGTAGAGAACAAAATTAAGAAGATGAAATTACTTATTCAGTGGTGAAAGGAGTCTAGACTCTTCCTTCCTCTCTGCCCTGGGTGTCACTGCACGGAAGAGTCAAAAACATTCGCTGGTTTTGCCGTAGGTTCCTGCGCAGGTAAACAGAACTCTTCTGTCGCCAGTCATTGTCTTTGAGTAGACCCCTCTATGGGCGTGGCTGGGCGCAGTGGCAGCCCAGGCGTCCTGCTCTAGGGACTGCGTCCTTGATACCAGGTAGGGGGCAGGTAGGTAGAGCTGTGGCCTGGGAGGAGCACCTGGGGCCCAGGGCGTGGCTCTGTAGGGCTGGGCGGGGCCTGCTGCCCTCCAGCCTCTCTGCCTCAGCTCCTGCCTCTTCCTGGCAGGGAGACTGGACTTTGGTTCTGCAGTCTAGCAGTTAGATGAGGACACAGATCACTAAACTGGGCCAGGACTCCTGGGGAGAAGGAGAGGAGCTGATCAGTTTTTGGAAATGTAGTTCTTCTTCAGCAGAGCTGGGTGCCGTTACTGAAAGTGGTAGGTTGCCAAATGGTTTCTCATCACCTGAAGGGGGTGGGGACCTTTCCAGAGAATTCGTGACAGTCCCTCATCTCTATGAGATCACCAAAGGGGCTGGGAGCATGGTGGAGATAAACAGAAGGGCCCCTTACAAAACGTGGAGTGTATTTTGCCTGGATAGAGTATTCTACTTTCTTAAAGTTTTTTTTTTTTTTTTCTCCGTATTAGTTTTTCCCCCCAAAGGTAGAGGGCTTATTCCCACCCCTTTCCATTTACTAAAGTTTTCGCTTTTACCCACTTACTTACTTTCTCCTACTACATAAATTCCATTAGCTTTGTAGCATCTCAGAGCAGGAATTTTTCAATTTATTTGTAAAATGGGGAATAATTATATTTTGTGACACATGGGGTCGCTGTGAGTCTCAATCCACGCAACGGCAACTGACAAGTCACTCAAATGAGAAATGTATGAATTCCCTAGCTAAATAGTCTATACATGTTCAGTTTCTTTGATTAGAGTACTTACAAATTGTTCAGAATTTATAAAGGAGGAGATATAATTTGGGGAGATCTACAGTTTTCAGTTCTCAGAATAATGAGAATGTGGCGGACGGTGAGAGAGAAGCAAAGTGGGGTAATAAAAGGCATAGAATGGAAAGTAGCTCCTGGAGGAGGGTAGCTTTCACAGCACCTGAGAAGAATGCTTTATCAGCCCCTGAAAATAAGGAAACTCGAAAATTAGAGAGCAAGCCCGCGTGGGGAGCTGCAGCCCAGGTGTCTGGTATTTCACTGGAAAGCAGTAAACGCATTAAGCTGCTTGTGCTGTTTGCAAGCACCGAGGGGGTTTCCAGGGCTTACAGGAAGTGAGCAGAACCTGTAGTGGGGTTGGTCCCGACTGCCTGGTGAGTCCACGTTCACGTGGGTGACAGCAGACAGCACCAGCCAGTGTTTCAGGTATGTTCTGCAGAGGTAGGAGGCTGCCTCACCAGGTGGGCCAGGCTCCATCTCAGCCAGAGCAGCTGGGTCTTCTTTACTGGAGTTCCAGGATGACTTCATTCAGGAAAGAGAAAAGCCTGCTGCTAAAATACAGTTTGAAAACCACTGATCTCATACATAGAAGCCCTGACTGCAGACCTCGTTAAATACCCTAGTTTTAGGAAGAAACATGGGTAATTGAGAATTGTCATGAAATAAATGGGATCAGAAGTTGATGGCAGTGGATATGTTCTTGACTGTTGTGCTTGCCTGGGTGTTCCCCTCCCCTGGGCTCTTTCTGCGGATCTTTCTGCTCTGGCCACATGGGGCTGTCACTGCTGCTTCGGAGGTCCAGGTGTGTCAGCAGCATCCCTCCATGCCCAACACAGTGCCTGGCCAGAAGCAGCACTCTAAACTTCTGGGGTGAATAGGAAGGTCCCTGGTCACATGGTTGCACACAGGTGTGCTCACCTGCACACAGGCACATGCACCTCCACTTGCTCACCTATACGTGCTCACCTGCACACAGGTGCGCTCACCTGCACAGCCTCATCTGCACACAGGTACATGTACCTGTACTTGCTCACCTGCATACCACTTACCTGCACACTGCTCATTTGCACACAGGTGTGCTTTCCTGCACAGCCTCACCTGCACACAGGTGCACTCATCTGTACATGATCACCAGCACCCACTCTTTAAACCGGGTAAAATCAGGACAACCCCTTGGCAGGTGAGTGTGACGTGCACAAGGTCTGTCTGCATTCCGTTCCTTTCTTTTTCTCTACCTGCAAGGTTTGACCAGGATGCCACTAAATAGTTTACAAAACAGCAACAACACATTTGCGCAAAAGAGTGTGACACTGTCATGCCCTCCTGTCTTTTCTGTCCCTTCTCCTTGGCAAGCTGTTTCCCCAAATGAATATTAAAGAAACGCAAACAGTTGCTTGTTCCAATTCACACTGTTGTGTCATATAAGAACAATTTGGAAGCTCTTGGAGAAATGAAATGCTATCCAAAGGAAGTCCTTTTAGCATAGCCGAAACATAAGGGAATGGGGTGGAAAAGCACCAGTCGAATGAATAAACGAAAGTGCCACATACCTCTCACCTGGTCACCTGGTTGTCAGGGAAGCCCAAGGTCTGCTGGTCTCCAGGGCTTTTGGTCAGCTGCTGGGCTAACTAGTCGGGGCGTGTGAGTGGAGGCTACTTGGTGTGAGTTCTGTGCTGGAGGCTGGGAGGGTATTACCTCTTCGCTGCTGAAATACTAGCCAATCCTTGAATGGGCTTTTGTTTTTGAAACTATGGTTCGTATTCACTTCTACTGAAATAAAAGTTGATGTGTATTTTATACGTTATCTACTTACGTGTATTTAAACAGACATATATATATAATTGGAAACCCTGGTGGCGTAGTGGTTAAATGCTATGGCTGCTAACCAAAAGGTCGGCAGTTCAGATCCGCCAGGCGCTCCTTGGAAACTCTATGGGGCAGCTCTACTCTGTCCTATAGGGTCGCTATGAGTCATAATCGACTTGACGGCAGTGGGTATACATATAATTTTTTTTTTTTCTGATGATAATGCAAGACTCTCAAAATCCAGAAAGCTCTGCAGAAGCTGGAGTCCCTGGGTGGTGCAGCTGACTAAACCCCCAGCTGCTAACCAAAAAGTTAGTGGTTCAAGTCCACGGAGAGGTGCCTCGGAAGAAAGGCCTGGCGATCTACGTCCAAAAAATCATTCATTGAAAACCCTATGGAGCGCAGTTCTACTCCGACACACATGGGGTCACCATGAGTCAGAGCCAACTCCACGGTGGCTGGAAAATATGTATATATATATTAAAATAAAGTAGCTAGTGCAAATCAGCTGCAGTCCCACCTATAATCAGCGTTTTACTGTACGCCTGTCTAGTCAATATTCAACACTTAATTTTAAAATAAAATTGGAACTTTGTTCTGTGTCTTTCTTAATAACCTGACAGTACTACGTTCTCTGTCTTCTAAAACCTTTGTTCTGAGGATTCCTTAGCATTTCTTTCTAAGCTTGGATCTGCCAGCTGTGCGTTACCAAGCCCGGGGATGACAGCCTGTACTGCAGGGTCACCTTCCTTGTTGTCATTCATTCCGTAAATACCTGTTTAGCGCCTGCTGGATATCAGAAGTACCCACCTCCTATAGGGCACCCAAAGCTTGGTTGCTCAGCCCAGCTTTACCTCCCAGCTCCCTTACCACTTGGGTAAGGCCATAAATGCAACCCCCGTGTCCTTTTAAGGATGGCAGAGAGGGTTCTGACACACACAGGAGCAGGCTGTGTGAGGACAGGGAGGTTTGAAGATGCTGGCCTCGAAGATTGCAGGGATGCGGCCATAAGCCAAAGAATGCTGTAGCCACCAGAAGCTGGAAGAGGCAAGGAATGGCTTCTCCCCTAGAGCCTCTGGAGGAAGCTGGGCACTGCTGACCTCTTGATTTCGGCCCAGTGATACTGATTTCAAACTTCTGGCCTCCAGAACCGAGAACAAATTTCCATTGTTTTAAGGCACCCAGTTGCTGTCCAGTCCCCATATGTGTCAGGGTAGAACTGTGCTCCGTAGGGTTTCCAATGGCTGATTTTTCAGACGTAGATTGCCGGGCCTTTCTTCCCAGGTGCCTCTGGGTGGACTCGAACTTCGGTCCTTTCGGTTAGTAGCTGAGCTCGTTAACCGATTGCACCACCCAGGGACTCCCAGTTTGTGGTGAGTTGTTACAGCAGCCCTGTCAAGCTACCCATGGCAGAAGGCAGGGTGGCTCAGGAAGGTGGGAAGGAAGTCCATTTCTAAGCAGTGCTAACGGTACAGGTGCTGAAGGGGCAGAGGTTAAACCTTGACAGGGACCCCGGGTCCAAAGGATGCACTCTGCTCCTGGTGCTGCTTTTTTGGTGGTATGGGGTCCCCCGTCTATCTGCCTGCTTCTCTCTTATATCTCAAAAGAGATTGACTCAAGATACAACCTGATGTTGTAGATTGAGTCCTGCCTTATTAACATAACTGCCTGTAATCCTGCCTCCTCAACAAAATAAAAAAAAAAAAATTATAACACATAGGAAAAGCACATCAGATGACAAAATGGTGGCCAGTCACACAATACTGGGAATCATGGCCTAGCCAAGTTGACACACATTTTGAGGGGACACAATTCAGTCCATAACATTCAGCAAACTGTGTTGGGTGCTACTGTCTTGCAATTGTGAGAAACAAGGTGGAAAGACCAGCTCCTGGGTGTGTATCTGCCACAGCCCTGGACTCAGTATTTGAGCATCTAGGTGTATGTTGGTACATTTACAACCATAATACCAAATTCTTGTCCCTAGTCCACACCAAACCAGAAACCAAACCCATAGCCATTGAATCAGTTCTGACTCATGGTGACCCCATGTGTTACCGAGTAGAACTGCTCCATAGGGTTTTCTTGGCTATAATCTTTATGGAAGCATATTGCCAGGTCTTTGACCTGCGGAGCCACTGGGTGGGTGTGAACCACCAACCTTTAGGTTAGTAGGGAGCACAGTGTGTCCCTCCCAGAGGTGGCACCCAGAAGGTTTAACCCAGGTCTGCCTGGGCCGCGGCCAGTTTTAACGGGCCGTGTGCTGCAAGGTCAGCCTTCGCAGTGTCCCCCAGCTGAACATTTGCCCTAAACAGCCTTTGAAAAGCAGGAAAAAAACATGTTTAAAATAGTGCAGCTGATTTGGGATATTTTTGTGAACCATCAGAGAAAGCATTTGGATATGAGTCCAGGAGCCAGAACATTTCGCTTTGTGATATCTTAGCATTTTACCATCCAGCCTTCCCTCCTGCTTTCAAAGTATGACGAGAGTGAAGCAGCCTTCAGAGGGTGCCACAGACACAGCTCAGGTGGAATTATTTAATTCTCCCATTAAGAAAATAGTTGAAGTAAATGAAAACTCCCAAAACCCAGATGTTTCTTAGAACTTTACTAGTGACGAGAGAAGCCAAGTTGGTGCTAATGACCCAGCATACCACGAAGGTCCGATTCCTCTTGATGAACTTCCTGTTTAATTCTGTAAAGACAGCTGCTGTCGAGTGTTTGCTCACTGATGAGCACCTGAATTCAGTGTCCTGTGATCTCAGATGTTCTTGAGCCAATTGCCAGGAAACCATTGCTCCCAAACTGTGGCTTGTGGGTTACCGCTGGGCAGGGTGACAGAGAGCTGGGTTCTACCCTCCTCGCCTTCTTATCATACGTGGTGATTCAGTGTCTCACTTCCTTAGTTTGCCCCAGTGAAGACAGATAGATAGCTGCCTGCCATCGAATTGACTGTTACTCATGGTGACCTTGTGGACAACAGGTCACCATGCATCATGCTTATGATCACCAGCGTGGTCATGTTCAAGTCCGTCATGGTGGCCATTGGTCCAATCCATCTCACCAAGTGTCTTGGTCATCTAGTGCTGCTGTAACAGAAATACACAAGTGGATGGATGTAACAAGCAGAAGCTTGTTCTTTCACAGTCTAGGAGGCTAGAAGTCTGAACTCTGGGCACCAGCTCCAGGGGAAAGCTTTATCTCTCTGTTGGATCTGGAGGAAGGTCCTTGTCATCCATCTTCCTCTGGTCTAGGAGCTTCTAAGTGCAGGGACCCCGGGTACAAAGGATGCACTCCACTCATGGCTCTTCGTTCTTGGTGGCATGAGGTCCCTCTCCTCTCAGCTTGTTTCTCTTTTTTATATCTCCAAAGAGATTGACTCAAGATACAGCCTAATCCTGTAGATTGAGCCCTGCCTTATTAACATAACTGCCTCATTAACATAGAGGTTAGGATTTACAACATATAGGTTAGTCATATCAGATCACAGAATGATGGACAATCCCACAATACGGAAATCATGGCCTAGCCAAGTTGACAGATTTTGTGGGGACACAGTGCAGTCTCTAACACCGAGGGTCTCCTTGCTCTCCCTGGCCCTCTATTCACCAAGCATTATGTCCTCCTCCAGCAGCTGATCGCTCCAGATGGTGGGTCCAGAGCAGGTGGGTCCCGAGCAGGTGAGTCCAACAACGCTCCACTGAACTCCCCCACTGGAGCTCTGCTGATACCTGGCCACCATGGGTGACCTGCTGGTATTTGGAATAATGGCGGCATAGCCTTCAGCATCACAGAAGCACGCAAGCCACCATAGTACGACACACTGACAGATGGGTGGTAGAAAATGGAGATACCCCCCCTTTATTGCCTTCTAGGGATAATCAAACGGGGACAGTGGTGGGTGGTTCAGTGGTAGAATTCTCACCTTCCATACGGGAGACCCAGGTTTGGTTCCCAGCCAATGTACCTCATACACAGCCACCGCTTGTCTGTCAGTGGGGGCTTGCATGTTGCTATGTTGCTGAACAGGTTTTAGCAGCGCTTACAGCCAAAACAGACCAGGAAGAAAGGCCTGGTAATCTACTTCTGAAAAATCAGCCAGTGAAAACCCTATGGATCAAAATGGTCTGATCTTGTCATGCGTGGGATCACCACGAGCTGGGGGCTAATTCAACAGCAGCTAACAACAACAGGGATAATCATAGTAACGGAAACCTGTCTGTGGCTTGCCTGGAGTACTCTGAAAGAAAACGTCTGCCTATTATACAATTGGTAACTGAAGAAATGAAAGTTGTCAAGGATTTCACTATACTGGATCCACAGTCAACACCCATGGCAGCAGCAGTCTGGAAATCAGACAACGTATTGCATTGGACAAATCTGATGCAAAAGACCTCTTTAAAGCGTTGAAAGCAAAGATACCACTTTGAGGTCTAAGGTGCACCTGAGCCAGGCCATGGGATTTTCAGTTGCCTCGTATCCATGTGAAAGCTGGAACATAAATCAGGAAGGCAGAAGAGGAATTGATGCCTTTGAATTATGGTGTTGGCAAAGAATATTGAATATACCACAGATTGCCAGAAGAATGAAAAAATCTGTCTTGGAAGAAGTGTGGCCAGAATGCTCCTTAGAAGCAAGGATGGAGAGACTATGTCTCATACTTTGGACATGTTGTCAGGAGGGACCAGTCCCTGAAGAAGGAGATCATGCTCAGTAAAGTGGAGGGTCAGTGAAAAAGAGGAAGCCCCTCAATAACATGGATTGACACAGTGGCTGCAACAGTGGGCTCAAATGTAGCAATGACTGTCAGGATGGTGCAGCACTGGACGACGTTTCATTCTGTTGGATATAAGGTTGCTGTGAGTCAGAGCTGACTGAGCAGCACCTAACAGCAACAACAAGAGCAACCATAAAAGCAGTGGAAGACCTGGGAAGGCACCCTGATACTGAGCAAAAAGCAGAGAGTGTTTCCTGACACTGATTCTGCAGCCGAGGCAGACGGACACCTGAGCAGGCAGAGAGCCCTGCCCTCTGGGAGCTGGCCTTCCAGACCTGTGACCTGATCTGCCTCTGCCCTTTGCAGAGCTGTGCTTTCTGGGAGCTGGCCTTTCAGACCTATGAGCTGACCTGCCTCTGCCCTTCGGAGAGCCCTGCTCTCTGGGAGCTGGCCTTCCAGACCTGTGAGCTGGTCTGGCTCTGGCCTGCAGAGAGCCCTGGCCTCTGAACCTTGCTTCCATCAGCTGTCCGGTGAGGGCATTGACGTGGGTCTGTCCTATTCTGTCGGGATGTAGGATAAAAAGTGCTGCATTTTTTGTAGCTACTTTTTCCCTCTCTGTGTCTTATAATCAGATTAACTCACTGTAAATTCTAGTCCATAATAACAGGGATTCAGTCATTAAAAGTGGGCTGTATTGAGAACACAGTTGGCCCTCCATAACTGTGGGTTCCACATCTGCAGATTCAATCAACCTTGGATTAAAAATATTCAGAAAGATAAAAGTTCCACAGAGCAAAACTTGAATTTGCTGTGCGCAGAGAACTACGCTGAATCGACATGAGTGAAGCAGTGTGCAGCGTCCCCGGCTGTACCCTCCCCCAGCTCACAGACGCTCAGCCTCCCTCCACCACTCGATGTTTCAGCGTTGTTCACCTCGGGTCTTGTCGATATTCCCTAAACAGAACAGCACTGTATAACAACTATTTCCATAGTATTTACATCATGTTAGGTATGATAAGTAATCTAGAGGTGATTTAAAGCATAAGGGGAAGTGTGCCTTGGTTATATGCAAATACTACGCCGTTTTATGTAAGGTATTTGGGCATCTGCAGATTTTGATGGCCTCAGGGGTCCTGGAACCAATCCCCATGGATATCGTAGGATGACTGTAGTTTGTTACATTCTGCCGTGTTAAAGCTCCCTGAGGTGACAGGGTTGTTCTTGTTGGGTCCTGGTAGTTTATTTACTAATTAATTGAGTATCCGTTGTTGTCTTCTCTTGTTCGTGCATTTAAAAAAAAAAAAAAAGAAGTCCTTCTGAAATATTACCAAAACATCAGTTTATTGCATTGGATGGGTTCTTTTCCAACTTGAAGAATATTGCTTCATCTAACCTGCTGGTCAGTTCAACCGATCTATTGTTGTTATTATCATCATTGTTATTTTATAGGCTCCTTAGCTGATACAAACAGGACCAATACATTGTTGTTAATCATTACTCCTTAAACAAAGGCTGAGTTTCTTCATCTTGCTCACAGTGATGTGCTCAAACCCGTTACCACTGGGTCGATTCCATTTTATAGTGACTCTGTAGGACAGACTAGAACTGCCCCATAGTGTTTCCAAGGCTATAATCTGCACAGAAGCAAACTGCCACATCTTTCTCCCGCAAAGTGGCTGGTGGGATCAAACTCCCAACCTTTTGGTTAGCAGCCAAGCGCTTAACCGCTGCGCCACTAGGGCACCTATTGATATACTACCTTGCGTTTAAATATCAGGATCCACGGCCAAGTTGTTTATATAAAACCCTGAAAAGAAAATTCAGATAGTAAATGGGTATCTTTACTGTGGGTGTTACGTACACCAACCCCTGCCCACCTCCCAGTTATGGCACACGTGCAATCAAGAGCCTGCATCTGGAAAATCCATAACAAATGCTGGCCGTGCCTCATCGCTTTTCTTCCGAGGCACCTCTGGGTGAACAGGAACCTGCAACCTTTTAGTTAGCAGCCAAGCACGTTAACTGTTTGTACCACCCAGAGTCTCCCCACTTATCCGGCCTCCTTTAAGTCTTTGTGAATTTGGGCAAGGCAAGTAGGTTAATGGGAAGCTAAGAACCAAAAATCAAAACCTTCAAATGTAGTAGCCTAAAAATTGCTGGCAGTAAAGCTGTTGAGGGCTGAGAAATGCAGCGTTTAGAATGGAAATGAAGCTAATGCTTGCACTTAGAGCCCTGCTTAAATGCAGTAATTAAAATAGCTGTTAGGCGCTCCCAATTACCTCAGCCACAGCAGCCTGCCTTTCTCTGTGCAGTGGCACTTTGATTCCAATCAGAGATTTCAAATGAACTTATTTGGGTATTTCCAGTGAAGCCTCAGAGTAGAAAGCAGATGCAATCCCAGAGTAATTATTGGAATTGAAAGCGGCACGCATTCAACAGATCACAATGAGACGATCTGAGTGACGGGCGCAGTCGGTCATTCGTTCATTCACTCATTCATTCATCTCGTGCTGACCGCTGGGCTACAAGAAACGAGGACCTCACTTTCATGAGTACACAGCTTATGTGCAGCAGTGTCAGTTTAGAAAACTCTAGAGCTCCTTTCTGAGTCCAATTTTGGTTTTTCATGGAAAGGATGCCCCTTCTACTCCGTGTCGTAAATTCTGGACAAGATTGAGAGAACATTCAAGAGGTAATGTTTTACAGAGAGGCCTCTGGGTAGAACGCTGAATTCCCTGGATAATGCAAATGGTTAATGCGCTCGGCTGCTAACTGAAAGATCGAAGGTTCGAGTCCACCCAGCGGTGCCTCAGAAGAAAGGCCTGGCGAGCTACTTCTGAAGGATCCCTCATTAAAAACCCTACAGAGCTCAGTCCTGCTCTGACACACACGGGGGCACCGTGAGTCGGAATTAGCTCAACAGCAAACGGCTGAGCACTTAACCGCTTGTCAGAAGGTTGGTGATTTGAAAAACTCCTGACAGAAAAAAAGCCCTGGCCCAGACGGCTTCACTGCAGAGCTCTACTAAACTTCCAGAGAAGAGTTAACACCACTACTACTAAAGGTATTTCAGAGCATAGAAGAGGACAGGATACTCCTAAACTCATTCTAGGAAGCCAGCATATCCCTGACACCAAAACCAGGCAAAGACACCACAAAAAAAGAAAATTACAGACCTATATCCCTCATGAACATAGATGCAAAAATCCTCAACAAAATTCTAGCCAATAGAATTCAACAACATATCAAAAAAATAATCCACCACGACCAAGTGGGATTCATACCAGGTATGCAAGGCTGGTTTAATATCAGAAAAACCATTAATGTAATCCACCACAGAAATAAAACAAAAGACAAAAACCACATGATCTTATCAATTGATGCAGAAAAGGCATTTGACAAAGTTCAACACCCATTCATGATAAAAACTCTGAGCAAAATAGGAATTGAAGGAAAATTCCTCAACATAATAAGGGGCATTTATACAAAGCCAACAGCTAACATCACCCTAAATGGAGAGAGCCTGAAAACATTCCCACTGAGATCGGGAACCAGACAAGGATGCCCTTTATCACCACTCTTATTCAACATTGTGTTGGAGGTCCTAGCCAGAGCAATTAGGCTAGATAAAGAAATAAAGGGCATCCAGATCGGCAAGGAAGAAGTAAAAGTATCTCTATTTGCAGATGACATGATCTTATACACAGAAAACCCTAAGGAATCCTCCAGAAAACTACTGAAACTAATAAAAGAGTTCAGCAGAGTATCAGGATACAAGATAAAAAAAAAAAAAAAAATACAAGATAAACATACAAAAATCAGTTGGATTCCTCTACACCAAGAAAAAGAACATCAAAAAGGAAATCACCTAATCAATACCACTCACAGTAGCCCCCAAGAAGATAAAATACTTAGGAATAAATCTTACCAGAGATGTAATAAGACCTGTACAAAGAAAACTACAAGACACTACTGCAAGAAACCAAAAGAGACCTTACATAAGTGGAAAAACATACCTTGCTCATGGATAGGAAGACTTAACCTTGTAAAAATGCTTATTCTACCAAAAGCAATCTATAGATACAATGCAATTCTGATCCAAATTCCCAGAACATGTTTTTAATGAGACGGAGAAACAAATCACCAACTTCATATGGAAGGGAAAGAGCCCCTGGATAAGTAAAGCATTGCTGAAAAATAAGAACAAAGTGGGAGGCCTCGCTCTACCTGATTTTAGAACCTGTTTTTGGCTTTTTTTTTTTGTGCCACCACAGTAGTCAAAACAGCCTGGTACTGGTACAACAACAGTTACAGACCAGTGGAACAGAGTTGAGAATCCAGACATAAATCCATCCACATTTGAGCAGCTGATATATGAGAAAGGCCCCAAATCAGTTAAATGGGGAAAAGACAGTCTTTTTAACAAATGGTGCTGGCATAACTGGATATCCATTTGCAGAAAAATGAAACAAGACCCATACCTCACACCATGCGCAAAAACTAACTCAAAATGGACCAAAGACCTAAATATAAATTCTAAAACAATATCAGGGAAGAAAAAATAGGGACAATGCTAGGAGCCCTGATACATGGCATAAATAGTATACAAGCATTAGTAACAATGCAGAAGAGAAACTAGATAACTGGGAGTTCCTAAAAATCAAGCACCTATGCTCATCCAAAGACTTCACCAAAAGAGCAAGAAGATTACCTACAGACTGGGAAAAAGTTTTTAGCTGTGACATTTCTGACCAGTGTCTGATCTCTAAGATCTATATGATACTGCAAAAACTCAACAACTAAAAAGGCAACTAACCCAGTTAAAAAATGGGCAAAGAATATGAACAGGCACTTCACTAAAGAAGACATTCAGGCAGCTAACAGATACGTGAGGAAATGCTCACGATCATTAGCCATTAGAGAAATGCAAATCAAAACTACAGGAGATTGCATCTCACTCCAACAAGGTTGGCATTAATCCAAAAAACATAAAATAATAAATGTTGGAGAGGCTGCAGAGAGATTTGGAATACTTACACACTGCTGGAAATTGATTTGACACTTCCTTAAAAAAAAACTAGAAATAGAAGTACCATACAATCCAGCAATCCCACTCCTTGAAATATATCCTAGAGAAATAAGAGCCTTTACACGAACAGATATATGCACACCTGTGTTCACTGCAGCACTGCTTACAATAGCAAAAAGATGGAAGCAACCAAGGTGCCTATCAGTGGATGAATGGATAAATAAATTATGGTATATTCACACAGTGGAATACTACGCATCGATAAAGAACAATGATGAATCCGTGAAACATTTCATAACATGGAGGAATATGGAAGGCATTATGCTGAGTGAAATTAGTCAGTTGCAAAAGGACAAATATTGCATAAGACCACTATTATAACAACTGGAGAAAAAGTTTAAACAGAGAAGAAAATATTCTTTGATGGTTACGAGAGTGGGGTAGGGAGGAGGGAGAGGGGGTTTCACTGATTAGATAGTAGATAAAAATTAGGTGAAGGGAAAGACCACACAATACCGCCGAGGTCAGCACAACTGGACTAAACTAAAAGCAAAGAAGTTTCCTGAATAAACAATGCTTCGAAGGCCAGTGTAGCAGGGGTGGGGGTTTGGGGACCATGGTTTCAGGGGACATCTAAGTCAATTGGCATAATAAAATCTATTAAGAAAACATTCTGCATCCAACTTTGGAGAGTGGCTTCTGGGGTCTTAAATGCTAGCACGTGGCTATCTAAGATGCATCAATGGGTCTCAACCCACCTGGAGCAAAGAACAATGAACACCAAAGACAAGGTAATTATGGGCCCAGGAGACAGAAAGGACCACATAAACCAGAGACTACATCAGCCTGAGACCAGAAGAACTAGATGGTGCCTGGCTACAACCAATGACTGCCCTGACAGGGAACACAACAGAGAACCCCTGAGGGAGCAGGAGAGCAGTGGGATGCAGACCCCAGATTTTCATAAAAAGACCAGACTTAATGGTCTGACTGAGACTAGAAGGACCCCGGAGGTCATGGTCTCCAGACCTTCTTTTAGCCCAAGACAGGAAACATTCCCAAAGCCAACTCTTCAGACAGAGATTGGACTGGACTATGGGATAGAAAATGATACTGGTGAGCAGTGAGCTTCTTGGATCAAGTAGACACATGAGACTATGTTGACATCACGTCCCTGGTGGGGAGATGAGAGGTCAAAGGGGGTCAGAAGCTGGCCGAATGGACACGAGAATAGAGTGGAAGAAAGGAGTGTGCCGTCTCATCAGGGGCGAGAGCAATTAGGAGTATATAAAAAAAAAAAAAATAGCAAGGGGTATATAAGTTTTTGTATGAGAGATTGACACGATTTGTAAATTTTCACTTAAAGCACAATAAAAATAAAAAAACAGGTTGGTGATTTTGAATCTATCCAGCGACCCCTCAGAAGAAAGGCCTGACAACCTGTTTCCAAAGAGTCACAGCCTTGAAAAACCCCAGGGAGCACGGTTCTGTTCTGACATACATGGGGTCGCCATCAGTCGGAATCAGCTTGACCACAGCTGGGTAGAACGTTCGTGCTGGAAGGGGTGCAGGGGGCTACCTGGTCGGCCACAGCCTGGTCTTAACTGAGGGAGGACAGAGAAGGAACGTGGGAGGGGTGGGGAGAGGCCCCGCTTGTCTCCTCTCCCAATCCTGTGAGTGGTCCAGGAATGAGCACGTGAGTGATGAGGGCTGGCGGTGAAGCGCCTGCGCGGGTGAAACGCAGAAACAAGAACGAGTTCCTGTGGATTCCGCCTTGTG
The DNA here is from genome assembly GCF_024166365.1 of Elephas maximus indicus. Lineage (NCBI taxonomy): Eukaryota > Metazoa > Chordata > Mammalia > Proboscidea > Elephantidae > Elephas > Elephas maximus. The sequence continues at coordinate 137,885,305 of NC_064824.1, forward strand.
GCCGTCTCACGTGTGTCAGAGCAGAACTGTGCTGCATGGGGTTTTCAAGGCTGTGGTTTTTCAGACCTCGATCACCAGGCCTTTCTTCCCGGGCACCTCTGGGTGGATTCAAACTGACAGCCTTCCTGTTAGTAGCCAAGCACTTAACCGTTTGCAGTGACCCTGCGTAAACACTTGTCTTAGTCATCTAGTGCTGCTGTAACGGAAATACCACAAGTGGATGGCTGTAACAAAGAGAAATTTACTCTCTCACAGTCCAGTGGGCTAGACGTCTGAAATCAGGACGCTGGCTCCAGGGGAAGGCTTTCTCTCTCTGTCGCCTCTGGAGGAAGGTCCTTATCATCAGTCTTCCCTTGGTCTGGGAGCGTCTCAGCGCAGGAACCTCAGGTCCAAAGGGCACTCTTTTGCTCCCAGGACTGCTTTCTTACCGGTTTGAGTTCCCCGTGTCTCTCTTCTCACTTCTCTCTTTTATATCTAGAAAGAGATTGGCTTAAGACACTCTCTAATCTTGTAGATCTCATCAGTGTAACTGCCACTAATCCATCTCGTTACATCGTGGTGATAGGATTGACAACACACAGGGAAATCCCATCAGATGACAGAATGGCAGACGGTCGTACAGTACTGGGAATCCTGACCTAGCCAAGTTGGCGGATATTTTGAGGGGACACAATTCAATCCATGACAATACTCGAGTCCCAAATTGTAATAGTACACCGTTCGGACTTGGCACAGGGTTGTTATGGGTGGGTCTTTCCTAATGGGAAGAAATTTACATTGACGGCACCTTGAGTGTGGCACCCTGGTATTGAAATAACTCTCATGGGAACACGGTAAACCAGTGCAAATAGAGTTTTCCTAGGGAGATATAAGAACTCTTAAATCATCGACATGGCAACATTCTTTTCCACTGAAACCAGACCATGGTCATCTCCAGTGTCCCCTCACAGAACAGGTGAGCCCCCATGAGAAGGCTTCATGGAAACTTCTCTGCTGTACTGTCGTCAGCCTGCCTTCCTCTGTCTGCCAGAAGAACACGCTTGATAATTTACGCCCCTGAGAATTGTTATGGCCCCTTTTTCCCCAACACTGAAGTGTTAACACCAGTCACGTTCCTGGTCGCATTCCAACTTAGTCATAATTGTACTTGGCTTTTCTGAGTTTCCTCCAGGGGATATGGGATCTCAAAGGCACTTATTTTGTCTTAAATTCTGTGTAGGTGCCATTAATCAAAAAGTTGTCTCCTGGAAGCATTTTAAAGGCAGAAAAAGGGAGTGTCCCTGTATTTGCTAGTCGAGGACTTGGAAATAAATTTTAGGAATTTGCAACATGATTTTTTTCAAAGACGCCCTTTCAGGCAGCGTTGGCAGTAAAGTCTAACTCGGAGAGAGCCTGTTGATTGTTTTGAACCTTTTGGGTCTCCCTCTGCGTGGGGCTGCCTTGCCTGTGTCTGTAAACTCCCCTCCTTTTCTGCGTTTTCTATTCTATTTCCTGGTTTCCTGGAAACGTGGAGTATAGGGGTAAGACGTACCGCAGAGGAGGCTGAACTGTGTGTCGTTTTCAGTGTGTACTATGTGTGAGATCCCCGAGACGGTGGCTGACCTGAGTAAGCCCTACCAGAGCGGGAAGGCTCTTTCAGTTTGGGTCGTAAGGCCAGTGTGTGGTGAATTCTCAACGTTGTTAGTTGCCTTCTAGTCAGCTCTGGGTCACGACGACCCCATGTACCACAGAACAAAACGTTGCCCGGTCCTGTGCCACCTCCGTGGTTGCTGGTATGTCTGAGTCCATTGTGGAGGCTGATGTGTTAGTCTGTCTTGTGGAGGGTCTCCCTCATTTTGGCTGACCCTCTGCTCTTATCAAACGTGGAGTCTCCCAGAACTAATCCCTTCGTCTTTATCCTTCAGAGCCCAGCTCGAGCATCGTTTTCTCAGGAAAGCTTTTCTCCCTCCCTCCTCGCAGGTGCAGTTCTCACCCTTAGATCTGCAGGCGGTCAGTGGGTCAGTCCTGTGCGGCCGCTGCCTGCTGCGTTGCACCGTCCCCTGGGCCTGAGCAGGGACCCTGTCGGAGCGCCTGCCGTGAGCTCTTGTTGTTGTTAGGTGCCGTCAAGTCGGTTCTGACTCATTGCGACCCTACATACCACAGAGCAAAACACTGCCCACTCCTGCGCCGCGCTCACAATTGTTGTTATGCTTGAGCCCGTTGCTGCAGCCACTGTATCAGCCCATCTTGTTGAGGGTCTTCCTCTTTTTCGATGACCCTCTGCTCTACCAAGCAGGATGTCCTTGTCCAGGGACTGTTGCCTCCTGACAACACGTCCGAAGTATTTAAGACGCAGTCTCGCCATCCTTGCTTCTAACGAGCATTCTGGTTGTACTTCTTCCAAGACAGATTTGTTCATTCTTTTGGCAGTCCATGGTATATTCAATATTCTTCGCCAATGCCACAATTCAAAGGCGTCCGTTCTTCTTCTGTCTTCCTTATTCGTTATCCAGCTTTCCCAGGCATATGAGACAATTGAAAATATCATGGCTTGGGTCAAGCACATGTTAGTCTTCAAGTGACATCTTTGCTTTTCAAAGCTGTGAGCTCATGGTTGGAAATGCTTAGAACAGGCACCGACAGAGAGCAGGGTTGGTGAATGGCGTGTGTGATGTTGAGGCTCTCCACGTGGGCTCTTGGCTCTGAGAGAGTGACGACTGTGTCTGTACTCCCAAATGAGTGTCCCTGGCACCCTGTGCCAAGTTACCATCACCTTCGTCATCACTGCCCCAGATCACGGTCCTTGTCCTTGCATGAGGGCAGAGCTTCATCTGCGCTTTATGTTTATCCACCGGTTTATTCTCTACCACCGCCCTGCAGGCAGAGACCCTTATCTCTGCTTTACAGGGGCCCAGAAAGGTCGAGGAACCTGCCCAAGGTCACACAGCTGATGAATGGCAGAGCTGAAATTGGAATCTGGGGTCCCTGCTCTTCTCCGCTGCCTTTATTACTACTTGCTCTTGAGTGACTCCGACTCATGGCGACCCATGTGTTACAGGGCAGAACTGCTCCACAGGGTTTTCTTGGCTGTCATCTTTATGGAAGCGGATTGCCAGGCCTTTCTTTCATGGCATCACTGGCTGGGTTCAAACTGCCAACGTTTAAGTCAGTGGCCGAGTGCAAACCGTCAGTCAGTAAGTAAATATGAGACCAAATTGTCAGCAGTAACTTTGAAGCATAAGTGAGTAGTTTAGGGGTTTTTAAGTGGAGCCCTGGTGGCACAGTGGTTAAGAGCTCAGCTGCTAACCAGAAGGTTGGTTCTAATCCACCCGCTGCTTCTTGGAAACCCTACAGGGGCAGTTTTTCTCTGTCCTATAGGGATCGCTATGAGTCGAAACTGACTTGACAGCAGCAGGTTTGGTTTGGTTGAGTCTTAAGTCAATGGCGGTGAAGCCATCTGGGTAAAGACAGTGAGAATAGTGGCAAAGCACGGAGAACGTAACCCTGCCACTGAGTTGTACGTGTAGATGCTGATGAGTGCTGTATGTTTGGCTAAGTACATTTTCACCAAAATTGGAAGAAAAAATTAAATAAGTATCCAAAACCAGAGTGGAGGCAAAACTGGAAACAGTAGTAAGATCCAGGGGCAGGGGCAGGGGCAGGGGAGGGATACACAGGTGGGTCACAGAGCGTTTTATTTTAAGGGCAGTGAAACTATTCCGCATGGTACTGTAATGGTGGATCCAGGACATGATGCATTTCTCAAACCCAGAGGACCATACAACGTGGAGTGCAAACCCTAAGGTCAGCTGTGGACTCTAGTGGCCAGTGATGTGGCATCGTCGGTCCATCAGCTGTAACAAACATAGCACAGGAATGCCAGGTATGAAGAGGGGAAGTACACGTGGGAGCTCGCCACCTCTGCACAGCTTTCTGCAAACCTAAAACTGCTCTAAAAATGAAGTCTGTTTTAAGGATATCAGAATGGAGTAATCAGCGAAGAAATCCTCAGTAACTGGGGAAATAGTAACTGTAGGACTTGAGAAAGAAGATTCCGATAGAAACAGTGGTGAACTACATGTGTGTTTGTATGTGTGTGCACGCGTGTGTAAAGAGATAGTAACTGTAGGACTTGAGAAAGGAAATTCTTACAGACACAATGATGAACTGTGTGTGTGTGTGCGTGTGTGTGTGTGTAAACTGCTGTACTCAGATATAATTCACATGCCATCAGAGACACCCAGCGAATTTTTTTTTTTTTTTCCCCCAACTTCGCCTTTGGTTTGGTTTTTTTTGCCTCAGCTTCTCTGGGCGTGTTTGTAATCTGAAAACAATTTCCTGATTAGTATAGTTTACATTTCCTACCACGTGAAGTAACTCTCTCTCATCCCGGCATATTCCCCTGAAACTCTTTAAGTAGAATGTTTGGCTGCTCTGTGTCACACTCAGGGCAGGGGCTTGCCCTGGTTCTTATAAGTACTTGCAAAAAAAAAAAAAAGCCCCATTGCTGTCAAGTCAGTTCTGACTCATAGCAACCCCATAGGACAGAGTAGAACTGCCCCATACAGTTTCCAAGGAGCGGCTGGTGGATTCGAACTGCTGACCTTTTGGTTAGCAACCAGGCTCTTAACCGCTGCGCCACCATTCTTAAATTGGCAAGTAGAGCTGGGGAAAGCCAGTGTAATGAGAGCAGCAGCCACTAGATGGCAGTCCTGCCGTGTCTAGAAACAACGTTCTGTCCAGCAGTTTCCTTTTGGTGAAATGGGTAACCCACCAGCTTTGTGGGCCAGAGACGGTAGTATGTTAATGTGATACATCAATTTTAATTTGAATGAAGCAATTAATTAAATTAGGCATAAAGTGGATGTGATAGAAAACGGGGAGCTCCTGGCTGGAGAGTGGCCAGCTACTGAAGCAGCAGGGCCCAAATAACCAGTAACCAGATACCTCTGAGTCGATTCCAGCTCATGGTGATCCCTCTTGTGCCAGAGTAGAACTGCACTCCACAGGGTTTTCAGTGGCTGAGTTTTCTAGACAGCCAGGCCTTTCTTCCCTGGCACCTCTGGGTGGACTCAAACCTCCAGCCTCTCAGTTACCGGTCAAGCGCTTAACCATTTAACCACCCAGAGAGTCTGCTTTGCAGCAAAATACCAGGCACCCTCTCTTCACCTTCTGTACATTGAATGTAAAATTCATCAGTATTTTATATCCTATAGAAAATGCATTAGCAGTGTGGATTTCGCTAAAGCATTGGGGTGCACGATCTCCTTAGAATGTGAGGCTGAAAGGAATGGTGCCGTCATGTCCACATCAAAAATCGTCTCTGAAATAGAAGGTAACAGGTTCCTGGGGTCCCTCCCCCTCCCCAGCTCGGCCATCTCCTGATAGAGTTGGGCCCAATTTATTTCAAGAAGAAGATAGGTTTTGGGGGGTCTTTTTTCTTTGCAGCTTTAAAAAATAAGTTGACGGATTTATGTTTAAAAAATTAATAGCTACAGGTAGTTGCGAAAGGTATTATTGGCAGACGCAGCAAAAACATACGTTTCCACAGAAAATTGGATTTTGCACATAAAACTTCGTAATCCTACTAAAGACAGGCCATTTTCCAGTTTTAAGCCAAATAAGCAAACTCAAAGAGACCTGCTGTCACGTGTGATTCTCAGGGGTTTATTTTTTTTAAGAAGTGTAAATCAGCTTCAGTGTAGCGAGCGCACCGCCGATTTGCTCAGATCATTCCTGCTCCTGTGACGGTGGGTAGAGCTGCTTTCGACAAGTAATTTACAGTCCCTTGGCAAGGTATGTTTATATTTAAGCTGTGCAACAGTGTAGCTAATGCGAAAGATAAGAAATTTATAGTCCTTCATGATTGATAGGATTACTGCCGAGGCATTAATTGAAATCTGAGGATCACAGCTGTGGGTTTAAGTTAAGGGGGAGGAAGAAAAAAAAAAACTACTTCAAGTAAAGCAAAACTTTTCGTTTTGCTTCTTAACATCTCAAAGGTAGCTTTCCTGCTGACAGCGTGGTTGGTGGTAGTAACAGTTGATAACATAGCAGGGCTCGAGTAATTACGGTGAGATAATTACGGTACTACTCTCTAACCTCCCCGTGGTAAAAACCTCCCTGTAGTAGGTGGTTTTAAGTGTGGGTAAAAGAAAATTTTAAATACAGTGGGGTATTTTAATGGCTTTAAAATTTTACACACATGATAATAAAATTCTCGATAGCCAGTCTTTGCTAAATATTCTCTGGACTATTATTTAAAACATTAAAAAAAAAAAAAACAGACTAGTAATTTTAGAGGCAAGCCTGTGCTATTAGTCTTTGCCTTAGAATCTCAGCTGGCTGTATTTAATCTGGGTTGTCTAAAGTGATCTCATAGACCTTTCCCTCCCTGCCTGTCATTTTTTAAAATGTACCATTCTTGTGGAAGCTCAGTCTTGTGAAAATGTCTAAATTCTCCCATTAAGTGCTTAAAAAGTAATAAAACTAAAGTCATTTGACTTCACTCATCAGAGCAGTATCAGGAGAAATATTCTTTGGTGCCATAAATCTGATCGAGGGTTCGACGTTCACATCCCTTGGATTCATTCCCTTGGAAATGAACGTTTGAAGGTAAATTGCTTAAGGAGGGCAGTTTAAATTTTTAATACAATCTTACTGTAACTGTTAGCAAATGATTAAAGTGCAAAGGGGCCTTCTATGTTTTCTAAGATTTACACTAAGCGCTCTGTGATGCCTTTTTCTTTGCTGAATTATAGATGTTATGACAGTTAAATGCTTGTAAAAGGCCAGAAAGGCGCCAGTGGAGAGTTTAGTTTTTATTGAAGACTAAGTCATGCTTTCTGAATTCAGAATTCTTTCCATTGGACGCCTATTAATTTCCGTATTAATGATCTATTGGGTACCTAGAAGCTTCCGGAAGCTCCGTGGTATCCAGTGTCCCTCTGTCGTAAGGGTTTTTGGAAGGGCGTGCTCTGAACCACTCCGTAGCCAACTGGAGCTGTTGCAACAAATTACCCAAGTAGCACATGACTGTTTGCATCCCCAGTTTGCTTTTTCAGGAGGTGTCTTAGCTAATGCGTGTGTAACAGAAATACCACAGGTGGAAGGTTTTAAGGAACGTTTATTTTCTCGTAGTTCAGGAGGCTAGAAATTCGAATTCAGGGCACTGACTCTAGGGGAAGGCTCTCTGTGTCCGATCTGGGGGAAGGTCCTGTAGCCCCCCAGCTCCATGTGGCATCTGTCCTCCCCTGTTTGTGCTGGCTTCCCTGTCTAATCTGCGCTTTTTATATCTCAAAAGTCATTAGTTTTAAGACACCCTACACTGATAAGGGCCTTAGGAGTCAGAATACTCTGCACAAGGGTTTTTTTTTTTTTTTTTAAACACAGATTATGGCCTTATTAACATGCAAAGAAAACTCAATTCCCAGATGGGATTACACCCACAGGTATAGGGGTTAGGATTTCAGCATAGGCTTTTGGGGAAGACAGTTCCGTCTATAACAGGAGGTAAATCCATCCCATCAGACGTGTTTTCTCCAGTGGCATCTTTGGGGCAGGACTTCCCAGGACAAGGAGGCTCGCAGCTAATTCTTCCCCAGTCACGGCCACAGTGCCGCTCTTCCTGCTGTGACCCAGTGAGTGCCCTGGACTCCCTGCCGTCAGCCCGTTTGTTTGTGGCTTTGTTGTAGGAAGCCTGGCTCTTCATGAGACCGGGCTCAGCCTCTGGAGAAACTCGGCTGGGGGCTCCTCCAGAGACTCTGGTTCACAGTGCAGAGGGCCTCGGGAGCATAGTCTTCTGTCCATGCGCGTTTGATCAAAGCCACTGTTGGGTGGCCTTTTATAGTACTTGAAGGATCCCAAAACCCATTGCCATGGTTCCAATTCCAACGCACAGCGACCCTATAGGACAGAGGAGAACTGCCCCATAGGGTTTCCAAGGAGCAGGCTGGTGGATCCGAACTGCCGACCTTTTGGTTAACAGCTGAACACTTAACCATTATGCCACCAGCTGTTGTCCACTAATTACACCTTCCCTGCCCCATTTTTTGTATTTTGCCTGTCAAACGAGAAATCTATTTTAAAAACAAAGCAATGCCTTTAATATAAAACTTAATTAATATAATATAAAATTTAATTATAAAATAATATAAATCTTATTTATATTATTTTATAGTACTATTTTTTGATGAAGGAAAGAAATTCCCAGATTTTCTAGAATTTGTTTGAAAGCGTCACCATTTAGCTTCTTAAATCCTCTGAGCTGGAGTGTCTCTCGCTGATGCGCCTGGTGCACAGGTGGGCACGGAGTGTCCGTGGTGGAGTGACAATAGCATTTCTTTCAGATCGTTGTGGTTGGTGCCGTTGAGTGGATTCCAGCTCATAGCTATCCCATGGGACAGAGAAGAACTACCCCATGGCTATGACCTTTACAGAAGCAGATCGCCAGGTCTTTCTCCCCCGGAGCCCCTGGGTGGGTTTGAACCTCCGACCTTTCGGTTAGCAGCCGAGCACTTAACCATTGCACAGCCGGGGCTCCTTACTTTCAAATTACTTTCTCTAATTCCTGAGATAGGTACTAAGGATTTGGGTTACGAGCCAGCACAGATTTGAGTTCTGTTTATCTACCCATGATGGGCTTTTCCCCTCAAAATAAATTCCCAGAAGATTCACTAGAACAGCTGGTATGTGAACACATACGAAGTCTGCTTTTCACTTGTGTCTTAAAGGGTAACTGTGCAGCCTGCCTGACAGAGCGGGCTATCATACAGGAAGTGACTTTGCAGCTGTAAGTGCAGGAAATGAGAAGGTTTTAACTTTTTTTTTAAGATTTGAAACCATTAAGCTCTTTTTTTGTGGGCCACTGGTTGGCTTTGTGTGTGTGTGTGTAGGTTGGGGTGTCAGGCTCTTGTCTGTGATTCTGTGACTGGTTTTTGAAGTGTCCATGTTGGATTTTTTTGATAGCTTTTCTCAGTGAATCCAAACCATCGTGTCACCAAGGACAACGTTGCTCAGATTTTTGTTAACAACGGAGCTTTTCTTAGGATGGATTCAAGTAAGACTTTTGGGTAAAGAAGAAAGGATTTGGACTTAATGGTCTGAAGAGTCGAATATCTACGGCTAACACTTTGTACCCCGCGTCAGATAAATTAAGGAATAGGTTTACCCTTCTTCAGATACGAGCTGTTTCTTTCTCATCCTTGGCAGGACCAGAGAAGCTAAAACTGATAATTAGGTGTGGCTTTCTTTGTGGCAGGAGATAGCCCCGTTCTTGTAGGATCCTGTTGAGGGGCCAGTGAAGGACTTTAAGATCCCTCTAATCATATGATTCTGGAGTCCATGGGTAGCGCAAATGGTTAGTGTGCTCAGTTGCCAACTGAAAGGCTGGATGATTGAGTCCACCAAGAGGTGCCTTGAAAGAAAAGCCTGGGAGTCTACGTCCTAAAAATCAGCCATTGGAAATTCCATGGGGCACAGTTCTACTCTGACACACGTGGGGTTGCTGTGAGTTGAAATCAACTCGGTGGCAGCTGGTATTTTGGTAATCAGAGGATTCTAGTGTGTTGGTATGTCAGTGATGAAGTTATACTTGTTGTTACGGATATGCCGAAAAAACATTGTGCTGAGTAAAAAAAGACACACACACAAAGAGTACCAGTTGTATGCTTCCATTTATATTGATTTCTACAGCAGGCAGAATTACTATATAGTTAAAAAAAAAAATGTGGAACGGTGGGAGTCAGGGATTGATGAAGGCTGGAGGAAACTTTCTAGAAGGGTGGACATTTTCCATGAGTTCATAGGCGTTTGGGTTAATGGCGTTTGTCAAAACCCAAGATTTGTGCATTTCACAGTATGTAAATTGTATCTCAGAAAAGAACCTTAAACATGTAATGAACACCAGTTAATTGTGTGCGTGCAGAAACGTTTCGGTGTGAACTGACATCTGCAACCTATTTGAAATGCACCATAAAATGAGACGGATGGATGGATGGATGAATGGATGGACTGACGGATGGGTGGTTGGATGGATGGGTGTATGGACGGGTGGATGATGAATAGATGGGTGGTTGGATAGGTTGGATGGATAGATGGGTGGGTGATTGGATGGATGGGTCAGTGAACTGCTGCGTAATGAAGTCCGTATAGATAGCAACATGTAATAATTGCAGAAGCTGGGCGATACAGGTCTTTCAACTTTGTGTATATGTTTAAAAACTGTGTGTAATAAAATGTTGGGAGAAATCAATCCAATTGTTAGCCCATTTAAAATATCGTTGTAGGACTCTGCGTGCAGACAGGTCGAGGCAAATTCCCTTTGGTGTGCAGTACGTTCTCATTCACAGAAGGCAGAGTGCAGTAGTGTTATGAGCCACTTTTTTTTTTTTTTTTAATTGCAGATTTCTGGAATTAAAAGGCATGCTTCTTTGAAGAATACCAGTCATTCGTAGAACCTGGTGGAACAGAAAAGGATACTTTGACTTCCTCACTATTATTAAATTACAGCCGATTACAAATTCAAAATCAATCAGTATTCTCTGCTAAACTCTAATTAACAGTTCGACATTATTAGTCACAAACGGGAAATCTTGATCAGAGATGACCTCAGGTAGTCTGAATGTAAATAAAATTAGATTTAGATCCCTTTTAATTACCTGAGGTGCTGTGAGTAATTACAGTGGCAATTGATAAACTTAATTTCTTATTAAAGTGGAGGGAAAAAAAAAAAAAAAACTTAGGAAAACTTTCTCTACACTATATACTTAACTCTTCTGTAACCAGGACCCAGGAGAAAGATATATCTAGAATTTGATAGTTATTTTTTATTTTATTTGGACCTAGAATTCATCATTTATTTTGTGGTATAGTTTAAGTGACTATAATATCACCAAAGGCAAAGCTCACTCAAAGGCCTTGTAGGTATCAGGAGCTGTATGTTTCTGGGTGGTAATCCCTGTTAAAATAATAGTAATTGATGGGCGGTGGATAGAGCGTTACAGTGACTTAATGCACAAAGCCCTGTCGAGGACCGAGGGGAAATCTGCTTTGTCATCTCATCCTTCCTCCTAATTGCATCACAATACGTTGTATAATACAGTGCGTGTGTCACTGTCACGGCCCTGAAGGCTCCCCGGGGCTGCCGACCGACCGCTGGGGGCTCCGTAAGGGAGTGGAAAGGTGTGATTTCCTCAGCTTCCACCCGGGACATCTTCTCCCCTACTTGAAGAAGAAAATGTCTTTTTTATGGAGATTGTTGTGATGATAATTCTTTCTGGATATAGGACAGCAGCTCCCCTTGTGATCCACCCAGTGCTGTCGATAGATAAGTCCATTTTTTTCTTGAAAGCTGGAGGATTCCTGAAGGAGAAGGTGCTTGTGAAATGGGGAAATTTGAGAAGTTTCTAAACCCCTATTACCACCCGCCTCTCAAAACAGGAAGCAGGTTACGTCTGATGAGTTTGGCCAAGCGGATGTTAATCAAGCTATGTTGATGTTTTAAAATGGAAACCTGTCACTGTATTTAACTGTGCCTGTTCAAGGTTCCTGATTTTAAAATACGATTACAGCTTGTATGTCCCGGGATTCTTCGTATTTAGGACCTTTTCCCCTCCTAATCCCATTTGTCTTGATCTCTTCATCTGTTTTTCTGGAAGTCTTTCTGCAGTTTCTTGAGCTTGAATAATTTAGCATGATCAACTTTGTACTTATTGTTTTGCACGTGGGACTTTCTCTTTCCACATTTTAAAATCTTTACGGCAGTTACTTTTCCCCTTCAGGTCTTTGTATCATGTGATATTGCCTTCCTCTGATATCACTCTGTTTGCATTGATCCTAGGTCTGTCTTTCGTTTCTTTGGGAAACTGTACCATATCCTGTTTTATAGCCCGTAATTTGGCCTTGTGAAAACTCGTGGCTCAAACATGTTTAAGTCCTGTCGCCTCCCCTGGTGCAGAAAAGATGCGGTGCAGGCAGCCGTGCGGATTAAAGGATTGCAGGGGGAGCCTTCACCTTCAGGGGGTGTCAGGCATTTCTGCTCCCGAATCATCAACTTTCTGTGCAAGACAGCTTGATGAGTTGAGAAGAAGTGACAGGTTCATTTTTCCCCTCTTTGTTTAAGCCATTTATCTTTTGGAGCCCTGCCTGCCATCAGCATTGTATTGCCAATTTATTGGGATATTCACTCGCCTCGACTTGAAAGGCACCGGTTTGCATCCAGCTTGAGAAGAAGTGATGGAGAAAGTTAGTCATGGCCTGGCTTTTTGAGCAGATTTGTGTTGGGCTTAATTGTAGCATTTGAAGTGTTACACTTTTAAAATATCAGAGTCCATACTTAATTAACTCCATGTTAACTTCTGCCATGGTGAGAATATAATAGTGTCCTGTTTCTTAAAGCCTTGCTCTTTCAAAGGTCTTAAATTTGTGCTCTTTACATATCTTTGTACATTTCAGGCTAACGAGGCAAAGCTATAGATAGTTGCCTTGAAACCATTGACTTGCTTTAATGATTACTTAGTTGAATGAAATAATAATAAATGCTAGGTAGACATCTAGTGAAATGATACTGAGCCTTCTAATTTTATTATGTCCTATTAAGAGAAGGGAGTCCGTGTGTGGTACAAATGGCTGACACACACAGCTGCTAACCAAAAGGTTGGAGGTTTGAGTCCACCCAGAGGTGCCTTAGAAGAAAGGCCTGGCAATCTACTTCCAAAAAATCAGCCACTGAAAACCCTGTGGAGCACAGTTCTACTCTGACACACGTGGGGTCGCCGTAAGTCGGAGTTGACTAGTTTGGCAATTGGTTTGGTTTTTATTAAGAGAGGAGTGAAGCTCTTTTACTTCTGAGCAGGTTAGGTCTGAATGGGGAAGTCTATTTGTCCAGAGGGGCAAAAAGACCCTGCGACATTTCAGCCCCTAGTGCTGGACACGTCGGCAACAAATGGCCACGTGTCAGGCCTCCTGGGTGCCATTACCAAGCACACCATTCTCTGACTTTACCCTTACCGTTTTCTCGTCATCACTTTTTCCCAAAATATGCCAGTTTATCGAGCATCTTTGGAGGCAGGTGATACTCCCCTCCCCAGGTTTCGGTTCCCTAACCAAGGTACCGGCTCATGCCAGTTCAGCAGGCACCTCAGTGATGCTAGATTGGAGCTGGACCCGCGGCCTGCCCACCTGTGACAGACAGGAGGCAGCAGCCCCCCACTTGTCGTCCTTAGTTCTCAGGCTCTTCCCACCTTCTTCAGGGTTAGAACTGGGCTCACAGGTGGGTGCCTTTGCTGCTGTGTCTGTGGACATACACGTTTATACACACACGGCACGCACACGTACACATGCGTGTACATGCACACGTACACATGACGTGCACACACCCACAGGTACTCCACTTCGTTCAGTCTTCTCCCATGGCCTGGTAATTATAGCCTGCTTCACAAGCCACGCTTTTGACATGTCTTATACTTTACATTTCATCCTAGCGGATTTTCCCCTTCTTTGAACGATTCTTCCATGTCTGCACTATTCCTAATCTCTCAGTATTTCCCTCTTTAAAGTCATTCCCACTTTGCTTCTCTCCTAAGTCTGTGCCCTTCTTCACAGCACCTTTACGCTCCCCCAGGTGTCCCTGACCTGGTGGGCTGGGGGAAGGGGCCAGCGCTAGGACGAGGGGCAGGGCAGGGAGCGGTTTGGGGGCTTGGGGCCAGGATTAGTCCCTAGGTATTGCAAATGAGTAACTCCCTCAGCTGCTACCAGAAAGATTGCAGATTTCATTCTAACCAATGGTGCCTCAGAAGAAAGGCCTGGCAGTCTACTCCAGAAAAATCAGCCAGTCGTAACCCCGTGGAGCACAGTTCTCCTCTGGTGCACGTGGGGTCGCCGGGAATTGAAGTTGATTTGATGGCAGCTGGTTTGGTTTTGGGGGCCAAGGCTGATGAGTGTGGCTTCTGGTGACCTTGGAAAAGTACATTCTAGAAAGTTCTAGGAGGCGTGTCTTCCACAGTGTGCTGTGACTGGGGATGGGGTTCAGGAGGGTGTAAGATACACTTAGCAATCCAGTGAGTTGGTGGAGGTTTTCTGCAGGATCGTCTGGGTCCCAGGATCGACCCCTGTCTGCCATGTTGCCTGGCGTAGACTGGCTGCCTGGTGACATAATGAAGGAATAAATGAGTGAGTGAATGAGTGATGCCACACACCATGGAGAAGAGGCCTCCCTTGACACGTTACAGGGAAATCAGCCAGCTGCGCATATCAAAGGTGGGGTGGGCAGCAGCTGGCCTGTTTTCTGTGGGCCAGGCCTTTTTTGGTTACTCTTGTGACCAAGGGCATTGCTGGGCCGCTGGCACGGATACTGCACCCTGTGCGTCAAGCACACCTCGCAGGTGTTGTTCTGACTGACTGGTGCCAGAGGGGCGGGACTCATTCCCGCAGGTGAGGGATTCATTGAGGGGCAGAGCTGGGGTGGCCCTTCCTCCTCTATAGCTCTTGGCACTCACTGCTCGGAGGCGTGGTGGTGCCCACATGCACTTGGAGACGGGAGCCTTCAGGGTCCCTGCAGTGTGAGTTGGTACAGTCTTCAGGTGGGTAGTCAGGGCTGCAGGTCCAGCCCAGCATGGGTTTCTGTTTCTCTGGGTACTGACTGGACCTTGGTGTTGTGCCATGTGCTGGTCCCCATGTAGTTCTTTACTTTCAGTGCCCATGTCCTGGGGAGCAAGACAGAAAGCGACACAGGATTTTAGACTGGAGTTTGACCTGGATGAATCCTCTCTTTACCCCAAGAAGCTTACAGTCTAGTAAGTCAGGACGTCTTAGAAGAAAACCGGAAAGATTTGAAGATTTAGAATTGGGGAAGTGTGCAGAGAGGAAGCCCAGGCAGGAGACCACACCGTAAACCAGGGTGGCAGGGTGCAGGTCTGGCATGAGGCAGGAGGTGACTTAGAAAACTGAGGAAGGTGTGATGTTGGGGCAGGATGTGATGGGGGATCGGAGTGGGGGCGCTGGAGGGTCCCTGAGTGTTTTCAACGCACATTAGAATTTATCGCTGAGACTAGAACTGCCCATCTCTGGGGCATCCTATAGGAATGTGGGACAGACTGGAGCCTGTGACACCGTCCCTGAGGGACTCTAGATAGTGCCAGCAGGAACACCTTCCTTCTGCCCCCAGTGTTGGGGGAGGGGGATTGAGTGAAGCCGAGCTGAGCCCACAAGAGCCCCCATTCAGACATGATAGACAAAACGAGTGGAAGGACAGCCCTGTGTTAGAGGGTTAGGGTGCACTGAAGCTTATTTCCGAGAAAGAGTGCTTGCAGTCCTCGTGGGTATGGATATAGAGACCCGTCCTCCCAGAGGCCTGGAACCCCAGCGGGTGGTCAGCATCCTGTTGGTGGATTGACCTTGGGGCTATTAAAGGAACAACTGTTAGGGAGAAAGGTGGGGGGGAGGGGTTGTACAGGATGATTTGACGTCGCTCTTGCCCACCAGTAATAACTCTGTACCAGAATTTTGTTGTCATTGTTAGTTGCCGTCGAGTTGGCTCTGAGTCATAGCGAACCCAGGTACAACAGAACAAAAGGTTGCCCAGTCCTGCACCGTCTTCAGTCATTGGGATGCCCGAGTGCATTGTTGTGGCCACTGTGTATCTTGAGTCCCTTCCGACCAAGGGGGCTCATCTTCCAGCGCTGCCTCGGACAACATTCTGTTGTGATCCATCAGGTTTTTATTGGCTAATTTTTGGAGGTAGATCACCAGGCCTTTCTTCCGAGTCTGTCTTAGTCTGGAAGCTCTGCTGAACCCTGTCCGCCGTGGGTGACCCTGCTGGTATTTGAAATGGCAGTGGCACAGCTCCCAGCATGACACCAACAGGTACAACAGACTGCCAGATGGTAGTGGTAGGTCAGAACTGGATACTTGTGTACAAACTGACAGACAGGTCGCGTTTGTTTCAACACAGCTTTGTTTTTTCTTTTTTCGATTTGAGTTTTTTACTTTTTGTCTAAAAGGAAAAGAGAAATCCAGCTGCCGGGGACACCTTAGAAATTTCTCCTCATTCTAAAATTCTAAAATGAATGTCAGCAGCCTTGACTTTGTTCCGTCCTGAAGGTAACTGTTTATTACAGTCACCATTTAAATCCCCCGATTAATAGGAGCAATTAAATAATAGCTTCATCTCCAGCAAATTAACAACCCTAATAGGTAATTATGACATAAATGAAGATAAATTTGTTTTAATACAACGAGGCAAAAAGAATACAGACAAGAACTGAATCTCAGATGAAGAATTCAGACTTCATTACTTGAGGAAAAATTTGAAAGCTCCACTAGAAGAAATTAAAGCAAGTTTGGATTTTTAACCATGGCCTGTCTTGGACAGAAGTTTTTCTTTTTTTAATATAATAGAAATATTGTCTGTTTTGTGCTAAGATATATGTAGGTAAGTCATCAGAGGATTCCCCCCTACCCGCCTCCCCACACAGAATATTCCCCAAAGCCCCTCATTAGGTTTTCACTGACAATAACCCAACAGCAAATGTGCGGATGAGTGCTTCCTTTTTATACACCCAGTGGTGGTTCGGGGTGGAATCCTCACCTTCATGCAGGAGACCCAGGTTCGATTCCCAGCTGGTGCACTTTATGCATAGGCACCGTTTGTCTGTCAGTGGAGCTTACGTGTGGCCAGGAAGCTGAACAGGTTCCAGCAGAGCCTCCGGACTAAGACAGACTAAGAAGGAAAGCCTGGCAACCTACTTCTGAAAATCAGCCAGTGAAAACCCTGTGGATGACAATGATCTGCAGCCCATTATGGGGGTAGCATAGGACCAGGCAGCGTTTGGTCCTCTTGTGAGTTAGATCACCATGACTCAGGGCCAACTGGATGGCAGCTAACAACAGTGACAACATAGTAATTTTATGACCGGTTCGGTCATAGGATACCACCCCTTCCCCTTATTGAAACCCATTGTCGTAGAGTCAATTCTGACTCATAGTGACCCTATAGGACAGAGTAGAGCTGGCCCATAGTGCTTCCAAGGAGCAGCTGGTGGATTTGAACTGCCGACCTTTTGGTTAGAAGCCGTAGCTCTTAACCACCACGCCACCAGGGATGCTTCAGTAATAATCATCAGAAAATTTCTTTGATGGTTTACAGTTTGTTTTGTTGAAATGTGGGGGTGTTCAGGCCAGATCTGTTTTTGGAACGAAAGACCTGGCGCTAGTGTGGAGGGTGGTTGGAATGGGGTGAGACAGGACTCGCGGAGAACAGTTAGGAGATGCGTTTTGAAGGGAGTGATAAATGTCCCAATCTGCTTTGAAGGTCTTTAAACTCTGGTGGTGTGTGCATTCCCTAGGGGTATCATCATAAGGCACCACTAACTGGGGGGCTTAAAACAACAGAAATCTATTCTCTCACAGTTCTGGAGGCTGGAGGTCTGAACTCAGGAGGTTGACAGGGCCACGCTCTCGGAAGGGTCTAGGGGAGGATCCTTCCCTCTCTCCTCCAGCTTCTGGTGGCCCCCAGGTGTTCCCTGGGTTTTGACAGCAGCCCTGCAGTCTCCCTCTTTCTTCACATAGCGTCTCCCCTGCCACCCTCCTTTTCTTAGAAGAACAGCTGATGTACTGGATAAGGATCCGCCTGACCCCAGTGTGATCTCATCGGAACTGGTTACATCCACTATGACCCTATTTCCAGATAAGACCGTATTCACTGGTACACGGGTTAAGACTTTACCATATTTCATTGTGGAGATGGGACCAATTCACCCCGTAGCAGGGGCTTAGCTAAAGCTACATTACAGAGTTTGTATCATGTTATAACAACTCCTAGTAGCTTCGAGTCATCAAGTGATATATATTCATACTAAACAAACAAAAAATCGAAAAAAAAGACTAGAATCCTGCAAAACATGAATCGCATGTAAAGGTCGACTAACGTCACTTTTAGATACAAGAGGTTTCAATGCAAGACATCTCTGTGCCTCTGGAAGCCGTGGGAGCAGGTCTCTGAGTCCCGGCCCTGCAGCCCTACCATAGGCCCTCCCCCTGCCATACACTCACACTCATGCTCACTCAAACACACATATTCACACACTCATGCCCACACACATGCTCACGCTCACATATTCTCACACGCTCACACACATGCTCACACTCCCATATTTACACACTCACGCATATGCTCACTCCAGTACACTCACATGCTCACACTCGCATATTCATACACTCACTAAAGCACACATGCACACTCCCTTTCCCCAGTGTCCAGGTGGAGACCCGCCCCTTCCACACATCACCAGGTATCTTTCCAAAGCATGAACCTGGTCTTGTTGCTTGTCCTTGAACAGTTGATGGCTCCCTATTGCCTTGAGGACATGAAGCCCACACTTGTCCCTCTTCTTTGCATCCCAGATCCTGAGAAATGTCTCTGCGGGTTCTCTCCATAGTGTCATCCTACCCTGCCTTCTCATATCCACCTCTCCCCATTGGGTCATTCACTTGGGGACCCCTCTGCTCATCCACGCAGTTGGTGAATGTTGAGTGTCAGCCATCCCTTGGCCACTAGAGTGTTTCAGGGGCCCATCATCTTAGCCTGTGAGCTGGCTACATCTTCCAGTTGGCAGCACAATGTGGGGGGGCTCCCCCCAGGTGTGGGAGTGCAGAGCCGGGCTGTAGGGTGCTGTGATTCACTAATTGTCATTAAGCCACATGGTGTAATCAGAGCTACCCGAGAGACTTTCCAGAGTGCACCTACCCCACCCACCTGCTCTCCGTGTGACGTTACTTCGCTTTCCTGGCAAAGGTCCTCAGTGCTGAAACTTAGAGACTGCGAAAACCAAAACGGCGAGAATTGAGGCGCAGGTCACCAGTCACACAGGATACCCCACACCAGCACTCGTTAACTTTGAGATCTTCGTGGTGCCAGGAACTCCACTTCTGATTTCTTTCCATTCCTGACTCACTAAGCCACAAATTCAGAGCTTCATAGGTAATTTGGTAACTAATTTATTCTTAATTAATAAGATAGCTTAACGATCACTATATTGTAATTTAAAACTGAGTTGAGACATTAGGGGATGTTTTATATGTTACCAGGAGATGGACAGTTTGAGCTGGTTTTGTTATTGATGGAGGTTTTCCAGGTAAAACCCCCAAGGTTCTCACGGAAAAGCTTTGCAAATAAGATTCAATGAATGTGACCTTTTTTGATAGCATTGAACATAACTCGTGTCACGATCCCTGACTTCATAACTGTGTGTTTAAAATGCTTTTGTGGACTAACATCCATGTTTAGCCTCACGTCGGGTAGCATTTGTCTGTTATAAATACTTGAGATGTTATTAGCGTTACCATCCATACTTACTTCCCAGCTAACATTGCGTACTCAGAGTTGTCCTCTCCCCAGTTATCAGCTTCAGTCTGCTGCAGCTTGTCCCAATCGAGGGAGAAGCGTCCACTCCCTCAGACGTTGCCGGATTCACGCCAGGTCTCCACTTTGCATCTATCCCGGCTCCCTGCTGTCAGTCACCTCTGCATGCTTCGTCCAACACCATCCTTAGCTGACTGTCCCCGCTGTCCCCACTTGAGCCACCTGGTCCGTGACATGGCTTGTCTGAGAGTCTTGCCTGTCTAGGAGAAACTGTCCTGCTCACACAGTCGTGCTAGCGTAGTTGTCTTTGTCCGGGTTCTCTAGAGGAGCGTGACCAGTGAGGTGCGTATATATGTGTATAGAGAGAGATTTACTTCAAGGAAGTGGCTCATGCAATTGTGGGAACTGGCAAGTCCCAAATCCCTAGGTCAGGCGGTAGGCTGAAGGTCTCTGCTGGCTCACGGAATGGTGGGGGCTGGCAAATCCAGAATCTTCAGGTCAGGCAGCAGGCCAGAGACTTCTGCAGGCTCATGTCCCAGGAACCAGAGGTCAGGTGATGGGAAGAGTGCGGGGCCACAGGTGGAGAGACAGAACGAGCTTTGTCAGGGTGTCCATTTATACGCTACAGGCAGGCTGCACCCCCAAGGAAACTCCCCTTTCAGCCCACTGGCAGCTGACATCAGATTGCATCCTGGAAAGTGATTACATTCTATTTGGTTATTGAGGAGCACCTAGTCCATTGTCTGCCAAACCACTGAGAATCGTAGACTGGCTGTGTCGACGCATAACGTGAACCATCACAGGAGGAGAAGTTGATACTGTAAAGAGCATGATAATGTTGAAAATAGAAGTGTTTTTATTAATGATTCCCTTCATTTATGCATGGGGGTAGGAAGGACATCAAAATTATGAGGAAATAGGACAGATCTGAATGAACGCTGTAGTAGGTAAAGCCGTTAGCAGGTGTTAGACACTGAGTGTGCTGTTTGTAACTGCCGGGGTGGGACAATAAATAAGTGGACAGATGAAGTTGGGTATTTAATGTGTGGCTCGTGTTTTCCGTAACCCTCTCCCGTAGATCGGCGGGAGGCTTTATGGTAAAAATCCCTTTGGCTTTGAGCTCTCTTTCTAGCCTCAGATAGGAAGGGTGGGACATTCAGTTGCATTTGGGTTTTATAAAATGAGGTCCCTACTAACATATGTGTTTTGTCTTGGAAAGTTTCTCAACTCTCTCCTTAGCTTTGAAAACAGATTTTTAGAAAATATCTATAAAGCTCTCCCAGCTTCCTAGACTGTTTCCTTCTGTCATTTATACGTTTTCTGTGCGTTTAGAGATTGAAGTCAGCAGACTCCTCCTGCTGAATACTAACTCTGAGGTTGGGAGTGAAAAGAAAATGCAACAAGGTTGATGAACAAAAATGCCTTTTTTCCTATCTCTCCTCCCCCCCCCCCCCCCCGCCACCTCGCCAAAAAAGAAAGAAACTGGCAATCACTTAAACAATCATAATTTTAAGTTAATTTACTTGGGTCTGGAATTTCAGTACACAGACAAGAAAACCTGTTGCCATCAAGTCAAATTCTAACTCATAGTGACTCTATAGACAGAGTACAGCTGCCCCATAGGGTTTCCAAAGAGCAGCTGGTGGATTTGAACTGCTGACCTTTTGGTTAGCAGCCAAATGCTTAACCACCGTGCCACCAGGGCTCCGTACACATACAGGACAACTATTTTTCATTTGCTAGAATCTGATTTTAGATTTTATTCTTGAATTCACACGGTAACTTTTAAAATATTCTAATATATGTCTTCAAAGACCCAGATCGATACGCCAATGGTTGTAAGATGACAGAGTGCCGCATATTCCTCTGTAATTTAAACGTGATTAGCTGATGAAGGTTATGATCAATACGGGACGGGAAGATGAATTAATTGATACCATCCTTTCCGGATGATAAGAGGCCGATTGGAGGTGGATCGTAACTAATGAAGCTGCTGCTTCATCTCCGTGAGCCATTTTTTATATATTGCATTTTCACTTAATCATATTTATGCTATCATTCATTTACATGAAAACTGTAAGCCACAGACGGACCAGCTCCTTATTAAAATTGTATTCGTTTGGAAAAGAAATTATCGGCAAAGACTATTTGCGTTCCTGCCATATCGTCACCTGTGGGTGGGAAGACGAGGTGTTCTTTGGCCTGGGCTAAAATGGCAGCTGTCAGGGCAAAGGCACGGAGTGAATATTATCAGACTTAGTAATTACAGCGAGTCCCCAAAGACCCACATCCGTCCCTCTGAAAACTGGCCGCCTCCTCTCCTGTGGTGACACCTGTTGGTAGGAAGAGCTTTCTAATCACCAACTTCCTTTCCAATTAAATCCAGTATGCTTTATCCGCGAGCCTGTTTGCCAAGAGAAGTTACGGCTGGTTGCATTTAGATTTGTATTGATCAAGATAAACTTCCCCTGTGGGTAGCGATAAATAAAAAGAAAAGAAAAGGTCTTTGATATAATTGCACGTCCTTGACTATAATTCCATGCACTAGCTTGTAAAGTGAAGACTTACTCTTTAGGCTTTGCAAAAGGAAAAGCTTTTTGAGCTTCGAAGGGGATTGGTTAAATTACCTTGTATTATTTAGGATTGTTTTTGCTGCAGGTAACTGGGAAAAAAGTCATCCGATTAGAATAACATGAACAAGATAGACGTATATTTCCATTTTGCGTTGGAGGCTTCTGGGGTGGTCCGGTCAGGGCCGCTGAGGTCTTCCATGGAGATGGGGGGCTGTTCCTTCTATCTCGTGCCCCCATGCGTGGCTTCTATTCCCAAGGTCATCCTCGGGTTCAAGACGGCTTCTGGATCCAAGACGGCAGTATATGGGCATGCCAGGCAGTGAGGACAAAAGGGGAAACGGGCGAAGGGAGCTCTTCCAAGGCAGAGTCCTGGAATCTGCCACAGACACTCTTCTGCCTACTCCTCGTTGGCCAGAGCTTGCTTGCATGGCCTCGACCATGTTTAGTTTCTTGTGGGGCTGGGGGACCGGGCTCTGGGGAATCACCTGCTCCGCTAGCATCCACGAATCCTATTCCTGTGGAAAAAAGGTCCCTGGTGGCACAAATGGTTTGTGCTCGACTACTAACCAAAAGGTTGGCAGTTCAAACCCACCAAGCGGCTCTGCAGATGAAAGGCCTGGAGACCTGCTTCCATACAGATCACAGCCACAAAAACCCTCCAGAGCTCAGTTCTACTCCGGAGCACACGGGGTCACCATGAGTCGGAACTGACTCAGCCACAGTGGCTTTGGGTTTCGTTTTTCTTTGGAAGAGGGGAATCGCAGATTTCAGGGGCAGCCAGCAGGCTCTGCCACCCTCCCGGTACTTGGCACCAGCTTTACCTTCATGTCTGTTGTCCTTGTGCCCACCAGTTGCCCAGAAGATCGTTGCCACGAGGAAGAAGCAGCAGCTGTCCATCGGACCCTGCAAGTCCTTACCCAACTCGCCCAGCCACTCCTCCGTCTGCTCTGCCCAGATGTCCGCTGTGCACATCAGCCAGGTACAGTGGGCGGCGCAGGCCACCTGGGAACGAAGGGTGTGGGTAGGACCAAGGAGGAGGTGCCTGTCTCGGTGTTGTTCACAGCCCGTCCTAAGACTGGTTTTATAATAACAGCGTGTATGTAATTGACTCAGCATTTCCTTCAGAAACTGCTGTGGCCAAGGGTTTTTTATGGGAGGCATTCTTCCGTGTTTTCTTTCTTCACGCTGCCCGGGCAATGGGTCCTGCTGACGCAGGATGCTGGGGTGCCTCCCTGCCTTTGCTGCTCATGAACTTACCAGCTTTGGTCCTGGATCTAGTCCGCTGATAGGTTGAACGTTTGTGGGTAAACCTCAATGGCCAACCCTCACTTGAGGCTTGAATTTGGTAGCAGCATTGAATTATAATTATGACCTCCCTTAGGCCTGTGGAAACGACTCTCTCTCTTCATAACAACATTTTGCTAAATTATTTACTTGGAAGCAGAGGAAATAATTGTCACTCTGAAGAACCCAAATCAAAGCCCATTAAGGCAACAGTAGGCGTGCACACTTGTGTTTTGATGATTGTTCCTCAGCCTGGCGTGATTCCCCCCTACCCCCTTCTTTTTGGAAAGGTGTAGTGAGAAGGCTTGACAGTGTGCTTTGTTTATTTAGGAAAGTGAATAAGTTACTGCATCTACTGTAGGGCTCATAAAGTCACCGTCAGGGACACAAGTGTCTGCACCATGGGTATCTTCAGTCTTCTGTGACTCTTGAAATATTTTCCAAAGACATTCAGATTTTTCGAGATGCCATTTTCAGAATGTTCGTTGTGACTCTGCTGGGAGAACAGTGTGCTTTCTGTGTCAGAATGAGAGCCAGAAAGGAGCCACAGGACCCAGTTAGTTTACCCAGCCCCTCCATTTTTCAGAGGAATAAAAAATAAATACATTTCAGCTCTCAAAGTTTTTTTTTTTTTTAAGTTAAAAGGTAGACTTCATTTTAAATTAAAGGAAGTTTAGATTAAAATTTAAATTTTAAATGATAGAGACTTTTTAAAATAATTTGTATTTTTGTTGTTGAAACTATACGTAACAGAGCATACCCCAGTTCAACAATTTCAACATGTGACAATGACAACATCCTTCAAGTTGTGCAACCACTCTAGCTGTCCTTTTCCGAGTTCTTCCTCCCCTGTTAATAAAAACTCAGTGCCCCCGCAAGCTTCCTATCTAATCTTTTGAGTTGCTGTTGTCAGTTTGGCCCCATATGGATTTTAAAAGAGCACAATGCTCAAGGCAGACATTCTTTACTAGTTAAGCTAAATTATTGTTTGGTTTTATGAAGACTTCAGGGATATTTTTGGTTTAAGGTTTAAAGATTATCTCAGGACAATAATATTGGGTTTATCCCGCCCCAGTGGCTCCAGACTTTTGTCGTTGTTGAGAATATATAGAGCAAAACGTACACCAATTCAACCATTTCTTCATGTGAAATTCAGTGACATTGATGACATGCTTCGAGTTGTGCAGCCATTCTCACCCTCCTTCTCTGAGTTGTTCTTCCCTCATTAACATAAACTCACCGCCCCCTTATGTCTTATGTGATTTCAAAGTTGCTGTGGTCAGTTTGATCCCATGCAGGTAGTTCTTAAAAGAACATTAAGCTCTGGGCAAACATTTTTTACTAGTTAAGCTAGCGTTAGCTCCAGACTTTTTAAACGGCCGTGTTCTTAGATGAAACATTTCTAGGAGGTGATTGGTATGTTTTGGGGTGAGACTGTGTATACTTGACACCAATACCACCAACAAAGACGGAAGCTGTCCAGCTTGCCCCACAGACATCTCTGCAGGGTGACCTGCGGACTTGTCAGTGATGACACCCCACAGTGGTGGCCTTAGATTCCCAGAGTGTGTCATTGATCCAACGCTGCTTCTTAATCATTACAGACCAGTAATGGAGGCGGGAGTTTAAGCGACTATTCCTCCTCCGTTCCGTCGACTCCAAGCACCAGCCAGAAAGAACTTCGCATTGACGTTCCTTCCACTGCCAACACGCCGACGCCGGTCCGGAAGCAGTCCAAGCGCCGGTCCAACCTTTTCACCGTGAGTGTCCCCCTGGAAAGAAACTCCAGCACGCCTGCCCAAGCATTTCCATTAGTCTTAGCCTGGTTGCCACATGGCCTGGTGATGCTTGTAGAATCCAAACTCAATGAATGGAAATAGCACTAGTTTCTGTGGACGTCTAAGAAAATTCTGAGAAGCGAAGATTTGGCCGGTTAGTGAAATGGGGATTTCTCAGTTTTTGTGGAATGCTGATACATGCACCAAATACAGAGCAACAGGTTCTTTTAAAGATGTTTATTGTCCTGCGACTTCCGTGGCCTCCAGCT
The DNA here is from genome assembly GCF_024166365.1 of Elephas maximus indicus. Classification (NCBI taxonomy): domain Eukaryota; kingdom Metazoa; phylum Chordata; class Mammalia; order Proboscidea; family Elephantidae; genus Elephas; species Elephas maximus. The sequence goes on from NC_064824.1 coordinate 137,910,545, forward strand.
AAAGACTTGTCACACTGAGTACATTGAACAGAACCTGAGGAGATAATAAAACTCAGTCACAGGTCCCAAACGTGTGTGTCCAACCCATCAGATGAGATTTATAAACCATAAATCCACACAGCCTCCTCTCCCGATGTCCGGGTGTCTGAGAATTTACCTACTGTGATGCAGGGGCGGGGGGATGAGAGACAGATGTGGCTCAGAAATGAACATAAGGCGTTTTGGCACCAAAAACCTGAAGTATTTTATAGGAAATCATTGACAAAAAGGCTCACCACTTGGGATTTTCTTCAGAATCACGTGTGGAGCATTTAAAATGTGTAGCTCAGAAATCTGGGCTCAGACCTGTGAACTCAGAGTCTGAGGGTGCGACCCAAGCAGGGGTGTATTTTTCAAAGCCCTCTGGGTGACTAGGATGCAGAGACGCAGAACTGCAGGGGAGGCAAAAGTGCTGCTACCCTGCCCCTTCCCTTACACACAGCAGACATCACCAATCAATCATGGAGCTCTGCAGAGGAAGCAACAGTGCTGCTACCCCACCCCTTCCCTTAAACACAGCAGACATCACCAGTCAATCATGGAGCTCTGCAGAGGAGGCAACAGTGCTGCTACCTTGACCTGTGGCTTACACACATCAGACATCACCAATCAATCGTGGAGCTCTGCAGAGGAGGCAACAGTGCTGCTACCCCACCCCTTCCCTTACACATAGCAGACATCACCAATCAATCATGGAGCTCTTTGCAGTTGAGCCCAGAGCTCTGAGCACAGAACTCCAGGCAGCCACTGCCATGTGACTAGAGCCATTTGACTTGAAGAATTCACTTTGTTCATGGGGCTTCCTGGTTCTCAGCTCTCAGAATCTTCTAAATGACATCAACCTGTGCCATTACAAGAATATGCCTTTAAGCCTTAGCAGTTCTCAGTTGGGGAAGTAGTGGGTGTTACTGGCCAGGGGCACTGTTAAATATCCTACAGTGAATAGGACAGTCCCCACAACAAAAAATTACCTGGCTGAAAATGTCAGTGGTGGCCTGTTTTACTCCATTTGATTCTTATTATGGTTCCTACTAAGATACAAAGCGTTTTTAATGTTTTCTGTGTTGAGCTAAAGGAAGACTGGAGGGGGTGGCTGGGGATCAGTTATCTGACCAGCTGCCCTTAGCTGGAGGTGTGACATTCTTGATGTTGTGTGCAGCTGCCACGTCCAGTAGGTCCCCATCTCTCTTCTTCCATGTTTGTGGCAATTTTCCACTGGACAATCATTCCTGCTAAGACCTGTTGCTGACAGTACACGCCCCCTCCTCCAGGCCCTCTCCTTTCTGTTGGAGATTGCCGGGTGCCACATTAGTTCTGGAAGATGCAGCTGCTCTGACCTAGGGGCAGAGTGACGTGGGGGAGAGTATGGGCCATCAGGCAGAAGAAGGCGTAGACCCCAGCCCGAGACCTCAGCCCTCCACTGCTTGCTGGGTGGGCCAGTTAGGTAACCTCTTTGAGCTGGAGGTAGTCGTAGTTCTGTGGTGGGGTTGTTGTGAAGATGGCAGGTGGTCGAAGAGTCTTTGTGGTATCTCTTTAATTTTTTCTTACTACCATTGATAACCAAAAAAAAGAACAAAAACAAACCCTTTGCCGTTGAGTCGATTCTGACTTGTAGTGACCTCATAGGACATAGAAGAACTGCCCGTAGGGTTTCATGACCTACCATTGTTAGGTTATGGAAATGACTTCTAATAGTGTTAAGCCGCAGCAGTTGTAGGACCGTTGGATAGGTTGAGAGGTAGGCATTTAGGTTTCTGCAAAATACGGGTGATCACCTGGTATGCTTAATTGGTGCATGAATAAAACGGGATTTTTGCATGTGAAATGTCTTCAGACATACAGAAGGTAACAGCAGTCACCTAAAAGGCCACTTCCTGGCTCTGTCAAATACCCAGCAGTCTTTGAGAGGCCTCGTTTGGGGGTCTTCTGGTTGAGAAACTCCTCGCCTCCCAGAGCAGGCTGTGCACTAACGTGACTGAGTGAACTTGCGAGACCAATGGCCAAAGATGCAGCCAGGCTCAGAGCAGGTGGACAGCAAGGAGGATGCCAGCCCAGCAGGTAGAGGAGGGTTTATTCATTTCATATATGTGGACAAGATCTTTGCGTATCTTAGTTTCAGCCAAGGAGCACCAGGGAAAACTCTGGTCTCACGGCACCATCCAAGGGCCATCTTACTGGTCGTTGACTCTGGTTCCTGTCCTAGGGAAAAAAATGAAAAGCCAGTTCCAGGGAAGGGAGGGGTGGGGAGGGAAAAACACTAAATAGACAATAGGTAAGTGGTAACTTTGGTGAAGGTAAGACAGTACACAATACTGGGGAAGCCAACACAATTTGACCAAGGCAATGTCGTGGAAGCTCCATAGACACATCCAAACTCCCTGAGGGACCAAATTCCTGGGCCGAGGGCTGGGGGCCATGGTCTCTGGGGACATCTGGCTAAACTGGCATTACATAGTTTGTAAAGAAAATGTTTTACATCCTGCTTCGGTGAGTAGTGTCTGGGATCTTAAAAGCTTGTGAGTGGCCACCTAAGATACTTCACTGGTCCCACCCTGTCTGGAGCAAGGGAGAATGAAGCAAGCCAAAGACACAAGAGAAAGATGAGTTCAAAGGACTAATGGAACACAACTACCACAGCCTTCACCAGACTGAGTCCAGCACAACTGGATGGTGCCTGGCTACCACCACCAACTGCTCTGACAGGGATCACAATAGAGGGTTCTGGACAGAGCTGGAGAAAAGTGTAGAATAAAATTCAAACTCACAGAAAAAGACCAGACTGGAGAAACCCCGAGAGTATGGCCCCCAGACACTGTTTTATTTTAGTACCGAAGTCATCCTGAGGTTCACCCTTTGGCCAAAGGTTGGACAGGCCATGACAAACAAACAATTATACATGTAGCTCAACCAGGTGTATGAGACTAAATGGGCACACCAGAGCCTGGAGACAAGGATGAGAAGGCAGGAGGGAACAGGAAAGCTGGGCAAATGGAAATGGGGAACCCAAGGTCAAGAAGGGGAGAGAGTTGAAATGACATGTAGTTGGCAGCCAGTGTCACAAAGTAATATGTATATTAATTATTTAATGAGAAGCTAATTTGCTTTATAAATCTTGATCTAAAGCACAATAATCGACTCGATGGCACTGGGTAAAAAAAAAAAAAAAAATTATTCTAGAAAAGCTAGGAGGTATCCTTAGAACATTGTGCTCTTGCTCACCCCCATCCCTGCCATTTGTAAGGGCAGCGCAGGAGCTGGGATTTGCCAGAAAATAGTGTCCTGAGCCCCGTCCACTAAGTAACTATGACAACCCAGGTGGCTTTCAGTGGAGAACACTTTAAGCCAGAAGAACCAAAATGCTAATAATTGAAGTAATCTTTATTTGCAAAGCTCTGGATTTTCTCTATGTCTGTCAAGACTACTGGTTGCCAAAGTGGACCCATACCCAAGAGAAAGGAGACAGGAGAAAGGATCCATACACGAAGACAAGAGAAGAGAACAGTTGGATGAGGGTCCCTTCCCTCTCCCTCACGTCCCCACTCCCTTTCCACACATATGCATGCACAGACATGTTTACAGATATGTACATCCATTCACGTGTGTATACACATGTATACATACTCATGTACACACACACAGGTACACATATAGGCATCTGTGAAGAGCCCAGAAAGAGAGCTGTCTGGGGCAAGCAGGGGCATGTATCAGGCGTCCATAAAATCTCATCATTATGGTGACTGAATTATATTACATCATAACTCACGTATCTAATAATACATTGTACTGCCTATGAATCTATGTATTATCTGTGTTTATTCTTTAGATACTGGAAAACAGTTTGGAGGGCAAACCATTTTAGAAATTTAATCCTTTAAGAATTACTGTTGCACAACCCAGTTATTAGTTGGAACAGAAATTTGGGGTGACAAAAGAAGCCAGCTTATGATGAGTTTGCATCATCGTGGTTGGTGCTCAAGGAACAGAGGGCTGAAATCGCAGGCAGGGCCGGACTGACAGCCCTTACTGGGCTCCATGTTGACGCAGTGATGAAGATGAGGAGGAGGTCTGGTATTCTGCAGTTGAAGATCCTGGAAATAGTAACTCCACTAGATGTCAGTGTCAGCCAAGGAACGGAAAGAAGGCAAATTCCTTTGGAAATAGCAGCAGTTAGAAGCCAGATTCTTCTTACTGCTACCAGTTTGTTCTTAGTCTTGAATAGTGTAAAATTTCATGGACACTGGTGATTGTCAGTGATTATTGACTTAAATTGGCAGAAAGAAAAGTGTGTTTATTTAGAAGCTTCTCACAGGAGTATAGATGCAGCATTTGGCTGCGATCTTAGCTGACGGGGGTTTGGATACCAAGTGTAAGTGGCACTGTCCACCATCTGTATTAAAAAAAACCCATTGCTGTTGAGTCGATTCTGACTCACAGCTGCCCTATAGGACAGAGCAGAACTGCCCCATAGGGTTTCCAGGGAGCTCCTGGTAGATTTGAACTGCCGACTTTTTGGTTAGCAGCTGTAGCTCTTAACCACTGTGCCGCCAGGGTTTCCACCTTCTGTAGAGACAGTCAGGAAGAGGCCGTAGTTAATTAAGTAGCACACACATTGTATTTTAAATACCATGCTTAGAAATGGTATAACGTGGACCCATAATACCCAACCTGGGGTAAGCATCGTGGACCCCGGGATATGGTTCCATCTATGTGCATTTTTAAATAAAAGTCACATACACTTTTTTCAAAGAAGTCCAAACTTAAAATCTTGCTAATACAAGCAAATCACCTGTTACCATTTGCAGTGGGAATTATACTTGACTTTTTAGTCTAGTTTTATTTTAGTCTAGTCACAAGCTAAATTATATCTTATTTCATTTATTTATTTGAAAAGTCATCATTTTGAGAAATGATAAAAACAAATACCAAAATGCTACGTCCATGTCATCCGAGTTTGGAAATACGGATTCTTAGAACAGCTAATTTAGTTTAGTAGCCTAGTTTACATGTGCATAAAATGTTTTATGAGAAAATGTTTTCAAACCTAGAGAACTGTCAAAAACAAGCATACTCACCGTCAGGCTCGGGCCTTTTGTCGTTTCTCCTGCTGTTACTTCCTCCTCCTCTTGTTCGTCTTCGGAAATAAACAAATCGCAGGGCAAAGTTGAATCCCTGCGTGTATGCCTCTGAAACCAGTCCCCTGACTCCCTGACCAGGGACCATTATTACCTTGATTTTGGTGTTTATTTTCTCCATCCACATTTTAAAACTCTTAACATGGCCATTTATGTCTGTAGATAGTGCATTGCCTTGCCTGTTTCCAAACTTGATAGGAGTGGTGTCATTTATATAATATTCTTAAAAGCTTACCATCTAGTGCTGATACCACCAAACAGCCAGGCATACACAGTAACCAAAGATTGTGGGAAAACTGTCGGCCAACTCATAGAAACTCATGCTAAAAATAAGGCTGCAGAACACACGTGAAATAGAATTGTTGGAAAAGTATGTGGCTTTCTGTTGAGAGGGAGGGCCTAGGTCCCCGCTACATTGTGCTCCAGCAGCCTTGGGCTTCGGCAGTGGAGAGACAGCAGAGAAGCAGGCCTCTGTTGGGTGGAACGGGCCCTTGGCAGCGATGCTCACCTGTAAACAGGTGGTTGATGGTGGTGTCCGTTCATGAATTCCTTAATCACTTGGGGGAAAGTTCAATGATTTTGCAAAGAAGGAGGTGATCGTTAGATGTCTTTCCTCTCTGTTCAGTGTTTGTGGTGGCTCAGCAGTCCCTATTCTGGCTTGCTGTGCGATTGATGAGTTAAATCCACCAACCTTCGGGGCTGGATGTGATAAACTCTTGTTCCATTTGTAGCAGTGCCTGTCACGCAGGCAGCAGGACACAGCCACTGTTGACACGTGTCGTGGGTGCTGATAGCCGCTCTCTACCTAACGATCTAACGGAGCGGGCTCAGCGAGAACGTACGGATGGCACCTGTGATACGCCCTCCAGAGTCAACAGAAAAATACGGAGACCTGCCTGGGGGTTTAGATGTGTGGCCGCATTTTACGTTCAGTGAATTTGTTCTAGTGTCGTTGCTGGATTTCAATTCTGTTGATGTATAACACAGCCCATTGTAGAGAAAGTCATTGCGAGTCTGAGGCATAGTGGAGTAACCCGTCTCCTTGGCCGTCCCCCTATCAGCTGCTACTGTGCTGTCCTTGAAATTTGTCCTTGAAATTGCGGCTTTATGACTGTCCCCCCAGAATGCTGTCGCTGTCAGGACGTCTCTTTTATTTTTGCAGTGAGGTCTTAGCTAGGTTTCAGCCTCATGCATAGCAGACTGTCTCATTCCCATATTGAGTTGAGTTCTTTGTAGTTCGTTCCCCAAGGTGTTTGTGGGAATACAGTTGCCTGTTCCGTCCTGCTGGCCCTGGTATCTGGGAATCCCACTCTGAGAACAGAGGCCGGGGGCACAGATGTGCTGCCTCGAGGAAGATGTTAGTTTTTGTGGGTGCTTTTTTTTTCTTCCTAATGTTTTGTTAATTATACTGGTTAGTAGAAAATAATGAAGATGGATTTCCAAGTTGAGGCATTTGGAACTCATAAAATTCTGAAGGTACTTTTAAGGTTTCTTATTGGTTTAAAATTAAAAAAAAAAAAAAAAACTATCACTGTGAACTTTGAATTTTATTTCACAATTGGAAACCTCAAATGTCAGGTTTCCCATGCAGTGAGATGTGAGACACAGAACTTAAGGCAATTATGGCACTCTTAACTACTCTTATTAATTAAACGGAAGGTGAGCCCCCAACCCTAGCTAAAATGCGTGGCAAGGAATTGGTGAACATCTCACTTTCCCTCCTTAGCCCAAAGGGAAAACCTTGTGTTTTATGTTCTTCTGGACCTTATATATTTTGCTTGTTTCACTTCCTGTCTCCTTGCTCCAGTCTTTAGCAGCCCAAAGAAACCAGTGCACGATGGCTGGCACCCAGTAGGTGCTCACCAAATGCCAGCTCTTCTAATCAGGCAAGAAGCATGTTTTCTAATGAGCACATTTGCCCAGGAGAGAGTCGCCTTCTGAAGACTGGAGCTGAGTTTCCGTCAAGGGAACCTCTCTCCCTTTCCCCCACCCTCGTTGCAGCAGTGACCTGTCTTGGCAGTCTAAAGCTGCCCCACCAGCCCTTGTTTTAATTATGCCCTCTGACGCTGCCCCCTTAAAAAAAAGAGAAATCAGCTGCTCCGTTTCACGTCGTTTTGAAAGTGGATTTCGTTAGCTTTTCACTGCGGCACCGGACACCACCAAGTATATTCATTTCATATATCATCTCAGATTTGAAAAGCACATGGAAATGTTTCTCCATTTTCAATATTGCGTGAGTAATGTTCCCATTGAAAAGTAATGGAGTGAAGTTGTCACCTGTCAGGCAGTTATTAAGGAGGACGAGTCTCCGATCTTTCTCTCATAATAAAATAAATCTGTCAGGAAATCATTGCTCTCACACTGGCTCCTGCCGTCCCAGACGGAGGCTTAGGCTCAGAACCCCTTCAGTGGCCCCCCGATAGAACCACACTGTCAACAGTGGCATCCTCTGATTACAAACCGCCGCCCTTCCCGGCCGGGCGCCAGCCACTGGGTCTTTCACCGGAGGCCACAGCACCTCCAGTAAACCCGCTTCTGGAACTCGGCAAACAGCTGCTTGCTCCTTTTTCCCGAGGACTGACATTTTGGCCACAGGATCTTTTCAACTTTTTTCCCCTTTATTAATTTCTTTTCACAGTATTGTCCACTAGTTTGCCTTAGAATTTGCTATTTCCTAACCGCTCAAACGCAATAAGCAAGAAGCATTAAATGTACTTGCTACTAATCAGAGGTGTGCCGTTAAATAGCACAGCTGAGTGGCTAATGGGATTTTTTAATTCATTCTGACGTTAACGAAATACATACTTTTTTGTAGACTGTTCTCCAAATAGGTGGCGAGAAGCCCTTTTTCTCCTTGGCTGTGTTAACTGCAGCTTTCCAATGTGTTTTCCTGTTGGGCGTTACTTCTCTATATGGTCCATTGGTTTCTAGTAATTGAATTTTGAACTCTTTAAAAAAGAATTAAAAGATAGCTCTGCAATGGGAAAGTAGGAGGAAAAGTTGGAGCGTTCTCTCCAGAATGATGCGTCGCTGAACTACTTAGGGGTCTACTTCTGGGATGGGGATAGGCCTCTGTGCACGCACATATTCTAAATACGGATTTGCAGAAAGTCTGCAAATAAGGCTGAGCCCATCCGTGAGCCACACGCTAACTTTCCTTTTCGCTCTGCAGTCTCGGAAGGGGAGCGACCCAGACAAAGAGAAGAAAGGCCTGGAGAGTCGCGCAGACAGCATTGGGAGCGGCAGAGCGATCCCAATTAAACAGGTATGCGGCTCCCTCCCCTTTTTCCCCTTTCCTATAGTTGGAAACACACCTCGGGTCGTCCAAGCCAGGATGCTGGCTCCTGCCCAGGCTGCGTTTGATGTGCTCTGTTGATGAATGTGGAAGTTGTTCACTTGACATCAATTAGGAGAGGTTCCTGTGTGTATTAAAATAGGATCATTAGAATAAGAAGAGGGGGACTGTGACAACAGGCCTAATGAAGTGCAGTGTGCCGCCCGCATATGGAGTGCGTCCCGGGCTGAGCTGGCTTCAAAGGCTGCCTTTGTAGCGCGCCTTTGATTGGGCCGCCGGCCGCCAGGCGACGGGGTAAACCAGCGCGCGGCACAAGAGCCCCTTGTGATGGCAGACGCAGCCCGCCGTGGCCCTAATTTGCTCTCGCAGACGGACATCTGAACGCCGTTGCAGGCTGGCCTGTAACAACGAGGCAATTAGTTGTGATAATCATAGCCCGTGTGTCAGCTGTGCAGCCTTGTTTGTAATTTGCTAATGAAGGAATTGTAACTTTGATTAGGTTCAGTTTCATTTAGACCTTATTATATAAAGGAACATTTACAGCTGTAGTGTGGGGCCTTTAATTAAACTTCCTCATTACACAACAGGACTTGAATTCAAGCATTTGTTTTGGCCTCTGCCGCTCACCTCCGATAGGTTTCCATTAGCCCAGAAACCCGATACCAAATGACTTCAGGTCTCCACTACAATTGTAATTCATATTTGCAGGGGAAATAAAGAGTCCAACCCTGCACAGCGGCTTCTGGGAGTGCCATCCCTGAGTTTGCTAAAGATGGCCAATGGATGTGTGAGGGTACTGGGCTTGCAGGGGGGCAAATCCGCAGGCAGAATAATAGCTCTGCCTCCTGGCCTGGACTCTGACTGATATGTTCCCCTTGACGCCCTCATTTCTGCGCTCCTGTCCTGCGGGTGCCTGGATGGCTCTACAAATTTAGGAATTGATGTTGGCACCGGCTGCCCTTAGAAAGAAGGAAGTCTTTATGCGAAGATAGCAGGCTTTACCCATTTGAAACAAATAGGGATGCAGCTAACGCAAGGAGGCTGTGACTGTAGCTTGGAGAGATGGAGAAGACTGGGCTAGAGAGGGACCCCCCATCCTGGGGGAACGGGTGCAAACTAGCTTGTCCCCAGGTCTCCTGCAAGCCAAGAAACTATTGCAAAAGTCAAACCTCCACCGCAGGCGTGCCTGAGACTACCCAGGAGCTTTCTAGTTCCGTTCCCAGGCTGAGAAGAGAAGCCTGATGGGTGTGACTGAGGCCAGCACGCCTTGGTACAAGAGGCGGGTTCATATGCTGGGTAACCAGCGTGTGCATCAGGACTGGTAGCTTTGGAGAAGAAACGCGTTTCTCCCATGTGTTGGGTGGGCCACGCCTTCCCTCTGAACCAGTTTCCTTACCTTGGAGGTGCATAGGTACAGCTGCTTGTTCTTTCTCTGTGTGTTTATTCATAACCCAACTCTATGTGTTTATGCTATAGAGATGCAGCTTCAACTATAAAACAAATCACTGAACTTGTTTCCTTGTTTAGCAACGGGTAGTGGGAAATGTATTTCCTCGATCACTAAAAGCTGTAGTAGGATGTTGCTTCCTGTTGCCCACCAGCTCTGCACCCCAACTCCGTCTGTAGCTGTTACGGAGGGCGTGTACTCACAGGCTAGGTTCCAGTCTGACCATCAGGCATAAAATCTGGGTGATTTCTCCTTGGGAGTCTTGATTGTGAATGTTCAAATTACCTCTGTTGAAATCTAAATCTCCACCTGATTTCCTTGAGAAAGGTGGGCATGGAGAGCACAGCGACTGCCCTCCATGACCAGTCGCACCCCACTCTGAGTCATGCCCCCGTGCCCAAGTTGTGTACCCCCAGAGTCACGACCCCCCTCCTTAGCCATGCCCTGTAATGCTCCGGACACTCAGGAGTCATGCCCCCCGTGGCCGGGTCACTACCCCCCTCCCTAGCCATGCCCCTCACCCCTTAATCATGCCCACTGTGCCTGAGTCATCCCTCCCAGTCGGGCTCTGGCACCAGAGTTGCACAGCCCCAGACAAGCCCCTCACCCCTGAATCACGCCCCCCACCCGAGTCACGCCTCTCACCCGAGTTGAACCCCTCACCACTCGTGTCGTGCCCCTCACCACCCGAGTCACGCCCCTCACCACCACTGAGTCACGCCCCTCGCCCTTGAGTCACACCCTCACTCCTGAGTCACGCCCCTCACTCCTGGTGTCATGCCCCTCACCCCAAGTCATGCGCCTCACTCCTGGGTCACGCCCCTCACTCCTGAGTCACACCCCTCACTCCTGAGTCACGCCCCTCACTCCTGGGTCACACACCTCACTCCTGAGTCATGCCCCTCACTCCTGAGTCACGCCCCTCCTGGTGTCATGCCCCTCACCCCTGAGTCACTCCCCTCGCCCTTGAGTCATGCCCCTCATCCTTGGGTCACGCCCTCACTACTGAGTCACGCCCCTCACTCCTGGTGTCACGCCCCTCACCCCTGATGTCATGCCCTTCACCCCTGAGTCACGCCGCTCACCTGAGTCATGCCCCTCGCCCTTGAGTCACACCCCTCACCCTTGAGTCACGCCCTCACTACTGAGTCACGCCCCTCACTCCTGGGTCACGCCCCTCACCCCTGGGTCACACCCCTCACTCCTGGGTCATGCCCCTCACTCCTGGGTCACGCCCACTGTGCACATGCCATGCCCCATGGCCGAAACATGACCCCACCCCTAAGGTGTGCTCCCAAGCCATGTCTCCACACCTGAGTCATGCCCCTCATGTCTGAGTCATGCCCCCTGCAGCCGACTACACCCCCTAAGCCTTCTGAGTCACGGCCCAAGTTGTAGTGGCGCCTGTCAAACCCCCACTTCCATTCAGGGTTGGAGTCAGGCATTCCCACCTACCGCGCCTTCCCCCTCACCGTCACGCCTGAGTCATTCCCCCACTGAGTCAGGCCCCACTCCTAGTCCCGCCCCACCATGCCCATCTCCCCACCCCCAGCTGCACCCCCTTTTCGATTCACTTCCCCTCCCAGCCATGTCCCGTTCCTACCCGACCCCCATCCCCTCTGCTGCTTTGGACACACTGGCTCCTGAAATTGGCGCCTCTCCTCAGTCCTGCTTGGAACCATGTCTCAGACCTCAGGTTCCTCATCTGTAAAATGGGAGCTGGACAAGATGCTGCCTTAGTTTCTTGAAGCACTAAGATGCGGAGGTTTTGCAAAACTGAAGTTCTAAATTAGGAACACCCAGGGCCCCTCTGTCAGAGGCTCTCTGTGGGTCCTGGGGACTGGTGTGGATTTACAGGTGATGGTGGGGGTTTACCTCACCTGCCTGTGTTTGTAAGAGAACATGGATCATTAGAGAGCATATGAATCACTAGTGCTCCCAATGTGATGGGTTCAGCATGGAAATGTGAGGACTGGAGGGGAAGAGACTGCCCGGTACATTCTAGACACTCAGCAGATTTACTTGTTGAATAAATGAACAATTAAACGAGTGCTTGTTGTTTACTAAGTGCTTGTCTTAGAGCATAAATCTTTGCAGTGGTGCGAATGGTTAAGTGCTTGACTACTAACGGAGAGACTATGGTTCAAGTCTACCCTGGTGTGCCTCGGAAGGAAGGCCTGGCAATCTGCTTCCCAAAAATCAGCCATTGAAAACATCATAGAGCGCGGTGCTACTTTGACCCATGGGGTGTTGCCTGAGTCTGAGTCAGTTCTGCGGCAAGTAGTCTGCTTTTTTGTTTTCATTACAGCATCCCGTTAGATCCTCGGAATTGCCATTGTTGGTAGTTGTGTGTGTCGTCCTTATTTTAAACTAAACCCAGAGAAAGTGGGCGCAGCTAGGAAGTGGAGGGCCTGGGGTTCAGACCTGGGTCTCTCTGGCTCAGAGCCCCTATCTTTCCTTATTCTTGCTGTTGAAAAGCTCTCAGAAAGCTTAGGAAGCAAAGTCATGCATGTTAAGTTAAATATTTGAACCCAGACCTCAGACAAAGTGATTTCCTACCTGTGTAGAAGAAACTTCCTATGCCATACCTGCTGCAATGTGTTTCTCCAGTGAGAAGGCGTCAGTTCTCGCCAGGGGAAGGGGGGAGCACAAACGGTTTGCACTCGGCTACTAACTGAAAGGTTGGTGGTTCAAACTCACTTTGTGGTGCTGCGGAAGAAAGGCCTGGCAGTCTACTTCCATAACATTGCAGCCATGAAAAACATCATGGAGCAGTTCTACTCTGACACAGACGAGGTTGCCATGAGTTGGAGTTGACGCGACAGCTGTGGGTTTTCGTTTTTTTCTTGGGGTGAGGGGGTTTCGTTTCCGTTGGGATTGTGTTTCCCACGCATTTCCTGCCCTCTCATCAGCAGTACTTTGTCTTAATGCCCAACCCTGTGATCAAGACGATCTGACACGATTGGAGCCTAGTGGCTAATGCCACCCTGTGCCTTGTGGCTGAGGAAGCGTTTGAGAACCTCGATGGAGAGGTGATGGCCATGGTTTGGGGACCAGCCAGTCTTCCAATCATTGCAGAGCCTTTTTTTTCGCCCACGTGAATCTTGTCGTGGATGAAGTAGTACGTAGGTGCAGCTGCCTTCAACACTTTCTGCCTCCCGACTGGTGTTTTTACGGGTTATATGCGTGCAGGGGAATTATTTTAACTGTGTTTCCCTGGCATCCTACCACTCGCTCCTTGTGAAGACCAGGCCCCCCCACCGCCGCCCCCATAGGAGCCAGCCGAATCATTACGTCAGCACTATTAGCTTGTTTTGTTTTCCTCCACCAACGAAAAAGATGTCCCGTCAAGAATATGGCTTTTCTAGAATAGGTCTTCATTTGTTACGAACGTGGACCCCCCTCGCCTTTTTTTGTGTTTTGGGCGGGTTTGGAGGACACTGGTTCAGAGAGTTCAGTACTTTCTTACCGACAAGATAAGGTCTGTCCGAATAAACATGGAAAACGCAAAGCAAGAAAAATAAAATCCAGAGGCCCGGCTGCGCGGCAAGTGGGCTTGTCACGTATTAATTTTTCATTGCAGTGGAGACCTGTACATACATAATCACTTGATTGCGGTGGGAGTTGGGGAGCGCCCATGGAGTCATTTGCATAAATCTTGTTAAGTCAATGGCAGTTAATGAACTACAAATGAGCCTGAAGAAGGTGACATGGAAATCCTGGGTGGCAGATGGGAGGTCTGTTTGGGGACAGCAGCTGTGTGCTCTCCTTCCTTTCTTCCTCTTGCAGTTTTAATCTCTATATTTGAGCACAGGCACACAGCCCAGTGTGCTGGCCCCGTCCCTGCGCCCCGCAGATACTTGACCTGCGTCTGGCCCTCTTGGCCTGCCCCCGGCGCTTACGTTGCAAATGTGGAGCCCACCCGGCCTCTCCTGAGCACCCACCCTGTAAACTTGGAGCGTATTTGGATTTTTAAAAATCTCTGTCTGTTCATTTTATTGTGCTTACAACCTTGAGGAGCCCTGGCGGCACAGTGGTTCGAGCTCTCAGCTGCTCAGCGAAAGGTCAGTGGTTCAAACCCACTGTCTGCTCCTCCGGAGAAAGATGTGGCCGTCTGCTTCTCTAAAGAGTACAGCCTTGGAAGCTCTATGGGGCGGTTCCACTCTGTCACATGGCCTTGCCATGAGTCAGAATCAACTCGATGGCAGTGGATTTATAACACTGAAACATGTATACAGTTTTTATTTTGGGGGAAAAGCAAGCATAAAGAAAACTACTCACTAAATCTTTCGAGGCAGTACGTTGTCCCACGTGAGGTTGTGAAGAGTGAAAATTTCTCTGTGTTATTCTTCTTCTGTGCTAGAGTCTTGTCTTCCTTCTTCAGCCGGGCTGAAGGTCTTTACCTCGCTATTACTCCCCGTCCTGGGCTTACAGTTGGGAGAAGAGGGGGCTGGCGTTCTCAGGGTTAGCAGGCCGGAGACCTGCGGAAGCAGGAGGACTCCAGGGATGAGCCGTCTCCCTCCTAAAGGGCCCCTCACCTGCACACATACCTGTCCCAGCTTGGCAAGTATCCCTTGGGCTGGTGGCTTTGGTTTTGAAGAATTTAAATGCCAACATTAAGCTCTTAGAGGTTTACAGGCAAATCGCTGCATCTGCCGACCTTTTGGAGTTTTTCTTTATTTGTTCAATTTGATCAGTTGGTTGATATTTTAGAGAAACCAGTCTCTCTTGGGATAAAAGAAATAATAGGCAAAGGGATGGACGTGGGCAGCCAGGACCCCTGATGGTGGCTGTGGTGGTGACGAGCTGAGGGTCTTCTTTACTCTCCTGGCTCACCCATTCCGCTTGGTCCCTATTCCACGGAGTCCCATGAGGAGTGTTTCTTTGTAGTTTGCAAGGTCCTGCTAGAGGCCTTTGGACCAGCCTGGAGATTTTTGTGAAGGTTAGTGGATACACTCAATGGACAAAGCATCTTCCTAAAACTTTTATAAGCATTTCATTTTGACCTTGACCCCAGAGGTCTCTTGAGCAGAGTCACCCAGTGAGAGCGGTGATTTGCAGCAGCCATCTGAAGCCTGAGCAAAACCCTCGCCAAGCTGTCAGCAGAAGCACAGGCCCATCAGAGCTCTCCCTGCTCTCCGCCATTGGGCTTGTGAACTGTTCTGAAGCCGGGCGTGTTTTTGATTCTCAGTTGAGTAGAAAGAGACGATTGTCAATTAGCTGAAAGGAGCCACTGGAGGTAATCCCCTCACCCAGCCTGCCGCAGGCTGCTGACCTGTGTCGCCTGGTACCTGGGATCAACACGAGGGGGTGTATTGTGTGGCGTTGAGAGGATAAAAGCCGTCTAATAGTGCTTACTCCAGCAGCTCCTGAAAGTTCCACTCAGCTCACAGCCAGTTGGTCCTCTGCTCAGTCATCAGGTGCCGCTTTCATGGAGAAAACAAAACTCAAGACCAAACTGAAACTTGACAGATGGAGAGAAAGAAAGGTGTGACTTCGCGCCACCTCTCAGAAACGTGGAAAGGGTTAGTCCTGCTGGTCCATGAAGACCTCGGTGCTCTGCCTGGGGAGTGTGAGGATGATGGTGGTGGTATGTGCCATTGTATCAGTTCTGACTCACAGGGACCCCCTGTGACAGAGTAGAACTGCCCTGTAGGGTTTCCTAGGCTGTCATCTCTCAGGGAGCAGATCGCCAGCTCCTTTCTCCCCAGGTGTGGCTGGGTGCATTCCAACTGCCGACCTTCTGGTTAGCCGAGCACTCAACCGTTGCACCACCAGGGCTCCTTATTAGAATGATTGCGCCTGTTTACAAGCCTGACCACAGGGGAACCAAGGTGAGCAAAAGGCTTCACGCAAATACAATGTGCACCCGTGTGGCAAATCGACTCTGCCTGGCACCAAGGGTCCGTTTAGCTCCCCAGAGCAGATAATTTACTGACATGGACCCCGGTGCCCTAAAAGCTAATTTACCTCACTTGGGTGAACAGCTCCCAGAGAGTATTGTGTTCTGCCTGGTTCACACACAGACTCCTCAGACCAATTACGACTATTAATTTAACGGACTAGGTGGGCATGGCACAGGCTCCATACTGATTCCTCGGATATCATCCTGTGCTTGGCGAAATGATTCCAAACATCATCATGTCTGCCCCCGAGCTCATAGTAACATGACTTTGAATACATAGGGCACCCCTCTCCCCCACCGCCTCCACTCCTACCTCTTTTGGCCACTGAGGTAGATGGCAATAGGACCTGTACAAAATGTTCAACGTGCTTAATGGAATAACTTGAACCAAAATGTGAAGTCTATCATTTAAATATAAACCCTTGGAGCAATTAAAACAATACTTTCCACGGCCATGAGGGTTGGCGAGGGTGATAATGAGGTGTGATGTACGCTGAAGTGCTTTATACACTGTGAAGGGCCAAGGAAGCATTGTGTTATTTCCAAGAATAGAAGTTAATTTTAAGACTCATTGTGTCCTCTTGTGTGTCCCTGTTCTGAGAGCTGGTAGAATACCCAGCTAAATGGTTGGTTTTAGCGAGATGTACTTTTCTTTCAAAGTTCAACAGTAATGGTGAGATCTGATTCCCTGTGAGCTCCAGATTCTAAAATCATATACAAAAGAGGAAAGGCTCTCAAAATTAACGTTCACGTGGGTTGTCAGAATTCACTTTTATCTTGATGGATCAGTGAAGTGCTTACTTTTTGGCTTTGTTTTATACGAGACCTAATCAGTGTCATACACTGTACACCCAGCTGGTGGAGACGAGCCGTAGAAGCTGTACTGGGGGTTGGGGAAAACATGAGGTAACTACCACCCAGGCTGGGCTCTGAGGACCAGCAGAGTCCCCAAACCCTGCCTCTAACACTGTTAACCGTTGTTAGCTGCCCTCAAGTTGGCCCCCAACGCATGGCGACCTCATGGGGCCCAGTCCCGTGCCATCCCTGTGATTGGTTGCAAATCCAACCTTTGTGATCCATAGGGTTTTTTGATGGATCCTTTTCAGATGTAGATTGCCAGGCCTTTCTTCCTAAGTCCGCCTCAGTCTGGAAGCTCCACTGAAACCTGTTCAGCATTATAATGACACACAAGCCTAGACTGATAGATGTATCGCCCAGAAATTGAACCTGGGTCTCCCGCTTGGAAGGCGAGAATTCTACCACTGAACCACAACCGCCCCATCACTGTTGGGTGGCTGTCATGATGGAGGTGTATTTGAAGGACCCTGAGTGCCCTCCAGGCTAAGGAATGGTTAATTCTACTGAGCTGGAAAGAGGAGGGTGAGGGAGAGGGAAGGAACATGGGTCAGTTGAACTGGACCTTGAAGACCAAGTGGACACTTGTCACAGGCAGGAGGGGACAGACTGAGCAGAGCAGAGGGCAGGGGGCGGGCCCTTAGCGAATCACCCATCTTTAGGGGGACTCAGAAGGAAGGTGTGAGGAGGAGCGGGTGGCGGCTGGAAGGTCCACGTGCGTAGTTGCCAAGGAGTGGCTGTCACATGTGTTCTTCCTGGTCCCTCTTCTCACTTTACCGCGGTAGGGTTTAATGGTGGTAATTAATCATACTGTCAGAGTATTAAAAAAAAAAACCAGAGTATTAGATGTAACCAATTGATTGACCATACTGAGTGCTAGGAACTGTGCTGGAGCTTTAGAAACTCATTCAAGTGTGAAGATACCCATTTCACAGATGGGAAAACTAAGGCTTGGGAAGTGATGAGACTTGCCCAGCCAGCATCACGCAGAGCTGGGATGGGAGCTCAGGTCTGTATTGCTCCAAAGGCCATCTGTACTGTCCTCTCTGCCCATAATTTTCATCTATCTTAGTCCTTTCTAGTATCACAAGGAAGTATTACTTTAAATAAAGATTACTTTATTCCTGTCTACCATGTTTGAGAACCCAAAGGAGACCTACTTTATGAGACTTTAAGCACTGGATAGAACACAGACAAGATGCAGTAGATTCGGATTTGAGGGTTTCAGTTTAATGGTGTGGGAGATTCATGTGCTCAGGTGCTAACCAAAAGGCTGGACGTTCAAGTCCACCCAGAGGTGCCTTGGAAGAAAGGCCTGGTGATCTACTTCCAAAAAACCAGCCACTGAAAACCCTGTGGAGCACAGTTCTCTTTGGATACACCCGGGGTCGCCATGAGCAGGAATCGACTCCATGGCAGTTGGTTTAATTGGTTTTAAGTGGGGAGAGCCCTGGTGGCACAGCGGTTAAATGTGCGGCTGCTAACCAAAAGGTCAGCAAGTGCAGACCCACCGGCTGCTCCGCGGGAGAAAGGTGTAGCAGTCTGCTTCTGTAAGGGTTACAGCCAGGAAACCCTGTGGGCACTTCTAGGCAGTCCTGTAGGGTCACTGTCATGGCTCGAATTGTGTCCCCCAAAGATGTCTGTCGACTTGGCTGGGTCGTGACTCCCAGTATTGTGTGACTGTCTACCATTTTGTCGTCTGATGTGACATCTGACCCCTACCTGCTGTAGATCCTATCACTGTGATGTAATGAGAGGTACTCGTGGCAGCTATACTGAGCTACAGGATTAGACGGTGTCTTAAGCCAATCTCTTTTGAGATATAAAAGAGAGAAGCAAGCAGAGAGACATGGGGACCTCATACCACCAAGTAGCAAGAACCAGAATAGTATGTCCTTTGGACTCGGGGCCCCTGTGCTGAGAAGCTCCTGGTCCAGGGAAAGGTTGATGACAAGGACCTTTCTCTAAAGCTGACAGAGAGAAAGCCTTGCCCTGGAGCTGACGCCCTGAATTTGGACTGGTGGCCTACTAGGCTGTGAGCAAACAAATTTCTCTTTGTTAAAGCCATCCACTTGTGGTATTTCTGTTGTAGCAGCACTAGGTGACCAAGACAGTCGCTATGGGTCGGAATCGACTTGACAGCAGTGGGTTTGGCTTTGGTTTACCACCGGAAGCAGCGCTGCAGTTGGCCCCGTCCATCTCTGAAGCATAACCTCTTGCTCCACACAGGGTTTTTTCTTTTTGACTGTTAAGCTTTTTAGTCATGTTCAGAGAAGACCTGGGGCGGATGGAGGCGGGGGAGAAAAAAACAAAGCTCCAGGTAGTCATTCAGAGTGATTTCACTGGTCCTTTCCCACGTTGAGCAGTGCCTCCGGGGAGCAGGGCCGGAGCCAGGGATGGCCGTGAAAAAAGTGTGTTTAGTCATCAGGTGCCAGCAATTCAAAGGATTCTTTTAAATGTAACTTCCCTTCTGGCATCCAAAGGGGAAAAAAATAAATTCCAGCAGAGGTTAGGGTGATGAGGGGTGTACTGCTAGTTGTTTTCGTTGATTTTGCCTGGGTATGAGAGATGATGGCCAGGGAAATGTGGATCTCTGATGAAGGGAGGAGGGCAGGAACACCCCATCCCAGCCCAGACTCACCATGTCCGTGCCTTAAAGATTCAGCCACAGGACAGCGGGCAGAGCCATGAATACTCACTAAGGCTGTGCATGTTTGCAAATCCTACAGGGAGCCAGGTCTACCAAGTCCCCTGAGAAAATTGCGCCATTCAAGTCTTGCTTCATTCCTGCATTATTTATCAATTCCCAACAGAAGACGCAGTTTCTCTTACAAAAGAACAAAACCTATTGCCGTCGAGTCGATTCCGATTCATGGCAACCCTATACGACAGAGTAGAGCTGCCCTGTAAGGTTTCCAAGGAGTGCCTGGTGGATTTGAACTGCCGACCTTTTGGTTAGCAGCTGTAGCTCAGCATAGGTCTTCACCACTGCGCCACCAGGGCCCCTTCTCTTACTTAGGAACATAGAATTTAGAATGGGACTCCCCGCAGGCTGAGTTTTATCCTTGGTGCAGACAGACATCTGGGGTCCTGGCTGGAGGAACCACACTGGCTCTCCAAGTATCATGTTGTGTTTGAAACAGTAGCAACAGTGGGACTCCCTGGACATTTGTGTGGCTGGTGGCCTGGACACGTTTTCCCCAGGTTGGCCAAGTGCAGCCACACTTGGTCCTCTCCTGCTCAGAGACGCTAGAGCTCCACGTGGTTGTACGGTTGCCTGACACTCATCCGTGCTTATTTTTGATAATACGGGTTTATGTTGTTACTGAAGAGTCCTGGTGACACAGTGGTTAAGTGCTCAGCTGTTAACAGAAAGATTCACAGTTTAAACCCACCCGGCGGCTCCATGGGAAAAAGACCTGGCAATCTGCTTCCATAAAGTTATAGCCGTGGAAACCCAGTGGGCAGTTCTGCTGTGTCACATGGGGTCGCTATAAGTCATAATCGACTCAGTGGCACCCAACAACAATCTTATTATCTGTTCCGGAAACTTATTCTCCGGAAGTTCTAAAGAAGATGGCATCTTAAGAAATCTTCACTTTCCTCCTTTGAGACCCTCCAGGAAAGGGACATTTTTGTCAGATTGTTTTGGATAACAAAAACACATTTTCTTTCCTTACATTTTACTGAGGAGATTTATTTTTAACTGATAGCCAAGTCATATAACCAAGGATACCGTATCCCCTTGACGTCAGAGCTGACAGCTATAATCAAAGATGTGGAAATGTGTTGGAATATTATAAAATTGGCACAGAAGAGCTTGTTATTTTGGGAAGTACATTCGTAGCTTGACAATTTTATGAAATGCCTAATATCATAATTATGTCATAGACTGTAGAAAAGAAAACAGAGACATTAAAATACACTATTAATGTCTTGGAGTCCCGGTGGTGTAGTGGTTAAGAGCTACAGCTGCCAACCAAAAGGTCAGCAGTTTGAATCCAGCAGGGGCTCCTTGGAAACCCTGTGGGGCAGTTCTACTCTGTCCTATAGGGTCGCTACGAGTCAGAATCGACTTGACAGCCACAGGCTTGGGTAGTAACATCTTAGGGCCTTCCCTAATCCAGTCAGACCTCCACCCTGCTATATTTGCTCCCTAAATTGTCTCTCTGTTTAAAAATCATCAAAAGCAACCAAATGATTGTTTTATTAACTTAAGAATACCAGAAATTATTCACCGGGTACTTAGTTTGCATTGGAGCCCCTGGTTGGTACAAATGCTTCATACATGTGGCTGCTAACTGAAAGGTTGAAGGTTTGAGTTTACCCAAAGGCACCTGAGAAGAAAGCCCTGGTGACCTGCTACCAAAAAATCAGCCCTTGAGTATGGAGCCCAGTTCTACTCTGCCACGGGGGAGGCCACCGCGAGCTGGAATCGGCTCAGTGGCAGCTGGACAGTGTGCGTCAATTGTTACCTTGAACACTGTAATTCCCAGCCAACCTAAGACACAGCTTACTGCCATTTGAGAGATGAGGAGTCTGAGGCTCGGTGGCTTGTCCTGCAGCCTCGATTACAGAGCTAATAAGTGGTGGAACTGGGATTCCAATCCAGAAATACTCTATAATATCCTTCTAGAAAAGACTTCCCTGTCCCGTTCTCTCATGGTTTAACCTGTGCTTACTTACAATGACCATCCTTTCTATACCTGATTCAAAATCAAGTTCATGGTCATCTGTCCCCAAGGGCTGAGAACAGGGCGGAATGGTTTATGTGGGAGCCTTACAGAAAAGCTGTGCTGTCTGCACCTGGACCAATTGTGGTCCTCCACCTTAGCATGGGTCCAAAGGAATGATGCTCCGTAGGTCTGGGCTGGGTCTCAAGAGATTGCATTTCTGTGTTCCCAGGTGATGGTGATGCTGCTGGTCTGGGGATCACACTTTGAGAACCACTGTCCAGGCAAATGGGGTTACTTGATGTCTTAGTGATCTAGTGCTGCTATAACAGAAATAACACAAGTGGATGGCTTTAACAAACAGAGGCTTATTCTCTCACAGTTTAGGAGGCTAGAAGTACAAATTCAGGGCACCAACTCCAGGGGAAGGCTTTCTTTCTCTGTAGGCTCTGGGGGAAGGTGCTTGTTGGTGCTCTTCCCCTTGTCTAGGAGCTTCTTAGCACAGGGACCCCAGGTCCAAAGGACATGCTCTGCTCCCAGCTCTTCTTCCCTGGTAGTATGAGGTCCCTACCTCTCTGCTTGCTTCTCTGTCCTTTTCTCTCTTGTAAGATAAAAGGTGATGCAGGCCACACGCTAGGGAAACTCTCCTTACATCGGATTAGGGCTGTGACCTGAGTAAGGGCGTTGAATCCCACTGTAATCCTCTTTAGTATAACCTAATCCTGCCTCATTAACCACGGGCACAAATTAGGATTTACAACACATAGGAAAATTACATCAAATTACAAAACGGTGGACAACCACACAATACTGGGAATCATGGCCTAGCCAAGTTGATACATATTTTTGGCGGAACACAGTCAGTCCATAACACTTCGGGTTCCCTCCCTTCACTGCCTTGTAGTCATAAGGCTCCTAGCTTTGGTTGATACCTTTCCCCTATCTGCCACTCCCACTCCTTACCCCTTAGCAAATGTGCTTGTCAAAATCCCCTCCTGGTTTTGATCAAAGATTGTTTAGAAGAATGCAGATCATAAAGGAAGGAAATGTGGGACAGAATTTCAGATTATTATGGAATCTAGACATTCTGGAGCCATTGAGGCTGAATGAAACCTCAAAACTACTGCCCTGAAATAACCTTTACCTCTGAAACTATAAACCAAAAATATGCCCCCAATGTCTTCTTTAAACCAAACAGTAGTTTACACTTACTTAGTAAATAACGCCTGCCTTAGACCCTGGTCGCGTATTGGTTAAGAACTATGGCTGCTGACCAAGAGGTCAGCAGTTCACATCCACCAACCACTCCTTTGAAACCATATGGAGCAGTTCTGCTCTGTCCTACAGGGTCTCTGTGAGTCAGAATTAACTCAACAGCAACAGGTTGGGCTTTGGTTGAGCATTACGCTTTATTAAAGAACTATCTTTAAGGGATGAAGTTGGAAACAGCAACTGGAAAGGTTAGATAGGAAGCTTAGGGGGAGGCAGTGAGTTTATGTTAATGAGGAAACAATTCAGAAAAGAGGGATGAGAATGGTTGCACAACTCAAAGGCAGTAATCAATGCCCCTGAATTGTACATGTAGAAATTATTGAATTGGTGTATGTTCTGTGTGTATATTCTCAACAACAAAAATAAAATGAACTGTTTTAAAATATATCTTCCCCTCCTGGACCCCATCTCACATGCCTTCTGTCCCAGGAAAATTCACCTTAGCCTTGCAGCTTTGCAGGCCTTGGGTCCTGTCACCATCTTTCCCATTATACAGGTTGGCGATTGCGGCCCACCCAGAGGCTCTGTGGGGGAAAGAGCTGACGATCTGCTTCTGTAAAGATTGTTGTCGTGTGCCATCCAGTCGATCCTGACTCATAGTGACCCTATAGGACAGAGTAGAACTGCCCCATAGGGTTTCCAAGGCTGTAGTCTTTCCGGATGCAGACTGCCATATCTTTGTCCTGTGGGTTTGAACCATCGACCTTTCGGTGAGCAGCCAAGCGCTTAACCATTGTGCCGTCAGGGCTCCTTCCCATAAAGATTAAAAAAAAAAAAAAAAAAATTTTTTTTAAATAAAGATTAGAGCCTAGGAAACCTTACGGTACAGTTCTAGTCTGTCACATGAGGTCACTGTGGGCTGGAATCAACTCACCAGCACCCAACAACAATACTAAGAGGCAAAGCAAGATTGAAGTCCAGTTCTGCCTGTTTCCAAACCCTGCAGTCTTCACCTTCAGCAGCCTCGTCTGCCCCTAAGCTCCCAGTGTCACTTAATCAGTCGTGTTAAAAATGCAGGCGCAGAACAACACCCAGTGACAACTGCAGAAGTGTGTTCTAAACAGCACCAGCCCTGAGAGGTCTTCAGTTGGTGGCATCCGTGTTCCATGGTACAGCCAGACTTCTAGGAGATCTGGTCCCCCTTAATGCAGAAATGCACTGAATGTATTCTACAGCAGTTGTTTGTAATTGGAGTATCTGGAATTCGCTGTGGTTTTAATTAGTTGATTACTAGTTCTTTGAAATGTACCGTACTCACTATGGGTCTTGCAAATTGGTAACTGGTAGCTACCAGTATAATTAAAATATTTCAGAGCACTTGGCAACGGTCGCATTGAACTGTGAAGAAATAATGTTGTATAGCCAATCAAAAAGAGATACTTGTAAACTCATTTACAGCATCAGTGTGTGTTAGCACCATCACGGAGATGCTTATTGCCGGAGAAATTAAAGATACAATTTTGCGCTAAGAGGCAATGTAGAAATTAGTTCCTGAATTACTTGTTAATTGATTTGGTAATCCCCTCGGGTCTGCACTCTCTTTTTTCCCCTTTTTGTTGTTGCATTCAGTTAACGGTGACGAGTCCCATAACAATAAAAATATTTTTCACACTTAGATGCGCCCTTCCCTTAGCCTGCCCGGCTTCCCTTTTGCAGTGCCAAAAAATACCTGCCTTCAGTGTAAGTTTTTTGTTTTTTATTCCCTGGGCGCACTGTCATATGCCTGCACATCAAGGTAACCAGTGCGTACATGGGATTGGACGGTTCCCACCAGAGGATAGCATGCTTTTTATGTCTCATGTTTACAGGAGGTTTCCCTGACTTTAAAAAAATTTTTTTTTCCTGATGGAAACCCTCCTTTATTATCAACAACGCAGAGGATTCAGTAGTCTTGATTTCTGGAAGTCATTTCTACTGTTTGCAATTTGGCAGGAATAACCATGCCAAAGACCGTTTGTAGAAAAGTGCACACTGGTGCTAGGGATGATACTGGAAGCAAATGGGACCTGCTTCTCCTTGTGGGAACTGAGTGTGGCTAAAAGCAGAGCTACGTGGCTATGGCGCAGGACCAGGTGGTGTTTCATTCTGCTGTGCATACGGTCTCTAAGAGTCGGAACTGGCTCTACGGCACCTAACGAGAACAACAACAAAAAAGAGCAGAGCACAGAGAGCCCGCCAAACGATGGTTGGGGAGAGCCTCTTGGTCTTGCTTTCTGCGTTTCACCCAGTCTCCTCCCTGCGTGGTGACCGCTGCGGGGCTTGGGATTTCGGCACGTATTTGTGCTCCTGTTGTGGAAACAGACCGTGTCCTCTTTTGGAATTCTTTGAAGGAAGCTGCCTGCCATTTAGAGGGCCTTCAGCACAGTGGCCTCACCTCTTTGCTAGGGACACATTGTTAATATCTTGTTGGCTGTGTGTATGGTCTGAAAAGCTACATAGAAGGCCTTTTGGAAAATATCGTGACACTAACTTTATGCCAATCTGTTGTTTTTCCTGTTCCCCCCTCCCTCCCCACAATACACTCTCACCTACAGTGTTTAAATACTACTGCGCTCTTGCTAAATTTCGGGCATTCTGTGTGCTTTAATTCAATGCCTGCTTTTAAAAGCAGATGGTAATATTTTCTTTTCAGTGAGGAAAAGCAGAAAGTTTTTGAATTTAGCAGTGTCTCCATTAAAAAGTGTGAAGTTGTGACCATAATTAATTTTTCGTCAGTTTGACACAATAATTCGTTTCTTACTTACTGAGTTAACTCTGTTTGCACATTGGTCAGTGTGTGTGGTAAAGATTATGTTTCACCTGAAGTGGGAAAGCCGTCTCGTATTTTTTGGCACACCCAGGAGTGGAAGCAGCGTGAGAACCCGAGCTCAGAGTGCCACCCTTGGGCGGAAGAGGTGCATGCTGGTTGCCGGCTGGTGCCATCACAGAGACAGCCAGTGGGCCATTGGCTCATTGGCTGGTGGAGCTTTGGGGAGCTCCTTCCTCCAGATAGAACCCTTTTAGCTGCCTGCAGGTGGAGTGGCCGGCAGCCTCCACATCCGCGTGGTTTATTTTTACCGGTTGCCGTCAAGTCCATTATGACTCCTGATGACCCCACGTGTGTCAGAGTAACGCTGTGCCCCACAGAGTTTTCAGTGGCTGATGTTTCTGAAGCAGACCACCAGGCCTTTCTTTCATAGCACCTCTGGGTGAACTTGAACCTCCAACCTTTTAGTTACCAGCAAAGCACAATAACTGTTTGCACCATCCAGGGACTTCATCTGGTTGATGAAGAGCCCACGAAGCCCAGGCTGGCCCACTCCGTGGAGGTACACCTCAGGCAGGTACAGCGTCCTCATCCTCCGAGGATGAAGGAGAGCGGCACGTCTGACCTCGTCATGCACGCTGGTGTCGTTACCAGCCTGTCTCCATCGCTCTGTTCTTCCGTATCGGAGTTTAAACGTGTTCTCGTGGGGCTAGTTATCCTAAAAGGTATCCAGCACCGTTCCTGTGGACGTGTCTGTCTTCATCACTTCCTCCTCTGCTGGACTCTGAAAGACCGAAATTTATTTACAGACCCGAGCAGCAGTGGTTTTCTAACCCACCCCCCGACTCCCAAACCAAAAACAGACTTGTTGCCATCGAGTCGGTTCTGACTCACGGCGGCCCACGTGTGGCAGGGTAGAACGGTGCTCCATCACGGCGGCCCACGTGTGGCAGGGTAGAACGGTGCTTCATCACGGTGGCCCACGTGTGGCAGGGTAGAACGGTGCTTCATCACGGTGGCCCACGTGTGGCAGGGTAGAACGGTGCTCCATGTGGTTTTCTTGACTGTCATCTTTAAGGAAGCAGATCACCAGGGCTTTTCTCTGCAGCACCACTGGGTGGGGTCAAGCTGCCAACCTCGATGTTAGCAGCTGAATGGAAACTGTTTGCACCACCCAGCACCCTTGTCTCCAGTTCCACGGACCCCTGTTAAGTGATGTCATCTACTTTTAACTCTCAGATGGCATGGGCAGCTTCTCCGTTTTGGGAGAATTCAGCACAAGGCTGACCACCTGGTCCTAAAAAGGGGAAGAGGGTGGCTGGACAGGTTTGTAGTCCTGCTTTGTGCTTCTCACCAAACTGCAGAGGAGAGGAAATGTGTCCCTTTGAGATTAGAAGGACTCTGCAGTGAACGTTTTTTCGTGAATTTTTTTTTCTGCTCTATAATAGATCTTGTGTTTGAATATCTTTTCTATTATTTATCGGAAAATTGCTTGTTGTTTTTTGAGTGAAATTGGGACTCCACCGGGACCGGCTTGCTTATGCGTGGTTTCATGTGTACCTGAGCCCTTTGCAGGCGCAGATATCTGGGGCCCTGACGGGAGAATCCCCAGGTTAGGCTCTTGGGTGCACATCCTGCCACACAAGCCTGAGGGGTCAGAGCACCAGGCGAGGGCTGGGAACGAAGCCCAAGGCGATGGATATTTCCACAGATAGTTCTCATGGTATTTCTGCACTTTAATGACTATTTCTACTAATACTTGTAGTAATAATTTTTAATGCCCCACATTGAGTCGGTGACATTTTGATACATTAATGAGCCTTATCGATGACTTTTAAAAGTTCTTTCCTGTGCGGGGGCACTTTGCCATGGCCCTCTGGGGGAAGCGGGGGTGTGGTTGGGGCAGCGATAGGTGTCCCACTCTGCCCAAGAATAAAGTCCATCACTGAATCATGTCAGAGACGTTGGCTTACACCTGAAGGTTTGTTGTGGAGGTATCCCTTCACACTCGTTTGCCTGTACTAAAGCTTTGTCAGAAGGTGTGAGAGATGGGAGCCTCACAGACCGAAGGGTGTGATGTAGCAGGGGCCGTGTCCCACGCTGGAACGTGGAGGGCCAGCCAGGGAATGGCTTGTGGACGTGGGAGGAGGGGCCATAAAGCGCAGCTCCAAGGGAAGCGCTCCCTGGCTGGTTAAAGATGCCGGGGGACTGGGGTTGGAGCAACAGGACTGGCAAGATTCCTGTGGGATGCACACGAGGCCCCCACAGCCACCTGATGAAAAGCTATATTTACAGATGAAGAGAGTGCTCGTTGACAGAAATGTGACAGGTATCCAAAACAAAGATCAGCATGGATAAAAACCAGTAACCGGTGGCCACTGAGTTGACCCCAACTCATGGCGACCCCATGCACGTGTCAGAGTAGAACTGTGCTCTGTAGCGTTTCTCGTGGCTGATTTTTGGACATCAATTGCCAGGCCTTTCTTCCAAGGCACTGCTGGGTGGGTTCAAACCACCAAACTATCTGGCTAAAAGCCGAGCACATTAACTTTTGGCTCCACTAGGGACTCCAGAACCTCCCAGCAAGGGCAGAGTATGTGTCCTATTTTGTGAGATGTATCTCCGGAGATACTGTTACTTGAGACTTCCCATCAGTTTTTGGAATCTGTTGTGATATTTCGGTCTACAGCTGTGGTTTTGTGGACTAGCATGGACGTTGCTCTAAGGCCAGTCTCTCTCCTTTCAGCAGTCTTTCAATATCTTGGCCCCTGGGTGGGCAGGAGGGTGGTGCCAGGTGTTTCTCTGTAACCTGAGTTTCAAGGGTTCGTCTTGTCACGTGGCTTGGAGCAAAGCCTGGGCCATCCTTGGCTGGCGCAGGCCATGTGAGGTGCAGACGTACGTGTATGGAGGACCTCGCTACACAGTTCCTAGACTTGCCGATAATGATGGTAAATTTTATTTCTCACAAAGAGAAAGCTGGACCACTGTGGTCGTCATCAGAATTCCGCCTTATTGGTCAAGGGTTTGTTTTCTTCATATCCGTTGTATGATGAGGGCAACATTGACGCGTCACTCTGGTTTCCAAAGGCAGGAGTACCTTCAGGATGGAGATACTGTGGTTGTGCTGTTGTCTGCTGTCAAACCGATTGCGACTCAGAGTGATCCCATGTGACAGCAGAGTGCCCCATAGGGTTTCCTTATAGAAGCAGCTCGCCAGGTCTTTTCTCCTGCAGAGCAGCTGTTAGGTGCCGTCGAGTTGGTTTTGACTCATAGCAGCCCTGTGTACAACAGGATGAAACGCTGCCTGGTTCTGCAGTATCCCCACAGTCATTGTTACGCTTGAGTCTGTTGTTGGAGTCACTGTGTCAGTCCATCTCATTGTCTTCCCCTTTTTCGCTGACCCTCTGCTTTACCAAGCATGATGTCCTTCTCCGGGTACTGGTCCCTCCTGATGATGTCCAGAACACCTGAGGTGAAACCTCACCATCCTTGCTTCTAAGGAGCACTCTGGCTGCACGTCTTCCAACAGAGATTTGTTCATTCTTCTGGCAGTGCGTGGTATATTCGGTATTCTCCACCAACACCATAACTCAAAGGCTTCAGTTCTTCTTTGGTCTTCCTTATTCATTGTCCAGCTTTCGAATATACATGAGGTGATTGAAAATACCTTGGCTTGGGTCAGGCACGTGTTAGTCCTCAAGGCGACATCTTTGCTCTTCAGCACTTTGGGAGAGGTCTTTTGCAGCTGGTTTGCCCAGCACAGTGCGTCGTCTGATTTCTTGACTGCTGCTTCCATGGGTGTTGATTATGGATCCAAGTGAAATGAAATCCTTGACACCTTCTATCTTTTCTCCATTTGTTGTGATGTTGCTTATTGGTCCAGTTGTGAGGATTTTGTTTTCTTTGTGTTGAGGCGTAATCCGTACTGAAGGCTGTAGGGCCGTAGTACTGGTAAAAGTTCAAACAAAACCAGCCCTGTCCTTTGGCTCTTACCTACTGCTTCAGTGTGCCCCAGATTTTGTTGACCACAACATATAGCAGAAGTACGTCTTGTGTTGTCACTCAGTGTGTGTGTGTGTGTGTGTGTGTGTGCTTTGTACACGTATGTAACTGAAACAAAGGTGTTATGAGATAATACTCTTCTGTTTTTAAAAAAGTGCTGATTTGCAACCCACTAAATGTGTTTCATGACTCACAAATTGGCCATGACTCACACAAATTTTATAGTGCTATGAATTGGAATCCATAGCAACCGGTTTGGTTTTTTGTTTATGCTGTTAGCATGGGGTTTTGTCATGGATTGAATTATGTCTCCCCAAAAATGGGTGTATCAACTTGGTTAGGCCATGATTCCCAGTATTGTGGGGTTGTCCTCCATTTTGTGATTGTAATTTTATGTTAAAGAGGACTAGGATGGGATTGTAACACCCTTACCAGGTCACATCCCTGAGTCAACGTAAAGGGAGTTTCCCTGGGGTGTGGCCTGCACCACCTTTTATCTCTCAAGAGATAAAAAGGAAAAGGAAATGAGTAGAGTGGGGGTGGACCTCATACCACCAAGAAAGCAGTGCTGGGGGCAGGGCACATCCTTTGGACCTGAGGCCCCTGTGCAGAGAAGCTCCCAGACCCAGGGAAGACTGATGACAAGGGCCTTCCTCCAAAGCCGGCAGAGAAAGAAAGCCTTCCCCTGGAGCTGGTGCCCTGAATTTGGACTTCTGGCTAGATTGAGAAAATAAGTTTCTCTTTGTTAAAGCCACCCACTTGTGGTATTTCTGTTATAGCAGCACTAGAGGACTGAGACAGACTTTTCTTTTTTTTTACTTTTCAGGGAAAAATGTGTTTATTTACTTCTAATTTTATTGTGTTAGAATATAAATAACAAAACATTTGCCATTTCAACCATTTGTAAGTGCTCAATTCAGTGAAATTCATGGCGTTCACTGTTTGTACAACCGTTACCGCCGCCCACTTCTGAATGGTTTCATCTCCCTGAATGGAAACTCGTCGCTGAGTCGGAGTCCACTTGACCGCAGCAGGTTTGGGTTTTGTTTTTTTTTGTTTTTATAGAAACTCAGTACCCCTTCGGTAATAACTCCCCATGACAGCCCCCCTGTAACCACTAATAAATGTTTGTCTCTATGCATTTTTCTGTTCTAGAAATGTCCAAAGTGGGATCATACAATATTTGTCCTTTTGTGTCTGACTTACTTCACTCAGCATAATGTTTTCAGGTTTCATCCATGTAGCGTGTATCTGAACTTCATTTCTCTTTATGGCCGAATAATATTCCACTGTGTGGGTATACCACATATCCTTCCTCTGTTGATGGGCACTTGGGCCGCTTCCACCTTTGGCTGTTGTGAATAGTGCTGCAACGTGAGTGTACAAGTATCTGAGTCCCTGCCTTCTAGTCTTTCAGGTTTATTCCTAGGAGTGGAATTGCTGGGTTATATGGTAATTCTGTGTTTAATGTTTTGAGGATCCATCCAACTGTTTTCCACAGAGTCCGTGCCATTTTACATTCCCACCAGCAATGGACGAGGGTTCCGGTCTCTCCAAATCCTCGCCGACACTTACTATTTTCCGTTCTCCTGAAAAGAGTCATCCGAGGAGGTATGAAGAAGCCTTGGATCTTTGACAAGCGTGCTTACTAACTCTCATCCTAGGTTGGCCCTCTCGATGCTATCACGGCCTGATTAAGTTCCAGGAGAGGAGTTTCCACGTTAAATCCACGCTGACCTTGATTTCTGCTTTTGCCCACTTGGAATGACTGAAAGTTAGTTCTGAGCACTACATCTGTGATCACATGAGTGATCCATGGGGCACCTGGTGGGACAAAAGCTCAGGTGCATCAGGTTGTTCCAGCTCGTCTTCAGTTGTATCCACAAGAACAAAAAGCTATGCTGGTTGTGGGCGTCGTTCTTAATGTCCTTGAATTCAGGACAAGATACAAGTCTTTATTTCGTAAGAACAGACAAGACGCAGACAGAATTCACAGGAATGGGATTGTTGAAAGCCGTTCCCCCATGGATTCAGAAGTGCCCTTCCCTGCCCCTTCCCACCCCAGGCTTCATGAGGAACTACTTCCCGTCTGTGCCCGGGGCTCTACCTGGAAGTCAGGTGGCACCCACTGAAGTTGCAGAATTGGGTAACCTTGCTAAACGATGCCAAGTCACTGAGCATAGGAGGGCAGAGTTCTCCCTTCCTCTGTGGCCTGACCCATAATTACAACTCCTCATCCCCACATGGAGCTGTGGTGGTGCAGTGGTTAAGTGCTCAGCTATCCAAATGGTCAGCAGTTGGAATCCACCAGCCACTCCTTGGAAACCCTATGGGGCAAGTTCCGCTCTGTCCTATAGGGTCACTATGAATCGGAATCAAATCTACAGCAACGGTTTGGTTTGGTTGTTGGGGATCCCCATGTTCTTTGCCTGCCTTGAGAAGCGGCATCATCGAGAACGTCAGGTTGTTTTGGCACCGTCTGTCGGGGTTCACGCCCGTTTTCTCCAGTTGCTCATTTTGCAGACTATTTTGAAGGACGTCCAGGGAGAGGATAGGCAAATGCCATTGCAGGGAAAGGTCACCCAAGAACAAGAGGCTCTGAGATTGGACGAGGCCGCCCAAGAAAAGGCTGGTGGTAAAGGAGATTTCACTGTCTGGGGACTTGTGGGGAGAGTGGAGAGTCTGCTACGTGCCAGGGGGGCCGTGGCCCCTCCACTGTGGGGAGACCCCGTTGTAATCACTCTAAGCAAGCAGGATGGGCTCTAAGTTAGAAAGCGTCTGGAATCCTTGGGTAATATCATAACAGTTAAGCCTTGGCAATGCAATGGTTAAGCACTTGGCTGCTAACCAAATGGTTGGCTGTTCAAATCCACCCAGCACCTCTGTGAGAGAAAGACCTGGCTATCTTCTCTCATAAAGATACCAGCCTGGGAAGCCCTATAGGGCGGGTTTACTCTGCCTCATTGGGTCGCTGCGAGTTGGAACTGACTCACCGCACCTAACACAACAACGTAACATTTGATTCATAAATTGAAGTGAATAGTCATAACTTTTAGAAACTAAATCAGAAGAAACTTCCTTAAAACTGGGTGTCATCCTGCTTCCCGTGTCCTCGTCCCCACCCCAGCTGGCCACCCCCATTCTTCAGCCTTCAGTGGAAATGTCTCCCACGGCCACCCCTTCTTTCTCTCACAGAGATTGTACACCATCCTCCCTGGATAGACAATCGGCCTGCAGTCGTTCCCCTCGGCCCACTTCCCACACCGAGGCTGAGGTTAGCTGTGGGGAGACGTCCTTTGGGTGGTCACCATGTAGCTTAGAATCTTCAGTGGCTCCCGCTGCCTGCAATCAGATGGCATTGGAGGCCCTCCAGAGCATGGTCCTGGTTCAGATGGCCCCTCCTGCTCCCCAGGAACCCCGTAGAGGCTCAATTTACAAACACACTGTGTGCGTGACTCTCCCAAGCCTTCCACACTGAGGCTGTGCGGCATCCAGTGTTGTTCCTCCTTCCTTCCCCCTTGTCTGTCTTGTAAACTCCTTTTCATCCTTGAAGATGCTGTTCATGGATCCCTGTCTTCTGAAACCTTCTGTAGTTTTCTGAGCCATGGAGCGTCACCCTCCCCCACAATCCTGTTAGCGCTTTGTTGATTTCTTCATTAAGTTTCCTATCGCATCGCGTTAACTTTTTCTAGGGGGGTGAAGGGCAGTACATATCCATGGACACTGAGGCCCTGGGGAACTCTGGGTCCTTGGCTCCCAGTGCAGTGCTTGGCATGTTGAAATGAGGTCAGGTCTCTGTTGCAGAAAGTTCGCATCACGTTAAACATTGTGGTTGTTAGCCGCCATCAAGTCAGCCCCTGATTCGTGGTGACCCCATGCAAAACGGACCAGAACTCTGCCCAGTCCTGTGCCAGCCCCATGATCGATTAGGGATCAGATTGTCATGATCCATCGGATTTTTGCTGGCTGACTTTCACCAGTAGATTGCCAGACCTTTCTTCCTAGTCTATCTTAGTCTGGAAGCTCTGCTGAAACCTGTTCAGCATCATAGCAACACTCAGGCCACCCACTGACAGTGGGGTACTGGGCATGCATGAGGTGTGTTGGCCAGGAATCGAACCTGGGTCTCCTGCATAAAAGGCAGGAATGCCACCCCTGCACCACCACTGCCCTTTCAACGTTGTTAGTTTATTAATCAGTATATACAGAAGGTTAGGAGACAGGAACGACTTAGACGCTGAGTCTCAGCCGGACGAAGGAGCCGGCTAGGAGCCCCAGCCAGTGTCTGGAGAAGCTTCGGCTGTCGCCGAGATTATTAATACATCGTAAAGGCATTTTGGGGATTCCGCCATATTTTGTACGGTTGCCAACACAGTGTTGACAGTTGTATTGTGGTTAATAAATTCATTTAGATTTATAAGCATTGTTTACAGAACCTGTTCGCCTGCTGAAACTCCAACAGCATCTGTTCCTTCTTACTAATTAACTGCTAATTACGAATGAGCTTTGTGTGTTTGTCAGTATAACTGGCTCATGCATTTTGTAAGGAACATTAACAAATTGATTTACATAGTGGCAAAGCAATCAAAACAGTAAACTGAACAGCACGCTCCTAAAGCCCTTTAGCCGGCTTTTGGAGGAAGCCAACTTTTGACACCATAAATTCTGTCATAAATTTTCCGTTACCTTTGTCCTTTGGTAAAGGTGCCCTGATCAGGACCCATAGTGAATGAGTAATCGGCAAAGTGGGGCAACGCAGCAGGTGACAATGACAAATCTAGTAGGAATTGAAAGGGCAGAGACGCAAAGCAGTGGTCCTGTGGGACTCTAGTCCACTCCCTATGGGAATACTGCCAGCATTTAAAAAAAAACGTATTTTTTAAGAAATCATTACACTTGTGACCAGGACGGCTTCAAGACACTATCGCATAAACACTCTACATTCATGTTATAATAGCAAAGTGAGTGTCTCAGGCAGCGTACAACACGGGGCCTGGCCAGAAATTGGAAATCTGATCTCAGTGTCCTTTTTTCTCCCCTTGATTCTCAGATTTCAGGCTTTGTTGCCCTGCACTGAAGGACAGGGATTTAAAATTAAGCAGGTTAGGTGATTCCAGAAGTTTGGGACTCCTACACCCTTCTGCAGGTTTGCAGAGAGATGCTGGAGGCAGCACCTGCCTGGCTGATAAGACTTGAGCCCATTTGCGCCCTAAGAACCCCAAGGAATTGGGCTCCTTGGTTGTTTTGTTTTTCTTCTTCTTCTAAAGATGCCTTCTTAGCTGTAGCTAAACCCATTTCCCCTAAGTCAGTTCCCACTCACAGCAACCCTATAGGACAGAGTAGAACCGCCCCATATGGTTTCCAAGGAGCGGCTGGTGGATTCAAACTCCTGACATTTGGTTCGCAGCTGAGCTCTTAACCACTACACCACCAGGGCTTCTAGCTAAGGGACAGAGAAATATAACCAAGATAAGAGCACAAAAAGAAGGGCAGAAGCTTGTATTGATGAAGCATTTTACCCATGGTTACATCTACAGATATCTCAGAGTGCTCGTGTAAAACTGGGCGTCAGGGTCCAGACAGGTAGGTGGATAGTGACTTGTAGGGTTTTGAGAGTGCCTCAGGTTAGATATGATTCACAGTGGTTACATTTTTTTTTTTAAGTTCTAGGAAATATCCAAGGACTCCTAGTGGCACAGTGGTTGAATGTTCGATTGTTAACCACAAGGTCGGCTATTCAAACCCACCAGCCCCTCTGAGAGAGAAAGATCTGGTGATCTGCTCCTGTCAAGATTTACAGCCTAGAAAACCCTATGAGACAGTTCTACTCTGTCTCATGGGGTCACTTTGAGTCAGAATTGACAACACCAAACAATAACAATTATATTTATGTAACTTGTTTTATTGACAGCTGAGCCAACTGAGGTATGTACATCAGTGGTATTATTGATGAAGTACAGGCTGGCCATGGTAAATATTTGGCTTCAAAAGAATATTTTTTAGGTAAAAAAATACATATTGTTGTCATTAGGCACTGTCAAGTTGATTTCAACTCATGGTGACCCTGTGCACAACAGAATGAACCACTGCCCAGTCCTGCCGTATCCTCACAATTATTGCCATATTTGAGCCTACTGTTGCAGTCACTGTGTCAATCCATCTGGTTGAGGGTCTTCCTCTTTTTCACTGACCCTCTACTTTACCAAGCATGATGTCCTTCTCCAGGGACTGATCCTTATAACATGTCCAAAGAACGTGAGACGTACGCTTGCAATCCTTTCTTCTAAGAAGCATTCTGGTTGAACTTCTTCCAAGACAAATTTATTTTTTCTTCTGGCAGTCCATGGTGTATTCAATATTCTTCACCAACACCACAATTCAAAGGTGTCAGTTCTTCTTCAGCCTTCCCTAGTCATTGTCCAGCTTTCCCATGCATATAATGCGATTGAAAATACCACGGCTTGGGTCAGGTGCACCTTAGCCCTCAAGGTGGCATCTTTGCTTTCAACACTTTAAAGAAGTCTTTTAAAGCCGATTTGCCCAATGCAGTGCGTCTTTCGGTTTCTTGACTGCACTTCCATGGGTATTGATTGTGGATCCAAGTAAAATGAAATCCTTGACAACTTCAATCTTTTCTCCATTTATCGTGGTGTTGCTTATTGGCCCAGTTGTGAGGATTTTTGTTTATGTTGAGGTGTAATCCATACTGAAGGCTGTGGTCTTTGATCTTCATCAGTAAGTGCTTCAAGTCCTCTTCACCTTCAGCAAGCAAGGCTGTGTCATCTGCATAATGCAGGTTGTTAATGAGTCTTCCTCCACTCCTGATGGCCCGTAGTCCAGTTTCTTAGATTATTTGCTCAGCATACAGATTGAATAGGTATGGTGAAAGGATACGGCCCTAACACATACCTTTCCTGACTTTAAACCATGCAATATCCTCTTGTTCTGTTCGAACTACTGCCTCTTGATCCATGTACAGAGTCCTCATGAGCACAATTAAGTGTTCTGGAATTCCCATTCTTCTGAATATTATCCATAATTTGTTATGATCCACACAGTCAAATGCCTTTTCCTAGTCAGTAAAACACAGGTAAGCATCCTGATGGCGTAGTGGTTAAGTGCTACGGCTGCTAACCAAGAGGTCAGCAGTTCAAATCCGTCAGGTGCTCCTTGGAAACTCTGTGGAGCATTTCTACTCTGTCCTCTAGGGTCGTTATGAGTCGGAATTGACTCAACGGCAGTGGGTTTGGTTTTTGGTTTTGGTAAGCATCCTTCTGGTATTCTCTGGTTTCAGCCAGGATCCATCTGACATCAGCAGTGATATCCCTGGTTCCACGTCCTCTTCTAAATCCGGCTTGATTTCTGGCAGTTCCCTGTTGATACACTATTGCGGCTGCTTTTGAATGATCTTCAGCAGAATTTTACTTGTGTGTGACATTAATGATACTATTTGATCATTTCCACATTTGTTGGATCACCTTTCTTGGGAATAGGCATAAATATGATCTCTTCCAGTCAGTTGGACACATAGCTCTCTTCCAAATTTCTGGGCATAGACGAATGAGCACTTCAGCGCTGCATCCGTTTGTTGAAACACCTCAGTTGGTGTTCTGTCAGTTCCCGGAGCCTTGTCTTTCACCGGTGCCTTCAGTGCAGCTTGGACTCCTTCCTCCAGGATCATAAGTTTCTGATCATATGTTATGTCCTGAAATGGTTGAAGGTCTACCTTTTTGGCATAATGACTCTGTATACCTTTCATCTTCTTTTGACGCTTCCTGCGTCATTTAATGTTTCCCCATAGAATCCTTCAGTATTGCATATCGAGGCTTGAGTTTTTTTCTTTAGTTCTTTCAG
Organism: Elephas maximus indicus; assembly: GCF_024166365.1. Classification (NCBI taxonomy): domain Eukaryota; kingdom Metazoa; phylum Chordata; class Mammalia; order Proboscidea; family Elephantidae; genus Elephas; species Elephas maximus. The sequence goes on from NC_064824.1 coordinate 137,947,765, forward strand.
CTTGAGAAATGCTGAGCGTGTTTTTCCCATTTGGTTTCCTATCTCCAGCTCTTCGCACATGTCATCATAATACTTTACTTTGTCTTCTCGAGCTGCCCTTTGAAATCTTCTGTTCAGCTGTTTTGCTTTATCATTTTTTCCTTTTGCTTTAGCTACTTGACGTTCAAGAGCAAGTTTCAGAGTCTCTTTCTGGCATCCATTTTGGTCTTTTCTTTCTCTCGTTTCTTTTTAATGACCTCTTGCTTCATACACGATGTCCTTGATGTCATTCCACAACTCGTCTGGTCTTCGGTCACTAGTGTTCAACACGTCAAATCGGTCCTTGAGGTGGTTTCTGAATTCAGGTTTCTGAATTCAGGTGGGATATACTCAAGGTCATATTTTGGCTCTTGTGGACTTACTCTGATTTTCTTCAGTTTCAGCTTGAACTTGCATATGAGCAATTGTTGGTCTGTTCCACAGTCAGCCCCTGGCCTTTTCCTGACTGATGATACTGAGCTTTTCCATCATCTCTTTCCACAGATGTAGTCAGTTTGATTCCTGTGTGTTGCATCTGGTGAGGTCCATGTGTATAGTCGCTGTTTATGTTGGTGGAAAAAGGTATTTGCAGTGATGAAGTCTTTGGTCTTGCAAAATTCAATCATGCAATCTCCGGCATCGTTTCTATCACCAAGACTATAGTTTCCAACTACCGATCCTTCTTCTATGTTTCTAACTTTCACATTCCAATCCAGTAATTATCAGTGCATCCTGATTGCATATCAGTTTCAAACTGCAGAAGTTGGTAAAAATCTTCAGCTTCTTCATCTTTGGCCTTAGTGGTTGGTGGGTAGATTTGAATAACAGTCCTATTAACTTGTCCTCCTTGCCAGGTGTATGGATATTATCCTATCACTGACAGTGTTGTACTTCACAATAGATCTTGAAATGTTCTTTTCGAGGATGAATGCAACACCATTCCTCTTCAAGTTGTCATTCTGGGTATAGTAGACCATATGATTGTCCGACTCACAGTGACCAATACCGGTTCATTTCAGCTCAGTAATGCCTATGATATCCATGTTTGTGCATTTCATTTCCTTTATTTCATGTAGTAGGAGGAATAGGAGCCATGCTTTCTGAAGTATTCATTCTTCCTGGGGAAAATACTTTGTTCCAAAATATAATGTGACATAATTGAATTAGCTATAAATCATTTCAGTTGGCATTTGTTGAACACATTTCTTAGTTATCTAGTGCTGCTATAACACAAATACCACAAGTGAATGGCTTTAACAAACAGAAATTTATTCTCTCAGTCTAGGAGTCTAGAAGTCCCAATTCCCCTGGTCGAGGAGCTTCTCAGCAGAGGGACCCCGGACCCAAAGGACACATCCTGCTCCTGGCTCTTCTTTCTTGGTGGAATGAGGTCCCCCCATCTGCTCAATTCTCTCCTTTATATCTCAGATCAGATTGACTCAAGATACAACCTAATCTTGTAGATTGAGTCCTGCCTCATTAACACAACTGCCTCTAATCCTGCCACATTAACATCATAGAGGTAGGATTTACAACACACAGGATAATCATATCAGATCCCAAAATGGTGAATAAGCACACAATACTGGTAATCATGGCCTAGCCAAGTTGACACATATTTGGGGGGACACACTTCAATCAGTGACATCGTGTGTGTGATTGGCCACCACTAGTGACAAGAAATCGATTTGAATGTGATACAGTTTATGCTCCAGGAGCAAACACAACCTGGCAAGACAGGTGGACCTGGCTCAGTACTGCAGTGTGCTCCGGACTCTCCCAGGTTCTGGGACAGAAAGGGCCAGGCCACCCAAAGGGGACATTTGCTGTGGGTCCACGTATTATTACATGCCCCATTCTTCGGAGTGCTTTCTGTAGATGGCCTTTGTCGTCGTTGTTGTGTGCAATCAAATTGATTCCGACTCATAGTGACCCTGTAGGACAGAGTAGAATGCCCCATGAGGTTTTCAAGGTTGTAATCTTCATGGGAGCAGGTAGCCAGGCCTTTCCTCCCTTAGGCAGCTGGTGGATTTGAGCCTCCCACCTTTCCTTTAGCAGCTAAGCACTTGACCATTGCTCAGTCAGGTCTCCTTAGATGGCCTTTCGTGAGTGGAAAGCCTTTTCTCTTATAACCTGGCTGGTGAAAGTCTTTTTTTTTTTTTTTTTTAACATAAATTAGAAGAGAACATAATTTTTTAGACTTACAGTGAAAACCCAGTTTCTAAGGCTTTCTGGTGAAATTTTGCCATTCAGGATTTTAAGTTTGAGATATGAAAGACGTTCTTTCAAGCTCGCAGTGAAAATGGGATTTATTTATTCAACAGAAAGCTTGTTGCATTTTCAGTATTTAGCAAATTGGCCTTGTTGGTATTTAACGTGGCAGAGGCCAGGATGCCGAGAGACATGCACCTGGGACTTGTCTCCCAGGCCCCGAGTCTGAATTTCCTGTGAAGTATTCTTTTGCGGTTTTGACGCACATGGGGTCCTTGTGAGTCGGAATCAACTTTGTGGCAGCTGGTTTTATTCTTTTGTGGAAGAGGCTTACAAACGATAGAATGAGCTTGGAATAAAGGGCCTGAAGAGCACAGGGCTGGGCTTTTTCATTTAAATATGACATTGTTGTCGGTGCCGTGGAGTCTGATTCATGGCGACTCCATGTGACAGAGTCATACTGCCCCACAGGGCTTTCTTGGCTATAATCTTTATGAAAGCAGATCACCTGGCCTTTCTCCTGTGGAGTGGCTGGGTGGATTCGAACTGCTAACCTTTAGTTTTGCAGCTAAGCATTTAACCATTTGCACCACCCAAAAAAAAAAAAAAAACTCCATTGCCGTCGAGTCTATCCCAACTCATAGTGACCCTGTAGAACTCTATAGGCCCGATCGAGTTCCAAGGAGCGCCTGGCGGATTTGAACTGCCTACCACTTGGTTAGTAGCTGTAGCACTTAACCACTATGCCACCAGGGTTTCCTGTTTGCATCACCAGAGCTCTTTAAATGTTGCATAGGTTACCCATTGCCATCAACTCAATTCCGACTCATAGTGACCCTATAGGGCAGAGTAGAACTGCCCCATAGGTTTCCAAGGAGGAGCTGGTGAATTCGAACTGCTGACCTTTTTGTTAACAGCTGATCTCGGGATCTACACATGCATGCTTGTGTGTGCGTGCATGCACGCACACACATATACACACTCCATCCACAGAGATCCAGGCTCGTTTGATATTGGTTGCCCCTGGGTGCCTATTCTCTAGGTGATTCTCGGCCAGAGATACCCATTCGTAATCACACAGAAAGCTAAAAAATAAATCAAAGCAGAATGTTTGAGCCAGACTCCAGGCCCTGTGAGTGGACTCTCCAGGGAAGGCGAGGTTTGTTGAAAGTTGGCTTTCCCAGCCATTCTGATCCCCCAGGAAGCACTGCGGAGGGGGAACGTCAAGCCGGTGATAGGAGGCCACCTTTCCCTCCTATCCAGGAGCCACCAGCAGAGGGATATCTGACTTTTCATACATGAAATGGTACCTTATTTGCAGGTTCTTACCCTTTGAAAGACATTGTTGTAGCTTGATTTCCACTCAGAAATAGATGTCACCAACACGGAATGAGAGAAACTTATAAAGAATTATGAACTTCCTTTAAAATGAGAAAGTCAGTGAAGAGAGGCCGCGTAGCCAGAAAAGGGGAAAATTAAAATCTGAAATAATTTATGAGTAAAATAATTTTCCAGCTAAGAGTGTATTAGCTGTTTACTCAAAACACTCACGAGGATGTTTGTAATCAGATCATATTGTGGTCTTTTGGGGAACACACATCTCCCTGCAGCCTGGGGTTTTGGTTTTCCTGCTCTTGGACTTAGAGTTTGGTAAGCATCAAGCAGCTTCCCCATTGAGGGGACGCACCTGTTGATGGCCAGTCTTTTGTGACAGTGGGCTGCTGTCCGGTGGCAACCATTCTGTAGGCTCCAGCCATTCTGATGACCATTTAAGAAATGGCTTAGAGACAAAGCACAGTGACACCTGATTCTTGTTGTTGATTCCGACTCATAGCAACCCTATAGGACAGAGTAGAACTGCCCACATAGGGTTTCCTAGGCTGTAGTTTTAAGGAAGCAGATCTCCAGGTCCTTTCTCCCAAGAAGTCTCTGGGAGGTTGAACCACCAACCTTTCAGCTAGCAGCTGACACTTATCTAGGGAGGGAGAAAGCACTTCTGTACCTCTCCCACGTTGTTACCTTCGCTGGGGATGAGTTGGAAACATCCTCTCCCTCTTCCAGCCTCTTTCTCGGCCTCCTTTTCTAACTGTCCCTTTAGAAATCCTGCAGTGTGATGGGTCAGCACTCGGCACCCACTGGCCTGTGTTTCACTAACCCATTGCTGTCAACTTGATTCTGACGCATGGCGCCCTCGTGTGTCTCAGCAGAACTGTGTCCCATGGGATTTTCAATGGCTGATTTTTTTAAAGTAGATCACCAGGCCTTTCTTCTAGGGCACCCCTAGGTGGACTCTAGCCTCCAACCTTTTAGGTTAGCAGATGAGGGCATTGACCGTTTTCACCACTCAGCAGGGGGTCAAACTAGAGTGAACTGGTTTGAAGCCCTGTCACCCAGGGACCCTGTGTTTTACCAGCAGCATTCAAAAAAGTGATGTACCTTACAGTTGTCACTTAGGCTGCAGAACGGAGAATGGATTGGAGGGGCTGAGAGCCTAGTTAGGAGGTAGGGGTTGGAGTCACTCAAGAGAGAAAGCCTGGTGTGCTAAAGGAAGGTGGTGGCTATGGAAATGGGGAGAAGAGGACATATCTGAGAGATTTTGAGGACGTAGAGTGGACCGTCTTGATTGATTTGTTGATTGTGGCCAATGAGGGAGGAAGGAGGAAAGGATGTCGAGGCTATTTCTGGCCTGGTCACTGTCATAGAAGTTGGCGCCATTCATGAGAAGTGGGAGGGTGGGGTGGCAGAGGAGACAGGGAGTGTGGTCTTAGACACCCTTGAGTGTAAGGAGCCTGAGGAGTATCCCAACAAGGTGTCTGATGGATGTTTTCCTAGAACAGGGAAATCTGGGCTGGACATGGCTGGCTGTCTGGGGGTCATGAATATGGAAATGGAAATTGAACACGTAAGAATATATGAGATCAAGAAGCTGCCCCAAATGAGAAGAACAGAGGGCTGGGATGAAATCCGAGGAATGCCAGTTTTTAGAACAGCCAGATGAAGAAGAGCCTGTAGAGAGAGCCAAGAAACAGGACCAGAGACCCAGAAGAAAAACTGAGAGAATGCGCTCCTGTGGGGGATTAGGAAAAAAAAAAGAATTTGTCTTTTTAAAGGTGAAGATAAAATAGAAAAAGGCTAAAACGTATCCATGGGTTTGCGGGACAAGGTCACCGATGACGTTATCAGTGAAGTGACAGAGAGGAAGATGGATTACAGGCTGTTGAGTGAGCGGGAGGGAAGACGCGGGAACAGAGTGTAGACCACGCTTCTGATGAAAAAGAGACAGGTCCCCAGATTCCTGATCAATATGTAGTGATAGACAATACAATAACCAACCGTTGTAAGTTTCTGCTCCAAAAAGAAGTTACCAGCAGTCTCACTCGCTCATTCAGAAACCCTTGGATAGACACAGGTTTATTTTAAAAATAGGAACTCGGTTGCCATTTAGCAATTTATAAACAAGGACCAGTAGGTGTCCAACCTGTGGCTCCATGCCATGCGGTGTGATTCGGCTTTATGTTCATGAATACACTTAACATTCACTGAGGGCTGATTCCTTCTACACAGCTCTGAGCTTCTCTTGTCTCATGTCATTGCTGACAGAATAAATCATTTTAAGCTAATGTCCCTCCCTTCTCGTAGAGCCATCCTGGTATCATTTTCTTTCTTTCTTTTTTTTTTTTCTGGATCCTTCACCCATATACTGTACACACTCTTCCCACCTGTGGTGTAGCCATTGTTAACCTTGGGAAGCCCTGCTTACACACTCATTAATGAGTTAAAGAACTTTGAAAAGTGGATTAGGAAATGTCATATTTGACATATGAAGCCCTCACAACTGGACCCATAAACAACATCATGATAAATGAAGAATAAATCGAAGTTGTCAGTGATTTCATTTTACTTGAATCACCAGTCAACACCCACAGAAGCAGCAATCAGGAAATCCAACAATGTATTGCATTGGGAAAATCTGCTACAAAAGACTTCTTTAAAGTTTTAAAAAGCAAAGATGTCACTTTGATGACTAAGGTGGGTCTGCCCCAAACTATGGTCTTTTCAGTTGCCTCATATACATGTGAAGTTGGATAGCAAAACAAAAGACAGAAGAACTGAGCATTGGAAATGTGGTGTTGACGAGGAATATTGAATATACCGTGGACTGCCAAAGGAGCGAATAAATCAGTCTCAGAAGAAGTACAACCGAAATGTTTCTTAGACGTGAGGGTGGTGAGATACTGACTCGCTCACTTTGGACATGTCATCAGGGAAGACCTATTACTAGAAAAGAATATCCTGCTTGGTAAAGAGTCAGCAAAAAACCGGGGGAACCCTCAGGGAGATAGATTGAGACAATAGACTCAAGCATACCAGCAATCATGAAGTTGGCACAGGACTGGGCAACGTGTCCCTCTATACCTAAGGTCACTGTTAGTTGCAACCAACTTGACAGCAGCTAACAACAATAACCATATGTCTTAGTTATCTGGTGCTGCTGTAACAAATACTACAAGTGGGCAGCTTTAACAGACAGAAATTAATTTTCTCACAGCTTAAGAGGCTAGAAGTCTGAATTCAGGGCACCAATTCTAGGGGAAGGCTCTTTCTCTTTTGGCTCTGGAGGAAGGTCCTTGTCTCTTCAGCTTCTGTTCCTTGGCTCTCTGGTGATCTTTGTATGGTATGGCTTGTATCTTCCCCATCTCTGCTCCGTTTACCTGCTGCTTTTATTCTCAAAAGGGGTTGACTGAAGACACACACTACACTAATACAGCCTCGTTAATGTAACAAAGAAAACCCATTCCCAAATGGGAGTATAGCCATAGGTATAAAAAACAAAGCAACCAAACCCATTGCATTTGTCACTGATGATTTGGTGGGTCGCTTATGCCACTCACCTCTCGCGAGTGTGGTAATTACTAGATCTGCTCCTGGCTCTTTAATGTGTGAATAGAGAAGGGAGTTTATTACGGATGGTTCGCGTGTGTATTGGTTAGTCTTTTGATACAGCTGGCTCTTCTGCAATGCTGTGTATTTTGTGAATTAGAAGATAGTCTTCTGAGAAGGACTTTAAGGCAGCTGCCAAGGATGACCCGTGGCGAGTCCCCCTGCAAATTCCTGTTCCCCTACCAATCGGTTCAGTAAACTTAAAATGTTGTCGTCACGTTTATATAAAATTAAGTAGCTGAATCTTCAAAGGTAAACAGAAATGCTGTTATCCTCTTGTCACTCTGCTTGGATTTTAACCATGGAACCCTTGAAGTCCAGGCGAATCTGCCAAACCACGGTTGACCTCCCTGCCCAGGTTCCCCATGCCCCTCTCTCTGCTCCCAGGGCCTGTCATCACCTCTGCCCTGCTCTTTTCTTTTTTATTTTACTAACATATTTTATTGAGTTTTTGGTAAAAGTTTGCACAGCAAACTAGGTTCCAGTTTAACAATTTCTACATAATTTGTTCAGCGACGTTTGTTACATTTTTCACAGTTGTGTCAACTTTCTCATAATTTCCGTTCTGGTTGTTCCATTTCCAGTAATCTAGCTTCCCTGCCCCTTGCCTTCTCATCTTTGCTTTTGAGTAAATGTTGACCGTTTGGTCTCGTATAGATGAGCTTTAAAAGAAGCACAGGACTCACAGATGATATTGTTTATTTTACAAGCCAGTCTGTTAGCTAAGGGATGACCTCGTGGAATAGTTTTGGTTCAAGGTTAAAAAAGTATCTGAGGACTAGGGGCGGATTATCCGGTAAGCAAGTTCAGCACAGGTTTACAGTAAGCAAGGTACGCCGAGGCTTAATTGCCTTTACTTACTAACCTGTGGTGCACAATTTCACATCAAAGACGTGGTGAAAAACAGGTGAAATTGTGCACTACAGATTAGTAAGCCCGTGCATACCTTGCTTATTAGGTGATCGCTTCCTACTCAGGACGTTAGTTTCTGGGAGTCCTCCAGTCTCGATGGGTCCAGTAAGTCTGTACATCCCTCCTTTTTGTGAGCAGCTAGGGGGAGACCTGAGCTTCAGGCTCTGTCCCCTTTCAGCTTCCGGGCCAGGCTGCTCCACCCGTCTCCTGTTTCTCACCTCTCTTGCTTGCATAGAAAGCCCTTGGTTTTCCATCCAGGCTTATCTTCTGCCGCCCACTTAATGCTCCAGGCAGCTCCAAGCCGGCCGCTCCACGTCTTTATACTGAGGCTTTTGCGGTTACTATGTCCTTCCCTGTGGTCCAACTCGAATGTTCTAAAAATGTGTAGAAACCTGGGAACCTTGTCTCATATATTGCTGTTCCCCACCCGCCCTTAAGCCTCACTCCGTCCTGCCTGGTTTTTTCTTAAGTACCTGTCCACCCTGTCCCCTCCTCCTGGGTCCTGCTCCACGAGTGCAGCCCCTCCAGTCTCTCCCCTGGACTTGAGTTTAGGCCTCTTAACTGCCTTCCAAGCCTTCCATCTGTACCCTCAAATATGTCTGTCTCCCTTCCCACCACCAAGGTGGTCTTTCCCCTGTTGAAATCCAGCTAGGTCTCGCCCTGAGTTTGCACCCTTCGCAGTCTGCCCGTGGCCTCCAGGGTGAAGCCTGAGCTGCTTAGCCAGCCTCATCTTAGCTCTCATCTACCTGGCACATCTGCCTTGCACTGCTCACCTGCACCCTGGCTCAGGACTTCTGCCACTGCAGCAACCTGGCCTTCTTCTGCGCAGCTCTGTTAAGACTAAAGTCACCCTCTTCTTTTCTAGAAACCTTTCCCTAATCTCAAACCTCATTCCATTGTACCTACTGTATTTTATCGAGAATGGATATATAGGTGTCTCCCTATCCACGGGAACCCTGGTGGCACAAGTGTTCGAGAGTTTGGCTGCTAACCAAAAGGTCAGCAGTTCAAATCCACCAGCTGCTGTTTGGAAAACCTATGGGGCAGTTCTACTCTGTCCTATGGGGTGGCTATGGATCGAAATCGACTCGAGTATAATGGGTTTGGTGGTGTGTTTTTTTTTTTTTTTTTTTTTTTTTTGCTCGCTATCCATGAGTTGTGAGTTTTAGCAAGGCATGCTATTGAACAGTTTACTGGACAGTTGGAAACGGGACTCTAGGACTTAGAAGAGAAAGGAGGTCTTGACGTTGACGTAAGCCACTGTACATTCTGACCTTGAGGTTTATGTGCCCCTTGACGCTGTCAGTGGAGCGTAAGAGTTTGTGAGTACATCTCCCCAGAGAGGCCCCACCATCACCACCACCACGAGAGTTTCAGAACTATGGGCTGGTTGACATTTACCAGGTTGAGCTTGTTGGGCAGAGGTAGCATCGGGACCAAAGGAGGGGCCGTACACAGGGAGACAAGGTGTGGGAGTCGGCAACTTTTTTAATATAGACATGGTGACATTCCGTGAGGAAGCAGCAGTCAAGAAATCAAAGGACGCGTTGCATTGGGCAAATATGCTGCAAAAGACCTCTTTAAAGTGTTAAAAAGCAAAGATGTCATTTTGAAGACTAAGGCGCGCCTGACCCAAGCCATGGTGTTTTCAGTCACCTCATTTGCCTGTGAAAGCTGGACGGTGAATAAGGAAGACAGAAGAAGAATTGACACCTTTGAGTTATGGTGTTGGCGAAGAATATTGAAAATACGATGGACTGCCAGAGCCAACAAACCTGTCTTGGAAGAAGTATAGCCAGAATGCTCCTTGGAAATGAGGATGGTGAGACTTTGTCTCATATACTTTTGACATGTTATCAGGAGGGACCAGTCCCTGGAGAAGGACATCATGCTTGGTAGCATAGAGAGTCAGCAAAAAAGAGGAAGACCCTCAAGGAGATGGATTGATACAGTGGCTGCAGCAATGGGCTCCACCAGCAACGATTGTGAGAATGACACAGGACCGGGCAGTGTTTCGTTCTGTTGTACGTGGGGCCACTATGAGTCAGAACCAACTCGATGGCACCTAACAACAACAGCAATGTGAGACTTTAGATTTTGAGACTGTATGCCTGGGAAAATGGTGATTCTTTTGAAAGAATAAGAAACTGAGGAAGAAAAGATGACTGAGTTTAGAAAACAGCATTGTTTCAGAAAGGAAACTGTGACCGAAGACCACTTGGCCGCCTTTTCCGCTAGACTATGTCCATTCTGCTTTTCCAACCATTCCCAAAATATGGAGCCCTCTTTCTGCTCACAGGACGTTTGATTTTGCCCAAAAGGCAAAAAAAAAAAATGCAAAAGCTATGTTGTGGCACAGTGTACATACTCTCTGTGAAATTCGTAAGTAATGCCAACCGCTTCATAAATTATTTAGCTCCAGGTTCGTTCTGTATAGAAAATTACCTCTCTGAAAAGATCTGACAGGGTTAAAATGAATCAAGTTTATAGTAAGACTGTGCTAACCATAGCAATTTAATCTGTGTCATTTTACCCAATAGGAACAATTTTCAGGGTTTTCATCACTCAACATCACTCAACTAGTTAAGCTAGTACCACAAAAGGGACCGTTTTCGTCATCCCAGCTGTGTTTCTAGGTCCTGGGGTGTGTATTTGTCGTGTCAGTGGCTCATCCGCTACACCCGACCTGCAGCCTGGCCCTGCTGCCCTGGAGCTGCACTTACTCTTTCTCTTACTGAGCAGGCAAGATCCCCAGGAAGCTATCTTTTTCCTGGCGTACGTTTTGCATCATCAAAAAGTGGACCCGACCAGGCAACCTTTAAAGTTGCGTCTTGCTCCAGGTTTAAACCAGCTTCCGTCAAGTCAACTCTGACCCATGGTGACCCCATGTGTGTCAGAGCAGAACTGCACTCCATAGGGTTCTCACTGGCTGGTTTATTGAATGTAGATTGCCAGGCCTTTCTTCTGAGGCACCTCTAGGTGGATGCAGACCTCCAACCAAGCATTCAGTTAGCCGCCGAGCACATGAACCCACCCAGGGACTCCTAGGATTATAAGGCCCTGTATTTTCATGGTCCAGTCAGTACAGTGGTCAAAAATGTTAAAAGCTTTGAGGTAAAATAATTTCTAGTCAGCTCTGCAGGAGAATATAGTGTACCAACTTCTGATCGGTAATTGTTTGTAGACACCACCTGCATTTCTCAGTGCTTTGAGAAGTGTGGAAACCCTGGTGGCATAGTGGTTAAGTGCTACGGCTGCAAACCAAGAGGTTGGCAGTTCAAATCCGCCAGGTGCTCCTTGGAAACTCTATGGGGCAGTTCTACTCTGTCCTATAGGGTCGCTATGAGTCGAAATCGACTCGACGGCAGTGGGTTTTGGTTTAGAAGTGTGGGTTCCTGCAGTTACCCTGCCTCTCCTGATCGCCCCAAGAGATCTGTTTCAGGAACCTGCGATCCACCTCTGCCCCCTGGGGGTTCAGAACCCTGTGCTCACCTCTCTCTTGGCTGTTACCTCACTTACCAGCATGTATGTGTCTGTTCACCACCAGCCCACAGCATCTTTAGGTCCAATCCACATCCTCTTATCTCTCCTCCTGCTTTGCCCAGCACCTGGGACAGGGTCCACTCTTGCTAAATGAATAAGGATAAAGTAACATGCAGTAGCAAATTAAAAAACAAACAATCCCAGTCGCCATTGAATAAACTCCAACTCATGGCGACCACATGTGTGTCAGGGTAGACCTGTGCTCCACAGGGTTTCCAGTGGCTGGTTTATTGCCAGGCTTTTCGTCCGAGGCACCTCTGGGTGGACTTGAACCACCAACCTTTCGGTTAGCAACCGAGAGTATTAATTGCTTGCACCACTCGGGATCACCAGAGGCAAATAGCTTTTTCCTATTACCAGGAGCTGTTAAGCTTCCTACACGGCATCCGAACGGGATTAAGGAAAATAATTATTTCCCCAACGGAAGATTTGCATTTAGCAAAAAGGGGAAATAACTCACAGTGAAAATGGTAATTCAGTGATGGTGAGGCCTGTGAAGTTTTGCGCCATGGTGATGACATCAGGACTTCTGAGAACGATAAGAAGTTCTGTTGTGTGGTAGGTTTTACACTGGTTTTCAAAGTGTTTTGTACGTGTTCCCTTAACTCACTAGATAGAACGCGAACTTCCTTCCCTTCACGTCCTCATCTTCGTGCGTACTGGAGCGTGTACTCACAGGGCACACAGACAAAGTTTCCCTGACCCTCTCTACAAACACAGCAAGTGCAGACACGTAGACGAAACTTGATAGTTGATTTCTTTCCCCTTTTTCCACACCGTAGGTATTTGGCGAGTTTATTTCCTTTGGGCTCCCTCGTGCTTTTCCAGCCAGGGGAGGCTCTGGGGAACTGTCTCCCTGAGCCTCCCTTCTCCTTGGCCCTCAGCGCTTGGCATCTGCAGTACCCTTGGGCTGAATTCCTGGGTCAGGGCGTGTCCTGGCTGGGGACCCTGGCAGTGCGGTTCCTCAAAGCAGAAATGACTTTGTTCTGTGGCGCTATGTTAAATTGGCTGGTTAATTCTGGTGTTATTTACCCCGTAATTCATTAGTTTCACCTCACCATTGGCAGCCGACAGGCTGTAATTTCACGCCTTGCAATAAAAGATGTCTCATAATCTGCTTCATTTAGCAGCAAGAGAATTTAATGAAATTAACTGCAGTCCTAATTATGCCAGTGAATACTAAAGACGCCATCACGTTTCCCAAGGAAAGGACAAGGTCCACCTCATGGAGGATTTGAAATGTGGCTCCCTGGGAAAAGCTGCAGTTGTCTTCCTGGTATTTGTAGGACTGTCATTATCAGGGTTTTTCTGAATGTCTCTCTAAGTGTTAATTGTTGCAAATCACCTTTACAAGTGGGGCCTGTGCTCAGGTGGCACTCAGGACTTAAGCACGCACACGCTGAGCCTCCTGGTCCCTATCGCCTCCCATGGAGTGGAGGTACAGTACGCACGGCTTAGGGTGGCGTAACATCGCCATCGGGGGCAGGGTTTTCAGGACCTGACTGGGAAAGCTTTCCTCAGGAAATGAAGACACTTATCTCCCTTCTGGCTCGACGCTCACTCCTGTGTGAAGTGGCTCCTCAGTCCTCCCATGAGGGGCCAGCCCAATGGGGGCAAAGCAGCCAACTGCAGATTGTCACCACTCAGACCTAAAGGGCCCAGTCTCACCGGGCCCCTCTCCTTGTCTGTACCGTGTCCCACAGTCCTAGGCCAAGCCCACCCCTCCCCGGGTGAGGCCCTTGTCTGTCTCCAAGACTCCTCTGCCCAGGAGCAAAGGGCCCTTCCCTGCTGCCCTTTCACACCCCCTCCAGCCACCACATGGATGAGAGCAAGGAGGTGTACTCTCTGCATGTGACACGCCCTCCTTGCCTGGCAGTGGTGGCCTTTGCTTGCCTGCCAAGTACCCCATCTTGTCCTTGTCTTGCTTGCCTGTGTCTGGCATCTCATCCCAGTCCTGCTCAACTGTCTCTTCCCTGTGTCCAGCATCTCGTCCTGGTCTGGCTCCCCTGTGTCCTGCATCTCATCCTGGCCTTGCTCACCTGTGTCCAGCAGACCACTCCTTGAGGTGCTGTTCTCTCCACCTCTTGGTGCAAACCTTGCCTGCTCCCTTTCTCACTTCTTCTCTGTCTCCTCCGCTGACTCTGTCTAGTCAGTGGAGGACGACGAAGGGAAAGGACTGGACAAGTGTAGGTGTTCCGAGAAGGCCTCTGGGGGTTTTCCCAGCGCAGTCCCCTTCAGTCAGCGTGGTTGAGAGTCATGGAACCAGGGCTATGGTGGTCCACAGAACCTCTTCACGGTGCCGGATAACAATGACAAGAAGCAAAACATGGATTAATAGCATGACAATTAAACAAGGAGAAAACCCATTGCTGCCCATGAGCTAAGAAAGAAGAGAGGTATGTTCTGACTCTGTATGGAGAAATGACCTGAATACACCCGTGAAAAATGGCCTGTGTTTTCCTCCGATGGAATAGAAATACCAGTATCTATAAGTTATGAACTGTCTTCCTACTCTTGCTTTACAGATGAGTGGCGTTTCTCCAGTTCTAAACATAACCAGCTCCCAGGGGCCAGAGCAGGAACCTGGTTTCCTTGCCCCAACCCCTTCCCCAGCCTGCACCTGTGCGTCCCGGGCTCCGTGCAAAACGCTGGCCGACTGACTCACCACACCCCCTATACGCATCTGCGCACAGTGGTGATGACACGGTCCTCGGGAGCATTAATTCTGGAGGCCATGTTTGAAAGATTACGGCGTGGTTTGAAAACCTATGGCATGATATTTCTTTTTATTTCCTTGATTGCTGCTAGTGGATTGTCCCTGGGGTGGGCAAACAGTTTGCAGTCGACTACTAGCCTAAAGATTGACAGTTCAAACCTACCCAGCAGTGCCATGAAAGAAAGGCCTGGCCATCTGCTGCCATAAAGATTGTAGCCAAGAAAATCCTATAAAGCAGTTGTACTCTGTAACACATGGGGTCGCTGTGAGTCGGACCTGGGTTACTAGTGAGTCTGGCTCCGTGAAGAAACGATTGAGAATAGTTTTCCTCCGGAATAGCTGGTCTGTGTTCTCACCAAAGAAGCTGCTGTTGATGATTACCCCCAGTCTCCACGCAGCCTCTGCGAGATGGGGTCCGTCACATCAGGGACGTTTTAGGCTTGGAGGAACGATGGTTGCGCTTTTCAGTCTGTTTTGCGGAGTCAGGGAGTTCCAGGCCCTTGTTGCCCATCCCATCATGTCGCAGTCAACCCTGTTGGTGAGTGGGTTTCTGGGCACAGATCTACTTGGGGGCCTTGACCCGCAGGGGGCAGAGGGATGAAAGACTTGCCCAGAGATACTTAGCAAGCTAATCCCAGCACGGGGACCTGAGCCCAGGGTCTTCCCCCACATGAAGCGTCTGTATACGCTCATACATGTCCTTACCCCCTACAGGGAGGCTCCCAGGCAGGGGTCCACCAGACTGGCATTCAGAGGTGTCGCCCATGTCCAGGCCACCCAAAGAGACAGATGCTGGCCAGAAAGGGGCCACAGACTGGTTTCTGGGCACAGTTCTGCCTTCTCCCAGCTGGTGGGCCTTGGCCATCAGCTGTCCTCACCAGACCTCTGAACTGGTGGCCTGGCTAAAGACCTAGGAGCCAGTGGCGCAGGGCACCTTACTCTAGGTTGTTACCAAATATGTGTGCCAAATATCCAGCCAGGGTTCCTTCTGCCGCTGTTCAGGGCGGGCGGGAAAAGTGGCCATCTGACATCTGGCCATTTGGGCTTGCAGGACACAGAGTCATGGACGCATTAGGGAAGGCCAGTTGTGGGAACAGCCACTTCTAGAAGCTTAGCCCAGCTCCCAGGCCCCAGTCCACCCACTTCCCTTGCACTTTATTTTTCCCATTTATCCATCTTGGGAAGGAGTCTTGGTGGCACAGTGGTTAAGTGGTCAGCTGCTAACCAAAAGGTCAGCGGTTCAAACCCACCAGCAGCTCTGCAGAAGAAGGACCTGGAGATCTGCTTCTATAAAGTTTCCTCAAAAGTCATGGCTGTACAGTCGATTCCAACTCACAGGCACCCTGTAGGACAGAGTAGAACTGCCCCAGAGGGTTTCTGAGACTATAATCTCTGCAGGAGCAGACAGCCACGCCTTTCTCCCGTGGAGCGGCTGGTGGGTTGCAACTGCTGACATTTTGGTGAGCAGCCAAATGCTTACCCACTGCTCTACCAGGGCTCCTTCCATAAAGGTTACAGCATAGGAAATCCTATGGGGCAGTTCTACTCTGTCATTCAGGGTCACCATGAGTTGAAATCAATGCAACACCACAGAACAACGACAGTATTGCTTCTCGGGGTGCAGTGCGGAGCAGGCTGGGGTGTGAGGTTGTTTGGAGGGGCTGGTATCAGCAACTTTTGAGGCCAGGTGTGTGGCGGCAGGTGCCTTCATACCAGCATCCCTCCAGCCCCTCCAGCCTGGGTCCTTCCCTGCTGGGTCCAGGATGCCGGGGCAGTTTGCTGCGGGCTCCAGGCGAGCTGCTCAGAACCTGGAATGTTCTCCCCAGTGCCATGGTGACGCGTACCAGAAATAGTAAACAAGAGGGCCACGCTATCAGAAAGAAGAGGGGACGGGGCTGCGTCTCTTGATTGCTCATCATAAAAATAATTGCACCGATATTAAATTGGGGGGTGCTGGTGACCTCCCGTCAGGGAAGGAGATCAAGCTGAGAGTTTGACGCACAACCAGATATCCCATTTGCGCGGCACCAGAGGAAATCTTGGCGACGAGCAAGCCGTAAGGAAACCTGAAGTATTTCTCTCACAGACCCTCCCAGCTTATTAAAAGAACTTATAGACATGAAAATACATTAAAGTGGGCAAAGCGGAGAGGGTGGAAGAGATTAACAGCCTTCGCTGAATGGAGCCTATTGATGGAGCAGGGCCTGGGAGGTTCTGTGGAGTCGGAAACGCGGTGTTAGGCGTGCAGAGCAGGTCAGGCCCAGCCAGAATTTAGGGAAAAAAAAAAAAATTTTTTTTTTTTTTTTAATTTAGGAGGGGAACTGAAATCTCTATTTAAAAATCACGTCCACCCGGATGAATTCCCGTCTTCCCTTCTCCAGCTAGAGAAGAGGACAAAGCAGTTCTGCTGCCAGTTACCCAATTTTAGCACCTAAATTAAAAGAAGCACTTAAAATGCAGAAGAACTGCGCGGAGGAGCTGGAGCGGGTGCCTACAGAATGTCTATTGTCTAGTGTCTGGGTTTTGCTTTTTAATAGCAGAGCCCAGCATGGGAGCTGGGCCCTCCCAGCGCGCGGCAGAGGGGGCTTGGGCTGAAAACAGGGAGCGGGGGGGAGAGACCCCAAACAAGCCATGTTTTGCCACACGGCTGACAGGTATGGGTGCCTTTGGAGCTCTTCTGAGGAAATCAGGTGGAAGAAAGGATAAATGGCAGCCTGCGTGCTGTGTGCCTCTGTGTGTGAGGGAAACTTAGCAGCCAGTCAAGTTTTATCTCTTAATGAATAGAGACTGCTGAAGTAAGGGTTAGGTAATTGAGTTTATAATTAATTAGCCATAACCCTCATCAGATAAAGCAGTTGTGAGGCAGTTTTTTTAATCTCCTCTTTCTCCCCAGGGCCTGTCCTTCTTTGTCCTTGCGCTGACAGCCAGCACTTATCTCCGCCGTGCGGCCTGTGCCAGCTGCCCTCCCCAGCCAGGCCGCGGGTGGTCAGCCCCTCATTGTGCAAGAGGCCCCCGGGCCGGCTGTCCCAGCCATGATGAATTAGCGGGGGAGTTACACAGAGGTGAGCCGCGATGGACTGATCGGGCTGCCACCGTTTGTCCTGACTTCAGCTCATCCTTGATGGGCCTTTGACATGCCGCCACAAAGAGGTTAAGAGAGGTAGAGGTGGGAAAACAGAGCGGTCCTCAGAAAGTTAGGCCCCTCACAAAAGGCCCATCATTTCTATAGCAGAGCAATTCCTTCCAACAAAAGGAGGGAATCAATGAGCGTTTACAGCCCATCTCTGAGGGACCAGTTGAAAAAAAGAAGCAATCCCACATCTTGGAGCCTCCCGTGTTTGAGGTGCGAGTGATGGCGAAAATGCCAGCGTTCACGTAAAGACGTGTGCGGGACAGAATGGAAAAGACGGTGTCAGGCTGGCTTGGGAGGTTTGAAGTCGTCTGATTTGGGCGGGTTAAGCTGAGCGTTTTTTTTAACAAACACAGCTGTCATGGTCTTACTCTTTATGATCCTGAATTAGAAAAATTGTGGACCCGTGATGTCAACTTCGTTGTGATTTGAGGTGCTTCTTTCTAATGAACCTCAAGGCAAGTACAGATAAATCTCCCAACCCAAGGGGCGAAGCCAACAGGAGGATACAAGTCGTTGTTTTATCTGCAGTTACGACCTAGTTCAGGGAGACTGAACAACAATTTGGCTTTTATTTCTTTTCTTTTTTTTTCCATTTTTTTTTATTGTGCTTTAAGTGAAAGTTTATAATTCAAGTAAGTTTCTCATATAAAAACGTATACACACATTTTTATGTGACCCTAGTTGCTCTCCTACGATGTGACAGCACACTCCTCCTCTCCAGCCTGTATTTCTTGTGTCCATTCAATCAGCTCCTGTCCCCCTCTGCTTTCTCATCTCACCTCCAGACAGGAGCTGCCCACTTAGTCTCATGTGTCTACTTGAGCCAAGAAGCTTACTCCTCACCAGTATCATTTTAAGTCTTAGAGTCCAATCTAATCTTGCCTGAGGAGAGGGTTTTAGCTTTGGGCTAACAGAGAGTCCAAGGGGCCATGACCTCTGGGGTCCCTCCAGTCTCATTCAGGCCATTAAGTCTGGTCTTTTTACTAGGATTTGAGGCCTCTGTCCCACTTTTCTCCTGCTCCACCAGGGATTCTCTGTTGTGTTCCGTGTCAGGGCAGTCACTAGTGGTAGCCAGGCACCATCTTGCTCTTCCAGTCTCAGGCTGATGCAGTCTCTGGTTTATGTGGCCCTTTCTGCTTTTCTGTCTTAACTGTTGTTGTTGTTAGGTGCTGTTGAGTCGGTTCCAACTCATAGCAACCCTATGCACAACGGAAGGATATACCGCCCGGTCCTGCGCCAACCTCACAATTGTTATGCTTGAGCCCATTGTTGCAGCCACTGTGTCAATCCATCTTGTTGAGAGTCTTCTTTCTTAACTAGGGTATTCCTTCTCAAGAACCTTTGGTAATTATTTGGGAACTCAAAAGCCAGCATATTTTATCAGACACTATGACTGAATAATGATTTTGAACGTTAATTAAAATTTAATCAGACTAATATATTATTCAACCCCATTTAGGGTGCAGAGTATGATAAGTGCGTTTACAAGTGCTGGAATTTACAGAACAAACTAGTTCATTTTTGTGGGGAGGAAGAGGACGAACCCACAGACCGATATATTATGATGGAGAGAAGGGGGCTCACTGGTTTGTTTGGGGTTTTGGCTAGGAAATAACTGCAGACTGTCCTCAGAATTAATTTGGGAGATACTGTGATTTGCAAAGTTCCCAGCAAATGCCGACTCTCTTCAGAGCACCCAGTATAGACATTCTTGTGTTATTAGGCTAGACGCTATAACTGAGCAGGACCTGATGGCGCAAGTTTTCAACGAAGCAGATACAGTAGCTACCTTAGTTACTCTAACTGGCGACATACAGGGACTACGTTAGTTACTCTAACTGGGGACATACAGTGACTACGTTAGTTACTCTAACTGGCGACATACAGGGACTACGTTAGTTACTCTAACTGGGGACGTACAGTGACTACGTTAGTTACTCTAACTGGCGACATACAGTGACTACATTAGTTACTCTAACTGGGGAGATACAGTGACTACGCTAGTTACTCTAACTGGGGACGTACAGTGACTACGTTAGTTACTCTAATTGGGGAGACACAGTGACTACGCTAGTTACTCTAACTGGGGACATACAGTGACTACGTTAGCTACTCTACCTGGGGAGACACAGTGACTACGTTAGCTACTCTACCTGGGGAGACACAGTGACTACGTTAGTTACTCTAACTGGGGACATACAGTGACTACGTTAGTTACTCTAACTGGCGACATACAGGGACTACGTTAGTTACTCTAACTGGGGACGTACAGTGACTACGTTAGTTACTCTAACTGGCGACATACAGTGACTACATTAGTTACTCTAACTGGGGAGATACAGTGACTACGCTAGTTACTCTAACTGGGGACGTACAGTGACTACGTTAGTTACTCTAATTGGGGAGACACAGTGACTACGCTAGTTACTCTAACTGGGGACATACAGTGACTACGTTAGCTACTCTACCTGGGGAGACACAGTGACTACGTTAGCTACTCTACCTGGGGAGACACAGTGACTACGTTAGTTACTCTAACTGGGGACATACAGTGACTACGTTAGCTACTCTAACTGGGGAGATACAGCGACTACGTTAGTTACTCTAACTGGGGAGATACAGTGACTACATTAGTTACCCTAACTGGGGAGATGGGTGACTGGGTTAGTTACTCTAACTGGGGACATACAGTGACTACGTTAGCTACTCTAACTGGGGAGATACAGTGACTACGCTAGTTACTCTAACTGGGGAGATACAGCGACTATGTTAGTTACTCTAACTGGGGAAGGAAAGGGCCCAGGTGTGAAAAGGTGGAGACCTCCACATGCAGCCCAAGGTGCCCAACCAAAGACAGGGCAGCTGGCCTGTTGCAGGCAGGAGCGCTGCCAACTCAGCCTTCCCTTGTCCCCCAGGATTCTTGGGGTCACTGCCTACAAAGCCAGTGTGAAATCCACTGTCAAGCTTTGTCAATTCATGTCACAGCTGGGGACTTGCTCCCAGTTCCTTGTTTAAAAGGTCACACCAAAACCAAAAACCAAACCCCTTGCCATTGAGTTGATTCTGACTCTTAGCGACCCTATAGGACAGAGTAGGATTATCCCATAGAGTTTCCAAGGAGTGCCTGGTAGACTCAAACTGCCGACCTTTCGGTTAGCCGCAGTACTAAACCACTGCGCTACCAGGCTTTCCAAAAGGTTACACAGGTAGAGAGTAATTGCACAGGGGAGACCATGCTTCCCATCAACGCTGACAAATCCTGCCCCATCCCGTCCGCAAACCAGGTGCAGAGAGGAGAGGTGGGGCGAGGGGTGAGGAGGGGGAGACAGAGGGGAGGAAGAGGAAGGGGAAGGGAGGAAGAAAGAAGAGACAGAAGGGAGGAGAGGAGAGACAGAGAAGCAGAGAGAGGGGAGGGGAGAGAAAAAAAGGGGAGGAAAGGAAGGAGAGGAGGGGAGAGGCTCGTTATCCCCCTACCCCCTTATGTGAGATGTGAGGACCCTTCTCTAAATGGAACCAGGTGGGCACACCTGCCATTTTCACTTTCTAGCTGCTCATTCCACCTATCCACAGAGGCAGGGTCTGATTCCCGATTCTGGCTTCAGCTGCTATCCCGGCACCAGGAATCAGCCAACTCTAAAGCATGGGAGAGTCAGCACAGGAGACGGGGGCTTGGGATTCAGGCCAGCTTGGTTCCTGGTCCTGCTACTACTACCGACTCTTTGTGAACCAAGGGAAGCATCTTAGCCTCCCTGTGCTTTACCGGCTTTATCTGCAAAGCCATGGGCTGTCATGCTGGGTTGTTGGAATGATAGGTTGTCTTATGGTAAGATCTCCAGAAATGGCTTGTTCCCACCCTGTCTTGGTTTCTTAGTGTTATCATTTTTCATATAGGAGCTAATGGAACAAATTACTAGAAGCAATTTTTTATTCATCCTTCTTTTTGGAGCCAATATTCTGTACCATACACTTGAAAATTGAGATGACGCTACCGTCATAGCTCAGGACAGACAGGCAGCTTTAGCTCTGTAACATGTCCATCGGGACACGCAGCTTCAGAGCAGGTCTTGCTATAAGGCCCCCCTTGTATAATTCGTTACTTCTGAAATCTCAAGAGCAGTTATTTTAAACTGGGGTGACTAATGGACCCTTACCTAATGTTGTAAAGAGAAAGAAAATTAGAAAATGAGTAAAGGAAAAAAAGAGAGCAGTGTGGTTCAGTGGTAGAATTCTCACCTTCCGTGCTGGAGACCCAGGTTTGATCCCTGGCCAGTGCACCTCATGCACCCCCACTGCCATCTGTCAGTGGAGGCTTGCGTGTTGCTCTCGTGTTGAACTGGTTTCAGGGGAAATTCCAGACTGAGACTAGGAAGAAAGGCCTGGTGATCTCCTTCCAAAAATCAATCTAGGAAAACTCTGTAGATCACAACAGTCTGATCCTCAACCAATCATGGGATCGCCATGTGTTGACCGTTAACCCAACAGCAGCGAACAACTTCCAAAGGAAGAAAAGAGTGAGATATTTTCTATGTGATCGTCATCAAACCAGTTTTTTATGTCTTCCAAAGAGGAGTCTGGCCTTTCTGATGTTGTACTACAGTCCACGAGGGTGGCTTACGGAAATGGAAACGTGAAGTCAGGCAGCTAGGAGACAAACAGCAGAAGTCTGCCTGGAAAATGGCCAGTTAAGTTTGTTCGGGGAGTTAACAGCAGTGTGACAGGCATTTCAACACCATTCATCTTTATTTAAAATTAAAAGTCAATGAAAATTCTTAGTACTCTGTTATCCTATGTTTAAGTATCATCACTATTATTTTTCAACATTGTCATTAAATCGCTTTCAAAAAACTATAATTTTCCAAACCTAATTCTAAACTTATTTTACTTCAGATATATATTTTTTATAATTTTTTGTTGTTGTTGAGAAAGATACTCAGCAGAAGATAAACCAATTCAATAATTTCTACATGTACAGTTCAGTGACATTGATTACATTCTCCAAATTGTACAGCCATTCTCACCCTCCTTTTCCACATTGTTTCTCCCCCATTAACATAAACTCACTGCCCACAAAGTTTCCTATCTAATCTTTCAAGTTGTTGTCAGTTCGATCCCGTATAGATAGTTTTTAAAAAGAGCACAGTGCTCAAAGCAGGCATTCTTTACCAGGTAAGCTAAACAATTTTTTTGGTTTTAAAAAGACCTCAGGAGACTTTTTTTATCTTTTTGTGGTTTAAGTAAAAGTTTACAAGTGCAGTCAGTCTCTCATACAAAAATTTATATATACCTTGCTATATACTCCTAGTTGCTCTCCCCCTAATGAGACAGCACACTCCTTCCCTCCCCTCTCTCTCCTCGTGTCCATTCAGCCAGCTTCTGACCCCCTCTGCCTTCTCATCTCCCCTCCAGACAAGAGCTGCCCACAATGCCTCATGTGTCTCCGTGATCCAGGAAGCTCACTCCTCACCAGTATCATCTTCTATCCCATAGTCCGGTCCAATCCCTGTCTGAAGAGTTGGCTTTGGGAACAGTTCCTGTCTTGGGCTAACAGAAGGTCTGGGGACCAAGACCTCCAGGGTCCTTCTAGTCTCAGTCTGACCATTAAGTCTGGTCTTTTTATGAGAATCTGGGGTCTGCGTCCCACTGCTCTCCTGCTCCCTCAGGGGTTCTCTGTTGTGGTCCCTGTCAGGGCAGTTATTGGTTGTAGCCAGGCACCATCTAGTTCTTCTGGTCTCAGGCTGATGTAGCCTCTGGTTCATGTGGCCCTTTCTGTCTCCTGGGCTCGTAATTACCTTGTGTCCTTGGTGTTCTTCCTTCTCCTTTGCTCCAGGTGGGTTGAGACCAACTAACGCATCTCAGATGGCCGCTCGCTAGCGTTTAAGACCTTCAGGGGATATTCTTGGTTCACAGTTTAAAGATTGCTGTAGAGTTGACTCAGACTCACGGAGACCCCGATGTGTCAGAGTAGACCTGTGCTCCGTGGAGTTTTCAGTGGCTGATTTCTCAGAAGTAGATCACTGGGCCTTTCTTCTGAGCCACCGCTGGGTGGACCCAAACTGCCAGCCTTTTGGTTAGTAGCTGAGCGCATTAACCGTTAGCACCATCCAGGGACACCCCTGCCTGGCAGACATGACCTTGTTTTTCCTTTGGGGTCTCTTGATGCCTAGAGCAGCTGCGTTCCCAGGGGTCAGCCTTGTCCCTGAAGTGTCGAGTGTGTCTAATACTCATCTTGACACCACTGCGGCGAGAGCTGCTTCTGTGTTTGCTCCGATCTCCAGTGGCTCACCCAGAGTTGTTCCAATTGGGTGTGAGAGACCGTGCCTCCTCGGGCGTCAGTGGGAGGGGGGCTGAGTGGTGTCGGGCTCAGACAGCATCCTCAGGAGGCCGCTCCAGGCTCCAGCCTCTTTGAGTTGGTCCCATGGCCAGACCCTGGGTGCCCTCCTGCTTGTGTGCTGAGACCGGGCACTTGCAGCCCATGCCCTTCCCACAGGTAGGCCAGCAGGAGGGTCTGCTGTACCTCAGACAGGAGTCCCAAAAGCTGTTCCTGTTGGCTTTGAGCAGCACCAGCTAGGCCCTGTGTCTGTGCAAGGCTCAGCCGGTAGCCAGGACTGGGGTGGATGTGTTCGTTGCCGGGGCCTGGGTCTCATGTAAGGAGCCCTGGTGGCACAATAGTTAAGTGTTTGGCTGCTAACTCACAGGTTGACAGTTCAAACCCACCAGCTGCTCCATGGGAGAAAGACCTGGTGATCTGTCCCATAAAAGTTAAAAAAAAAAAAAACCTTAGCATCGAGTTGATTCCAACTCACAACAATCCTATAGGATGGAGCAGAACTGCCCCATAGGGTTTCCAAGGCTGTAATCTTTACAGAAGCAGACTGCCACATCTTTCTCCAGTGGAGCGGCTGGGGGGGTTGAACCACTTACCTTTCACTTAGCAGACAAGTACATAACCACTGTACCACTAGGGCTCCCCGTAAAGGTTACAGCCTAGAAAACTTTGTGGGGCCATTGTAGTCTGTCACATGGCTGTAATCTTTATGGAAGCCGACTGCCGCGTCTTTCTCCCGAGGAGCGCTGTTGGGTTCTAACTGCCAACCTTTCTGTTAGCAGCCGAGTGATTAACCAGTGTGCCATCAGGCCTCCTTGGATGCAGGAGAGCCAGCAATACTTGTCCCTCCCCAAAACCAAAAAAAGGAAGAAAAAAGCAAACTGATTGCCCTGGAGTGCATTCCGACTGGTGGTGACCCCACGTGTTACAGAGAACTCTGCTCCATGTAGTTTTCTTGGCTGTGACCTTTACAGACCAAGACCACCAGGCCTTTCTTCTGTAGTGCCGTAGGTGGATTCAAACCACCAGCTTTTAAGTTACTAGCCTAGTACAAACAGTTTGTGCCCCCCCCCCCATGCACACGCACCTAGCAAACCAAAAAACCCATTGCCAGCGAGTCCATTTTGACTCAGCAACCCTGTAGGGCAGAGTAGACCTGCCCCCTAGGTTTCTGAGGAGCACCTGGTGAATTCAGATTGCCGACCATTTGGTTAGCAGCCAAGCTTTTAACCCTGCACCACCAGGGCTCCCCCCACAACTGGAGTTGCCCTTAAATCCCAAAACCTCTGACAATTTGCTGTAGTGCTGCCTGCTTGAGGCTCAGCCTTAAAGACATTCTGAAAGCGTCGGTTCACAGCTGCTGCCATGATCCCTGATACCTGAGAAGCCTCGTGGTTCATGTCCTACAGTTTGCTTGAACGTGGTCACGTGAGAACAGTGCCTGAAAGGACCCTACTGTAGAGAAATAGATATACAAGTCAACTCTACCATGCTTAGCAGCGCCCAGATTTGTCCGTGTGGGAGCCAGGGGCTCCAGGGGGGTACCCTCCTTAGAGCCCCCGAGACTCCAAGTCAGCAGTCAGTAGCTTGGTTGATCTCAGTCAAGAGCAGGCATATCCCTGTGATGTTGCTCTTGGGGACCTCAGACAGGACTTTTTCCCTTTACCTGTACCCACCCTCATAATGGAACCCAAGCACACGTTGCTCCAAGCATGGGCATCGTTTCAGAGCACTCTACCCTGTTTCAGCAAAACAGAGACTACAGAAGTTGATATGAGCGGCTTGGCTGCTTCATGGATCACACGCATTATCTGCTTCCCCATGGGTACACCATATATAAATAACATGCATGAGCACACGTGTTCTAGGTTTGCCAACCAGCAGATTCAAGGTCAATTAGCAGTAATCAAAGACTGCAAGCACCTGTTGTTATTAGGCGCCGTGGAGTCAATTTCAACTCATACGGACCCCATATGGCAGAGTAGAACTGACCCATTGGGTTTTCTAGGCTGTCATCTATGGAAGCAGATTGCCAGGTCTTTCTCCCATGGAGCCCTGGGTGGGTTTGAACTGCCAGCTTTTCAGTCAGCAGCCGAGCACTTAATTAACCATTATGCCACCAGGGCTCCCGGAAGCAGCAAAGAGACAGGCGTTTGCTTTGTGTGCCTTTGACAGATTTCCAAGACCACAGCACTGTAGTTCTTTAGGAATAGACGGGTTATAAAGAAAAGTTTTGCAGTTAAAAGCACTGAACGGCGCAGAAATCTGCTCAGGTTCCTCCTGAAATGTGCCTTTCGCTCTGTGCCATGTTTGGTGTTAGATTGTTAGAGGATATTGTGTAATGCCTGCTGTGTAGGCAATTTTGGGGAACTTTCATTGTTCTGACATAGGACTGGGGAGTGAACACGAGACCACAGCTCTGCCGCGTTTAATTTAGCATTACCATTTTAGAAGAACGTGTATCTTAATTGCTAAAACCTTTAACTTTGTATAAATTCAAATTGAACATCATCCAGGCTATATAGCACTCTTTAACGAATTCCATCATCAACATTACTACACAAAGGAAAACTTAAGTTGAGCATATAAAATTGTAATTCCTTCCATTTTTCTTTAGTTGTTAAGAAAATTACTGTTCATCACAAGGACCCATTTTATCCAGGGCTTTGGTAGCATTAGTTAAGAAATGGAAAAGATAATGCTGGAGAAAATGAATGTTAGAGAAATACGTTTATCAAACTTTAAGTTGCAAAGCTCTACAAGGCTTTTTACTGACCCAAAAAATTTTTCCTTCAAAGGGTTAAGGCTTCTCATTTTCAGAACAAGACATTGAGCCGTCTAGTTGGCAGACTGATGGGCAGCACATTTGTATCTCCTTGGATTTGTTTAAAATATAGGGGGAAATTATTTTTTAAACTGAACAAAATTTGGGAGCAGACCTTTGTAATAGTTATTATGATTCTTATCCAAAGGTGGTAGGAAATATAACCAACATTAATTCCTCCACAGTGGATTCTTCTTTGTAGGCACCGTTGTATGTAATCATTACTCGGTGTGTACGTCCCCTTTGTCAAAAGTTACCATGTATCCATCTAACTTGAAAGGTGGTTTCCCTACATGCTAAGAAATGGATGAGCTGATGAGCGAGGAGAGACTTAGCCATCTTTTAATGCCAGCACTCAGCCCCCACACCCTGGGAACAGGGCGTGAAGTTGGTGGTAGCAAGGAGTATTTGCCACTGTAATTGACAAATAACACCCTTCATAAATACTGCCAGTCTTTTCAATTAGTTTTCATCTAAAATTCGGGCCACAGAATGATGGCCTGTCAGCTGACAATGAATGGCAAAAATTAATAAATTGTCTTCTAAATAGAATGGACACTTAAGAAAAATTGGGCAGCCAATTTAGCACAGCATGAAGTGAGGGGACCCTTTTGTACTGATACAGGGCCACTAATGTTGTCTCCATCTTTATTAATGGTGCTCAGCGGCTGCTGACAGTTTTGTTGCTACTGGCAACTTTCTTCATTAAAATTAAAGCCAGCATCAAATTCCATTAGCTGTACTCTGGGTACCTTGCTTTTTTTTTTTTTTTTAAATACATATTGTTTCTTTTATTAACTCACTCTGCTCCCATGAGAAGTTTTAAAAGAAGTTAAAAGGGGAGGAATGATTTGTTAATTTAAGGCTCACTCTGTCTTATTTGCTTGTTAATGCCCACATCCTAAAATCTGCAGATCTCTATTTTTAGTTCTCCCCCACTCCCCTTTCAAAATGGAAGCATGTGGGCAATAAAAATAGATACTCCAGGCCAGCTTCCAGACAGGAGAAACTAATTATCATCAGACTTCT
This sequence comes from Elephas maximus indicus, assembly GCF_024166365.1. Lineage (NCBI taxonomy): Eukaryota > Metazoa > Chordata > Mammalia > Proboscidea > Elephantidae > Elephas > Elephas maximus. Next base: position 137,975,417 of record NC_064824.1, read on the forward strand.
AGTTTCTTCTGTTTTCTTAGCAGTTAAAAAAAAAGGTAGGGCTTCACATTTGTAACTGTTTCTGTATCTGGCTGTGCCTTGATACAATTGTAACTGGATGCTTAGAGATATTTACATTTGTCCAGAAGGCCCTGGAGTTATTTTCCCCAAAGGCATCACTTTTATCTGCAGAACAGATTTCAGTCTTTGAAGGGAAGAATTGAGCTGCTGAACAAGTCCTGCACTATTGTCTGAAAAGCCTGCCCTTGTCAGTGCTGGAAGCCCTTCAAAGAACTGTGAAATGCCTCCGCCCTGGAGTGCTGCATCTTCTAGAAGGAAGAGGCAGGAAACAGCTTAGATTCTAGGACAGCTCCAGGCTGCTGTTGTCCTGATGGGTGACCCAGAGAGGGAGCCCAGGGTGTGTGGTGCTGTGGATACCACTAAAATGAATAGGCTAGCACTGCCAAATGGCTACCTTCCCCTCTTAAACCAGCCACCTGGTGACTTTCTTATTTCCTCCGTAATGCTAAGGTTAAGGGCTATCCCTTCCTCCCAGTTTTTTTTTTTTTTTTCTCTCCCTCCCTCTCTTCCTTCCTTCAACTTGCATCTTGTAGCTTACATCGAATGAAACTCCAATGTTCATTAAAACAGTGAAAAGATAAGTGCCAAGCAACAAAGGAAAAGGCATATACCAGAAAACCTAGACTCAGAAATTTTAAATAGAATTTAGTTCTGAGTTTCCTGGCAGTCAAGGCAAAAAGGGAAATACATTTCCTGAGGTCTGCTGGAAATCCTTATGTAAGTGCTTTCTGTACTTGTTAATGTGTAAACCCTGGTGGTATAGTGGTTAAGTGCTACAGCTGCCAACCGAAGGGTCAGCAGTTCACATCTACCAGGGGCTTTTTGGAAACTCTGCGGGACAGTTCTACTCTGTCCTATAGAGTCTCACTGTGAGGCGGAATTGACTCGGCGGCAACAGGTTTTGTTTTGTTTTTGTTGGTTTTGGGTGCCCTCAAGCCGGTTTCATCTCATGGTGACACCATGTGACAGAGTAGAACTGCCCCATAGGCTTTTTCTAGGCTGTAATCTCTACAGGAACACATCATCAGGTCTTTCTCTTGCAGAGCTGCTAGGTAGGTTCAAACCACCAACCTTTTGGCTAGGAGCCCAGCCTCCAAGGATCTTTGTACTTCCGTTAAATTAACCCAGTCCTAATGACTCAATGGCAGGCAACTAGCACATACCTGAAACCATGAGTTGCAATCACTTTTTTTTCCAAGGCAGGTGGATTTGGATTCAAGATGAGTTAGCTTTTTCTAATTGCATCCGTTGTAGTCTCCAGTCTCTCTCCCCACACCTTCTAGTCTCACATCATACGTGAATATTTTATTAAGAGTATCTAGTATATCCAGTTGCCATCAAGTCCGTTTCAATTCATGGCAACCCCATTGGCTTCAATGTAGAACAGTGCTTCATGGGATTTTCATGAATTTGACCTTTTGGGAGCATATCACCAGGCCTTTATTCTGAGACAACTCTAGGTGGATTCAAACCACCAGCGTTTTGGCTAGGAGCTAAGCTCTTAACCATTCGGGCCACCCAAGGATTCCATCTAGGCTGATTGTTGTTAACCCGTTGCCCTTGAGTTGATTCCAACTCAGGGCGACCCTATAGGACAGAGAAGAACTGCCCCATAGAGTTTCCAAGGAGCTGTCAAGTTGACTTTAGACTCATAGTGACTTCATGTGACAGAGTAGAACTGTCCCCATGGGAGTTTCTAGGCTGTTATCATTACGACAGCAGATGGCCAGACCTTTCTCTCCCGGAGCCACTAGGTGGGTTCAAACCACCAACCTTTTGTTTAGTAGCTGCTGAGCACTTAACCATTGTACCACCAGGGCTCTTTGCATCTAGGACAGCATTACACAAAAGGGAATCCAACATGCGAAGTGTCCTTGTCTTCTCAATTTTGGATTATTGTTTTTTATAAAAAGTGACTGAGATTACAGAGTTCATAACTAAAGAGTGTACTTTTTTTTTTTTTTTGCTTTACAGAGAAGTGGTAGTGCAAAACCTCTTCTCTCCAGTAAATATTTCTGACATTTGGATAGTGAAGTGACTCAGTTAAACAGTTGCAAGAAGGCTCTGCCGTCCAGTCATCTCTTTGGATCATCTTAAATAATTAAATGAAGAGCAACAACGAACATGCCAAATGCTGTATCAATTAATTGTGTTTAAAAATAAGTATTCACTAAGACGGCATTGTCTGCTGAAACGTGGACAGGCAGCGATATCCTGTTGTTGACGGTCCGTAAAGCGAACACGACTGCTTCTGTATACGTGTATACAGGCGTCTCAGCCTCCAAGGCCCTTCCCCTGCTGCCCAGGGCCCCCTCCCCTGCAATATCTGAGCCAGTCAAGGAAACAATTGTTACTTGATGATGGAACCCACTAATATGTTACAGTCAATGGGGCATGGAATGCAGTACTTTCTATATGGTGTGTACTAAGTGACTCTTACGTTGAAACAACAAGGCCATTTTTAACTTGCTGACACACAATATTTGCTGTGTTTCATCATTAAACTGTCCTGATGAACAGTCGGCTTCTACAGTGGGACCACTGGAGTAATTTTTTGTAAATGTGATGAATCAGGATTTGTTAGCCACTGCTTCATCTTTCATGCAGGGTTGTTGGCATTTAAGGGCTTTGGAGTGAAATGGAGAAGCCCTGGTGGCTCAGTGGTTAAGCACTCAGCTGCGAACTGAAAGTTTGGTGGTTCGAACCCACCGGCCGCGCCGTGGGAGAGAGATGTGGAAGTCTGCTCCAGTAGAGATTTCGGCCTTGGAAACCCAGTGGGGCAGCTCTCCTCTGTCCTATAGGGTCGCTGTCTCGTAAGGTTGCTGAGTTGATTCTGGAATCGACTCAAGGGCGGTGGGTTGGGGAGTGAAATGAGAAACAGCCGTTTTGGGTGGCCACTCCAGAAGTACTTTTTTGATGGCTGCTGAGCCCTTCTCCAGGTTTTTGAATGAGGAAGGCGTTGTCGGCACCATTTAATTTTACTCCATGGTGAGGGAACGTATTTCTTACTGGTGGTGACAGAAACTGGTCTCTGTTACAGTCTGTCAGGCCGAGGAGAGAGGTGTACGTAGAGGATGTTTGGCAGAAATGAAGCACATCCAAGCTGTCCCATGTCACCCTCACCTCTGACACCTGCATGCACTGGACGTGCCCAGCTGGGAACCTCGGCTCAGGAGATGCTGGCTGTGTATACCGACAGGTCTCTTACCTGTCCTTGGCTCTAGAAAAGGACAGACAGGGTAGCTGTTAGCTTGTCTATGAAAAGATCCACTCATGTCCCTGGTAGACTGGCAAGTACAGTGGCTTCAGTTCATCAAGGGACCCATGCTGTGACAGCCCTCCAACTTTTCACCCAGGCTTGTGTTCATAAGCACACACTTCGATCTGATCACAGTTTACAGGAACTGAGCATTTCCTCAAATGAGACTCGTGGGGAAGATGGTGGGATCTGTAGGAAAGAGATAGCTGGCATTGTAGACATAGGACCACTTACAAAAAACCATTTGGGAAGGAAAGACTTATTTCAGACACTGCCCTTCAGATTCCTAAGTGTCCTGGGCCCTTTCCTTGAAGCCACCTCCTTGGTCCAAGAGCAGGTGTGCCCCCTTGAGCTTGGCTTCCCTGAGGGTATGGCAGCTGACAGGCGGTGCGCTCAGAGGGGGAAATAACCAGCAGAACATTGAGAGTGCTCAGCCCTGCTGTCCTGGGTGTCACCGAGGACTCTCTGCAGGCACAGCCCCAGAATAGGACACCGATGAGGTTTGCTTTGTTTTTCCACAAGCACGAGCGCTTTCTCTTTTAACTTTTAATCAGTTACAATGGTATTCATATTTCCAAGAAATTAAGTGATAGTCCCAAACCCAGTGCCGTCGAGTCGGTTCCGACTCATAGCGACTCTATAGGACAGAGCAGAACTGCCCCATAGAGTTTCCAAGGAGCGCCTGGCAGATTCAAACTGCCGACCCTTTGGTTAGCAGCCATGGCACTTAACCGTTAGATAGTAGCAGCGGCAAAGAGCCCTGGTGGCATAGTGGTTAAGAGCTCGGCTGCTAACCAGTAGTTCGGTGGTTCGAATCCACCAGCTGCTCCTTGGAAACACTATAAGGCAGTTCTACTCTGTTCAGTAGGGTCACCTTGAGTCTAATCGACTCGACGGCAATGGGTTAGCAGTGATAAGAGGAACCCTGGTGGTGCAATGGTTAAAGCAAGTCAACTGCTAACTGAAAGGTCAGCGTTTCCAAACCACTGGTGGCTACTTGGGAGAAAGATGTGGCAGTCTGCTTCCGTAGAGATTAACAGCCCTGGAAACCCTGTGGGTCACTATGAGTTGGAATCGACAGCAATGGTTTTTTGTTTTTTGTTTTTTTTTTTAAGCAGTTGTCAGGAGCCCCTGGAAACCCTGGTAGTGTAGTGCTTAAAAGCTTTGGCTGCTAACCAAAAGATCAGCTGTTCAAATCCACCAGGCACTCTTTGGAAACCCTATGGGGCAGTTTTAATCTGTCCTATAGGGTCGCTATGAGTCAGAATCGACTTGACAGCAGTGGGTTTTTGGAAGGAGCCCCCGGGTAGTGCAAACAGCTTTGTGTTTGGCTGCCGACTGAAAGGTTGGAGGTTTGAGACCACCCAGAGGAACTTCCAAAGAACAGCCTGGTGATATACTTCTGAAAAACTACCCATCGAAAACCCTATGGAACACATGGCATTGCCATGAGTCAGAGTCGGCCTGAGAGCATCTGTCTGGTTTTTTGTTTTCACAGTGGTAATCTTTGTTGTTATTATAGTGGTGGTGGCAGTAGTAGTATAAGGGAATATTTGTACTACTCATAAAAAAAAAAAAAAATGACCCATGGAGAGTTTCTGGAGCTCTGGGCTTGGTGTTATCAGGGGCAGCTGTAGGACGCATTTCCTGGGCTGGCCCTGAGCCCCAGTGGAGCTGCCTGAGTGCTGTGTCAAGAAGCCTCCTGAGCTAAGTGCTGGCTGCTATTGGCGCTGGGCAGGGAGGGGGCAGCCCTGGCCAAGTCCATGCCACCCCTGGTTTCAGCCTTGGCCTACAATTCACACGTGGCTGTTTGCTACAAACTCCTCACCCCCTTTTTTAATTCAACCGAAGGAAGGTGAGTAATCTTCCCTTCCTTGCTGTCCTCAGCGTACCCTCTAGTCCGGGTTAGAGTACCTCATCTACTTGTGGGCACATCTTAAACTTGCGTAGCTCTGAGACCCCTGTGGGGCAGGCCCTGGGTATCTGTTCTTTCGTGTATCCCAGGCAGTGGTTTGCACCTGTAGCAGGTACAGTGGACCTGGTGAGCTCTCTTTTTCATCAGCTCTGCCAGCTAGTGCAAGGCATGTGAATGAGGTTACCGTCACAGCGTTTGGATCCTACAGACAACATGAATTCGAATCTGGCTTTTACTACTCTCTGGCCATCCTTCCTGCACAATTCTTCGACCTCTTTGAGACTTATCATTCATGGTAATGGTGTTGCCATTGAGACAGCTATGACTCACGGCAACCTTACATACGCCAGAGTGAAGCCTTGCCCTGTCCTGTGCCACCTCCGTGATTGTTGGCGTGCGCTCATCTGTTCATTTGTGCAACAGGTGTTTCTCTCACGTTTGTTATGTGCCTACTCCTCATTGCTGTCGAGTAGATTCTGACTCACAGTGACCCTTCAGGCCAGAGTAGAACTGCCCCATAGGGTTTCCAAGGAGTGCACGGTGGATTTAAACTGCTCCCCTTCTGGTTAGCAGCCATAGTTCTTAACCACCGGGCCACCAGGGCTCCTGTTAATGTGCTTAGGCCCTAGGAATACAAAAATGGTGAGAAAGGAATGGTCCCTACCACCGCTGAGCTCAGGTATCTGTTTTGGAAAGATGGACAGTATAGTAAGTAATTTCAGGTGTTGGTGGTAAGCTAGGAGAAGGACTAGAACCTGAGGACTCAGACAGTGAAGGGATCCTTTATAAGATCTGGACAGCGCTGTCACATAGAAACATATGCCAACCAACTACGTGTGTAATTTCTGTTTCTTTGGTGGTTGTCGTTCACTGCCAGGGAGTTGGCCCCAGCTCGTGGCAACCCTACACACAGTGGAATAAAACACTGCTGGGTCCTGAGCCAGCCCCATGATCGGTTGCACATCAGACTGTTGTGATCCATAGTTTTCATTGGCTGATTTTCAGAAGTAGGTCGCCAGCTTGCTCTTCCTCATCTGTCTTAGTCTAGAAGCTCCACTGAAACCTGTCCGGCATCCTAGCAACATGCAGGCCTCCGCTGACAGACGGGTGGTGGCTACGCACAAGGTGCATCGGCTAGGAATCGAACCCGGGTCTCCTGCGTGAAAGACAAGAATTTTACTGCTGAACCACCAATGCTCCTGTATTTCTTTGGTAGCCACATTAGAAAAAGTAAAAAGATACAAGTAAAATTGATTTTAATAATGTGTTTTATCTGACCCAAGGTATTTTTATCTGACCCAAGGTATCCAAAAATTGGTCAGTATAAATATAAAATCACTCATTTACATTCCTTTTTTCCTTCTAAGTTTTGAAAGTCTGGTGTGCGGTTTGCACTTAGCACACAGTTCAGGACCGGCCGCGTGTGGGTCGTGGTGGCCCTAGTGGACAGGACAGGTCTGGGGGCTCAGAGACAACTTCTTCTTTGGGTGAGGGGTATTGAAGCTGACCAGGAGATCCCCAGCTGGGGAGGTGGGGAGGCAGCGGGGGGCAGGTCTTCAGAGCCCAGGGAGCATGGCAGGTGGTGAGATGTGAGGGCCAGACGCTGGCACGGCTCACTCAGCGCTGCAGGGATGCCGGAGGAGGTGCTGGTATGGGTGTGGCGAGGAGTCCCCTGTGGGACACCAGGTAGTGGCGTCTGCAGTCACGGATGCCATTTTCTGGGAGAGGAGCGTAACTCGAAAAAAAACAGACACTGAAGAATGGCAGCACTTAAGTGCTCAGCTGCTAGCTGAGAGGTTGGAGGTTTCAGTCCACCCAGAGGTGCCCCAGAAGAAGGGCCTGGTGATCTACTTCTGAAAGTTCACCCGCTGAAAACCCTGTGGAGCACCACTGTACCACAACGCACTTGGGGCCGCCATAGTCAGGATCTACTCCATGGCAACTGGTTTTTGGTTGGGCGAGAAATTGCTAGAAAAGTAGTAGAGCAAGCAGAGAGAAGCAAGAATAGAGTGTATTTCAAGGAGATCATATTTGAAAGTGTTATTTAAGGGCCAAAAGACAGATCTCCCATGCAGAATTCCAAGCGGTTTATGTAGATATGAAAACCTACCATACAACTTACTTGCTACACTAGCTTTTAACTCCCATAGATCCAGTTTAAACACACACACACACGCCATTCGCACGTAATTTAATAAACAGTTGCCATCACAGCATAACACACGTGATGATGGCTGTGTTGAGAGATCATTTGCTGGGATAAAGAAGCACAGGCAGGTTTTTACCGTGTTTTTTTTTTTTTTATGGGACTCCCTCCCTGCCACCTCTCCGTGTCCCTGTTGAATTGCACGGTTGTTTTCACTGTGTGAGAATGGGTGCAGTCCATGGAGGGCTCTGATCCCTGGCCTTGCTCTATGGCCCTGTCACCTGGAATCACTGCATTTCTCTGCATGGGATTTAATTCCATATACTCTCCCTCTAGCTAAAGTGTCAGTCTCCCTGACTCCTTGAGCGGAGTCCATTTCCAGACCACAGCGCGCACCCGTTGGTTTTGTTTGCGGTTCCTGCCTTCAGGGGCGTTGGGTGGGAGGAGACGGTGGGCAGCCAGGAGGTGATTGAGCGTCTCCGCTCCGCTGAGCGGCCGCCGAGTCCCTGGACGCTGGTCAGTATTGAGGGGCGGCCGGCCCAAGTGTCAAACTCGGCAGCCATTAACTGTAGATATTGTCATCTCTGGGGCTGAAAATCGTGTGACAGAAAGACAGGGTGAAAGGGAAGAAAAACGAGGTGATGGAGAGATAGTATTAACTAGAAAAGCCGAGAAGGTATCTGTCAGTCCTGGTGGGGGAAAAAAATGGTTTTTTCTTAGTCTACTGTTCTTTTGATAAGGGGAGGTGATTTGTTTTTGGTGTTCCAATATATAGTAGCTTCGTGGTTTTCTCCTCCCAAGTTTCGAATTCCTTTGATTAGCACTCGGCTCTGGGTGGACTTGGCTGGCCCGAGTAGGTAGAAATCCCTTCAGCATTCTGGTCAACACGGTTTTTAAGGGGTAGGGGGAATAGAGCGAACTTTTCTTTCGTTTCCCTGTCATTGTTCTCGCTCTTGTTACTCGGTTGCTGCTGCCTTAAATTGGGTTCCGCGTCCATCGTTATTAAAATGTGAAGTGTGTCAGTCACAAAGCATGCATTTCGGGGCAGTTAGCTGAATAATTCCTGTCTTTATTATCCCAAATTACTGCTGAGCTCTGGAGAGGGGAGCAGTTTAGCCAATTATTGCCATTTGAGCTGGATTTGTGGGTGATTAGCTCCTGGTCGAATCCAGGGCTGGCCGGCGCTTTGAAGCACGCGCCGTGTGATTTTCTCAGCAGTGAGGTAGGAATAGACACAGCTAATGACAGCAAGGTCGCACGGGTGAGCTGACCTGTGCGTGGCGCGGGTTTGGGTTTCGCAAATAGGGCATCCGCAATAACAAGTGTGTCACCAACCCCGCCGTGCATAATCGGGGCTTTATAGGATTGTTGGAGATGCTGACAGCTCAATTAAAGTATAACCCTTTGTGCCCTACAACCTGGCAGAGTGACAGAAATATTACGAACCAGAAAGGGGAGGGGGTCACCAGGGAGCTGGTTAAAGATCTAGAATCTTCCCTCAGCCCTCTACCCCCTCCCCCAGCTGCCTGCACTGTCCCCAGCCAGAAGGGGAAAAGCCTCCATTTGTAAAATAATAGGTGGTCGCCAGGAGGGGTAGGGTGGCAAATATTACTACGGAAAAAAAGGGGGCTCTGTGAAGGGGCTTCCTGCTGTTTCTATGGAAACACTTGAAAGTAAGTAGAAAGTTAAAATGGCTTAGTAGCAGAGCTCCCGTCTGCTGGCCAAACTGTGTGGCCCGTCTCCTCATACCAAACGCAAATCGTAGCATCACCTACGCAGATTTGCTCGAAGCTTTTCATTTGAGGAGGGCCTGGGGGAAGCCGTTAATTGGGACATTTCCTTGCACACTGTGGAAGATCCTGTTTTGTCATTCACTTCTCTCACTTCACAGTGTTTTCTGCACCTCGCGTGCCGAGCCATTTTGATCCCTGCGTACCTGCGGTCTTGTCGTCTGTCACGTTTGGTTCTTTTCCGCTAAGCTATACGCTGCGCTGCGTGAGGCGGGAGCGTGTTCAGATTGACCCGGGTGGTTTTAACTCAGCGACCCCGTGTTACTGCCTCCCTACTTTTTAATGTTCGGTTTCAGGTTTGGGATGGATCGTTTCCATTTTCGGAGATGTTTTAGAGCCCAGGATGCCTATGAATGGGGTAATTATTTCAGGACCAACCACGCGCTGGTACTGACGTGGGAATTGGGGAGCCAGAGTGGCTTGTGGCTTGGGCAGCCCTAACGATTTGACTTGTGGCGACCCCACGTGTGTCAGAGTAGACACGTGCTCTGTAGGGCTTCAGTGGCTGATTTTTCGGAAGTACGTCTCCAGGCCTTTCTTCCAAGGCTTTTCTGGGTGGACTCAAACCACTAACCTTTCAGTTAGCAGCAAGAGTGATTAATTGCACCAGCCAGAGTATTCTGGAAGGCCGCCCCCCTCCAAAAAAACTTGCTGTCGAATGGATTTTGACTCAGAGCGTCCCTATAGTACAGGGTAGAACTGCCCCCACAGGGCTCCCAAGGCGTAATCGTTATGGAAGCAGACTGCCACATTCGGTTAGCAGCTGAGCACTTAACGACTGTGCCACCAGGGCTCCTTGTAAAATAGGTTGCCTCTAGGAGGGATAGGAAAGTCCTAACCTTCCCCAAATTCCCAGTCCATGAGGGGAGACAATCCATTTTTCTGTCTGGGGTGTGCTGGGTTTGGAGTCCTGAATAGATGCTCGGAGCCCTGGTGGCTTAGTGGCTATGTGCTCGACTGCTAACTGAAAGGTCAGAAGTTCAAACCCACCAGCCACCCCGTGGGAGAAAGATGTGGCTGTCTGCTCCTATAAAGATTGTTGTTATTGTTAGGTGCCATCGAGTTTGTTCGGACTCATAATGGTCCTGTGTACAAGAGAATGAAGCACCGCCCGGTCCTGCGCCGTCCTCACTATCGTTGCTGCGTTTGAGCCCATGTTGCAGCCATTGTGTCCGTCCATCTCGTTGAGGGTCTTCCTCTTTTTCGGTGACCCTCTACTTTACCAAGCATAAGTTATAAAGATTACAGCCTTGGAAACCCTGTGGTGCAGTCTTACTCTGTCCTATAGGGTTGCTACAAGTCAGAATCAACTGGACGGCAGTAGGTATTTGTATGTGTGTGTGTGTAATAGGTTCTCAGGGAAGGGCATTCAGTGGGAACTGAGAAGGGAGACTCTGGAGCTGAGTGGAGAACCCAGAGCTGAAGACACTGGAGGGGATGTGTGGCTGTAGGTGAGATGGTGGGGTGTTCATAGATGAGACCTACAGCAGTGCACACCCTGTTCCTGCACCGTAACCTAGGAGATAACGTGATGCTTGTTTAAGCAGAGGCTTTGGAAGCCCAGAGGAGCCCTTGTGGTGCAGTTGTTAAGCACTCGGCTGTTGACACAAAGGTTGGCAGTTCCAACCCACCCAGCGGCTCCATGGGAGAAAGACCTAGCAATCTGCTCCTGTAAAGATTACAGCCTAGAAAGCCCTCTGGGGCAGTTCTACTCTGTCACATGGGGTCGCTATGAGTCAGAATCGACTCAATAGCAACCAACAACAGCATGGGAGCCCAGAGCATGTGGCTCTGCAGCAGGGTCTTAAAGGATAAAAGTGTTTTTACCAGTCAACAACCTGTTTTTATAATAGGCTAGATCATAAATATTTTAGGTTTTGCAGGCCATATGGTCTCTGTTGTAACTGTTCAACTGTGCCCATATAGTGCAGAAGTAGCCATCCATAAGAATGAGCATGCCTGTGTTCCAATAAAACTTTATTTGCAAAGAGAGTCAGAAGACCAGATGTGGCCCCGCAGCTGTACTTTGTCAGCCCCTGGCCTCCAGTAGGATCCCCAACCCTGATAGTCTACCTCAGAGTGCATTGGCTATGAAAGCTCCTGGTAAGCAGGGAGATGAGTGTGAAGCTGGCCATGATAGGTCTGATCCTCACAGCGTGGCTTTGGTGAGTGCTGGCGTCAGGACCTGCCTTCAGTGGGCATGGCTTTGGTGAGTGCCAGCGTCAGGACCTGCCCTGGGTGTAAGTGATGGAGGGGTGTGAGGAGGAAGGTCTGCACGGGCTTTCTCCTCACAACAGACCCTTCAGTGCCATGAATTTCTACTCCGTTGGGTCCAGACATATTCCTGGTCAAGTGTATCTCTGTTATGTGCAAGGGACGTGTAGCGTGATGAGCGAACAGGAGAAGGATGGGTAGCTTGTGGTTCTGGATGGGTGGCATCACTAGAGAGGTACCTTACTGAGCACTGATGGGCCGTGTTCTGCACGGGGGGTGCCGATTGATGGGCCATGTTCTGTACTGGGGGTGACCACTGATAGGCCGTGTTCTGTACTGGGGGTGCCATCTTATGGGCCGTATTCTGTCTATACTGGGGGTGCCGGCTGATGGGCCATATTCTGTACTGGGGGTGACCACTGATAGGCTGTGTTCTGTACTGAGGGTGCCATCTGATGGGCCGTATTCTGTCTGTACTGGGGGTGCCGTCTGATGGGCCATGTTCTGTACTGGGGGTGACCGCTGATAGGCCGTGTTCTGTACTGGGGCTGCCGTCTGATGGGCTATATTCTGTACTGGGGATGTCGGCTGATGGGCCGTGTTCTGTACTGGGGGTGTCGGCTGATGGGCCGTGTTCTGTACTGGGGGGTGTCGGCTGATGGGCCGTGTCCTGTACTGGGGGTGTCGGCTGATGGGCCGTGTTCTGTACTGGGGGTGCCATCTGATGGGCCGTGTTCTGTACTGGGGGTGCCCGCTGATGGGCCGCGTTCTGTACTGGGGGGCCCGCTGATGGGCCGTGTTCTGCACTAGGGGTGACAGCTGATAGGCCGTGTTCTGTACTGGGGCTGCCGTCTGATGGGCTATATTCTGTACCGGGGGTGCCCGCTGATGGGCCGTGTTCTGTACTGGGGGTGCCCGCTGATAGGCCATGTTCTGTGCTGGGGGTGCCATCTGATGGGCCGTGTTCTGCACTGGGAGTACCGTCAGATGGGCCGTGTTCTGTACTGGGGATGCCATCTGATGGGCTGTGTTCTGCACTGGAGTGCTGTGTGTCCAGGAGTATCTTCTATTGTCACCAGCCTGATCTAGGGCCAGTTTTGCATGGGAGGAGCTTTGCTTTTAATCTCACTGCCTTTCAATCTTGTAAATAAATAGGGAACAACTGCTGGCCACACTCATATCCTTTTGTTTCTCTTGTTCCTGCCAAAGGCTATGTGCCATTGGCCATATAGACTCAGTGAGGAGAAAAGCCGTGCTGTTAGCTTTATGCCTTCTCTGGAACCAAAAACCAAAACCCGTTCCCGTCGAGTCAGTTCCAACCGGTAGCGACCCTAATAGGACATGCAATGGAAAACAGGAGTGTAATGTAATTTGCCAAAGCTGTATGCTTTAGGTAGCTGCACATGGAGATAGTGAGACTTCCTTTCCATCCGTGTTTGTATGTGTGTGTTAGTTTGTACGCTGGTGAGTCCACCTTCAGGGATCAGCAGGGACAGCAGAGAGCATGGGGCCAGCCTACCCTGATGGGGACCCAGGACAGCTCAGCAGACTCCTCCCTAGCTCCTTAGGGTTTCGCCCCACCCAGAGGCAGCGCCGTTGAATAGAGCCCAGCTCCACTCTGAGGTTGGAGTTGAGGAGGAGGTATAGAGTTGTTCCGTAGCCTGGGTTCATCTCAGCTCGGCTGATCTTTTGGTTCAGTTTGCAGTCCTGACTTGTCCCACGAAGTATCAGGAAGGAGAAGAAGCTACACTGGGGTGGGGGTGTGGAGAGAGACAGTCCGCCTTTGGGGTCACCGTCCTGGTGTCCAGGTTGACCAACCGAGGAGTTTGTACCTTTCCCAGACTTAAACACGTGGTGAAAATGGAATGACCTTGAGTCACCAACCGTTAGTAATCTTGGTAGTATAATTGGACCAGGTATTCTGGATGAGTTTACCTGGATACTGATTCTTAACACACAGCGAAAGAGCCAGTATTCCCCAACACTGAACTAATAATTAACTTGTCTGCGAAAGGGAGGTAATATAACCAACAAATTACTATTTAAAACAAACAAATCCATTGCCATTGAGTCGATTCCAACTCATAGCAACCCTACAGGGCAGAGCAGAAATGGCTCATAGAGTTTCCAAGGGGCAGCTGGTGGATTCGAACTACCGACCTTTTGGTTAGCAGCCTTACTTCTTAACTACTGGGCCACTGGCATTGATGACTGGTAACGTCCTTTTGTGTGTGCATGTGAAAGCACGCGCAGCCAAAGCTACATTATTGCAGCAATTGCTGCGTGTACAATTAATTCGGTGACGTTGATGACATTTTTCAGGCTGTGCTATGATTCTCGCTGTCCTTTTCCAAATTATCCCACCGCCCTCGTCTTAAACTCACTGCCCCCTAAGCTTCCCACTCAACCTTTCGAGTTACTGTTGTCAATTCGGTCTCACGTAGATGATTCTTCAAAAGGGAGCAATGCTCGAAGCGACGTACTCTTACAAATTAAGATAAGCTGTATTTTGGTTCAAGGAAGACTTCAGGGGTTAGTTTTGGTTTAAGGCTTAAAGTTTCAAGATTTCCTCAGGGTATTTTCTTTTTTTTTCCACCGCGGAGACAAATATTTTTTCCCTTACCACGACAATTTGAAAATAGTTTTACAAGAATCTGCCAGTGTTCTGATGATTCTTTCAGCGTGCCCTGCTCCTGATATTTTTAAGTGGCGTTAGAGCTTCAGAGGGTGAGCGACGTGAGTGCTTCAGACATGTTCACAGAATGGGTGCAGTGGTGGGGATGTTCCCGCGGGAGGTGTCCCCTTCAGCATGAGCATGCTTTTCCTGACTGACGTAGGTCTCAGCGATCATACCGTGCGCCAGGCACCTGGGCTGGCTGATTCCTTCTCTTCTCATAATTCCAGAGCTGGAAGTCGCAGGTGATAATTGGCTGTGATTAAAGCGATCGTAGTAGTTTCAAATAATGTCAACTTAGCAACCTGACGATTCATTGGAAAATAATACCCAAGAGATGTTGGTGCCTTGGTCTGTAAGGAATGGGTTATTAATCTGGAAGGAGTGGCGGACAGGGTTAAGTATCCTCTTTAAGCCTGTGGAGAACTGTTAAGTGACGGTGTATTTCTATGGCTAGTGATAGGTCATTTCTTTTCACCCGGTTCTTGTAGCATGCATTTTTCTTTCTTTTTTTTTTTTTTCGGAGGGGTGGAATAGGTTGTGAATTTCATCAGCCTAAAGAGATTTGCAGACATTTTTCTTTTCTTTTCTACAAAAGTTTAAAAGTCTTAGATTATCCATAAAAAATCATAGTTAAGTTTAGGGTGTTCTGATACGGTCCACGCTTGCAAAGGGAAGAAAACAGTGGCCCTTCCGATGGCCCCTCTCCTCCATTCATTTTCAGGCACAGAGGTCAGGGTTAAATGGAATGCGGTTCTGTCCCAGACCGAAAATTTTCCACAAGTATGGTTGAGATGTTATTTTACAGTTACATTATCACAGTTCTTGCAATGATGTGTTTATCATGACCTGCGATAGGAGATTTTATGGGGAGAAAGAGACACGATAGTAATACTGCACAGTCACCCCCCAGAAGTAGGAAGGCCTGACAGTTACTCACCAATTTTGAATGGGCTTTTTTAATTTTTACCACCAGTGTTTGGATGTGGTGACCCAAAAAAGATCTTTTGATCTTAAAAAATTACATATCTTCACGATAGGATTCAAGTAAAATTTGACATTGAAGCGGTCGGAAATATACACATTGCAAATGCTTAAAAGTAGCTGCTTGGCTTCTTAAAATTAAAGAATGAAACCCATTGCTGCTGAGTCGATGCCTACTCAAAGCTACCCCATAGGACAGAGTAGAACTGCCCCACAGAGTTTCCAAGGCACTAATCTTTATGGACGCGGACTGCCACGTCTTTCCCCCGCAGAGTAGCCGGTGGGTTTGAACCATCAACCCTTCAGTTAGCAGCCGAGCACTTAACCACTGTGCCACTACAGCTCCTTAAACTGAAGAATAAATGTGTTATATTCCCTTACCTATAAAGTTAGGCAAATAAAGTTTTTATCTGCTCAAAGGCGGACCCTGACTCGATAATCAATCGTTGGTAAATTTTAGCACAGCTCTGTGTCTATTATATGTGTCCCAGTAACTTAAGGTCATCTTTTAGTCTCTGTGTGCCTCCATTTCCTTGATTTATAAATTAGTGGCGGTAACTACCTTAAAGGGACAGTGACGGCTCAGCTGTAGAATTCTCGCCTTCCACGCGGGAGACCCAGGTTGGATTCCCAGCTAATGAGTCTCATGGGCACCCACCACCCGTCTGTCGGCAGAGGCTTGCGTGTTGTTCTGATGCTGAACAGATTTCAGCAGAGCTTCCAGGCTAAGACTTGTCTAGGAAGAAAGGCCTGGCGATGTATTTCCAAAACTCAGCCAATAAAAACCCCTGAACCCTGTACCGTTCGTGGGGATGGCACAGGACCAGGCAGAGCTTTGTTCTGTTGTGCATGCAGTCGCCATTAGTCAGGGGCTGACTGAACAGTAGGTGACCCAGGGTGTTAAACACACACAGGAGAAGACCCTCGGTGCTCCTCAAGCACCCCCATTTCTAATGACGGGGTTCTGTCCACCCACTATCACCCGCTCAGATACCCTTTTCTGGTTTGAAGCCAGTTTGACACAAATGAAGCACAATTTTAATATATCTTACAGGAGAAATCTTAGAATAAAAGTGGTAAACACAGATCTAAGAAATGAGTGACTGGCGTTCAGACACTTTGGATCTCAGTTCAAGACACCAGGCTTTCTCTGTGACATTTTAGGAATCCTTAGAAACCTTGAACTGCTGTGATGAGAATCTGCTCAAAAGTATTATGAATTCGAATTGTAAGACCCTGAGTGAGCCATTAAGAAGTGTTCATGATCAAAGAAGTGTTCAAACATGACTTTTTTAGAAGTAGAGGCATTAAACATTTTTGAACTTGTGTGGATGTTTTGTTAAGCCGTGGCAAAACTGTTGTCTTTTTAAACTTGGTAATTGGGAAGCTGTTGGCACCCCTTTAAGGACCCCTGGTGGCACAGTGGTTAAAGCGATCAACTGCTAACCCAAAGGTCAGCTGTTCAAAACCACTAGCAGCTCCTCAAGAGAAAGATGTGACAGTCTGCTTCCGTAGAGACTTACAGTGCTGTAACTTGGAGACCCTGTGGGGTCGCTAGGAGTCGGAATCACCTTGATGGTATCCAGCAACAGCAGCAGCAAAGTCAGCAGCGTCTTTTCCTTTATGGCCCTGCTGAAGCGCAGCTGTTCTCCTTTAGGTGCAGTCACCTGCGTGCGTACCTGTTACCACAATGAGAAATACGACCTCGAGAGGAAAGGCGGGTTTGTGGACATGCCTGCTGGTGTCACATCTCTGCACAGAGCAGCCCATGTCTGGGCTGTGCCCCATCCCACACAGGACCCTAATGGCTCCCTTGTTACTTCTGGGTCGTGTCGATCTCTGCGGCAGCCCAGCTCACTGAGACCGGCACCCCTTGGCCCCTCAAACTCAAAACAAAGACGGATTGGCCTGGTGAAGACGCCCAGTCTCTGACGGCAAATGCACTCAATAAATCTTTGTTGGTAAATAACTGCTACTGAGCAGAGTTTTAATATAAATTTATGAGTGGTGTTTTATCACAGCTCGGAGCTACGGCCAGCGTTGAGTGATGGGTTTCAGATAGCACTTAGGCTCATTACGTTAACTTTGTTAGTTATTTAAAGCTTGCACGCTTAACATTGCTTTTGGCTTTCAGTGACCTCTTGGGACTAGTAGACCAAGAATACCCATGGCTAATAAAGAGATTGCAGCCCAAAGACAGTTCCACTCATTGCTGCAGAGCAGAAAAAAGTTCCTGGAGCAAAAAAGCAAGAAGTGCCTGCCTGGAATCTTAGGATTTGGGTTGTAGATCATTAAAATCCCAGTCTTTCTGATGCATCAGTGGTAGCAATTAGATTAACGTTTGCCATGTCCAAGTAAAATAAGAAGAATAATTTGAGGTGTCACAAAGCCCTTAAATGTCTTGCTACGCGAGCAAGTGAAAGACACTAAGGTTCCATCCAAGTTGGTCCTGAGGGTGAAGTGATTCCCGGGGAGACAGCACGGCAGAGAGGTCGTGACCAGACCAGTGGTTCGACTCCACTTCCCGGCTAGCTTGGCTCTCTGCTGCTGGGTAGAAAGGCCCCAGGTAACCTAAGAGGTTTGTGCTGCCTACTAACCGAAGGATTGGTGGTCTGAACCCACTCAGAGGTGCTGTGGAAGAAAGGCCTGGCGGTCTGCTTCCGTAAACATCACAGCCCAGAAAATCCTACAGAGCAGTTCTGCTCTGTAACACGTGGGCTCACCATGAGTTGGAACAGATTAAACGGCAACAGGCTTTCAGCGGGTTACTGGGACATTAACTACCCCAAAACTTAGTGGATTAAAACAATTGTTGTCATTGTTGTGTGCCATCGAGTCGATTCAGACTCATAGTGACCATATAGGACAGAGTAGAACCCCCTCATAGGGTTTCCTAAGCTGTAATCTTTACGAAAGCAAATCTCCTGCAAAGCTGCTGGTGGGTTCAAACGGAAAACCTTTTGGTTAGCAGCCCGGTGCTTAACCATTGCACCACCAGGGCTTCTTATTAAAACGATAACCATTTTATTATCTATCGTGATTCCCGTGGGTCAGGAACTTGGGGGCATATTAGATGTAGCCTGCCTCTGCCCCACAAGATCCCTTGCAGGGCTAAAGCATCCAGGATAATTTCTTCACTCAGATTTCAGGAGCCCCAGCTAAAATGGCTCAGATGACCGGGGTGACTGGCACAGGTGAGCTGGAGTAATGACCTGAGGCCTCAGTTTTCCTCCATGTAGCTGGGGGCCTCTCCTTCCTAACGTGGTCTCCCCAGCAGGACAGTCGGGCTTCTTCCAAGGCAGCCGTCATCATCCCCTGGTGCTGCTGCGACAGAAATACCACCAGCAGGGGCTTTAAAGAAATGACCTTTATTTTCTCACAGTTAGGTGGCCTTTGGGGTGGTTGTTAGGTGCCGTCAAGTAGGTTCCTACTCACAGCAACCCCATGTACACCAAAACAAAACACTGCCTGGTCCTGTGCCATCCTCAGTTGTTGCTGTCCTTCAGCCCATGTTGCAGCCACTGTGTCAGTCCATCTCGTTGAGGGTCTTCCTCTTTTCCGCTGACCCTGTACTCTACCAAGCGTGATGTCCTTCTCCAGAGACTGGTCCCTCCTGACAGCATGTCCAGAGTATGTGAGACAAAGTCTTGCCATCCTTGCTTCTAAGGAGCATTCTGGTTTTACTGCTTCCAAGACAGATTTGTTTGTTCTTTTGGCAGTCCGTGCTATATTCAGTATTCTTTACCAACACCATAATTCAAAGGCATCAATTCTTCCGTCTTCCTCATTCATCATCCAGCTTTCGCATACATATGAGGCAATGGAAAACGCCATGGCTTGGGTCAGGCGCACCTTGGTCCTTAAAGTGACGTCTTTGCATTTTAACCCTTTAAAGAGGCCTTTTGCAGCAGATTTGTCCAATGCAATACATTCTTTGATTTCCTGACTGCTGCTTCCGTGGGCACTGATTGTGGATCCAAGTAAAATGAAATCTTTGACAGCTTCAGTCTTTTCTCCGTTTGTCATGATGTTGCTTATTGGTCCGGTTGTGAGGATTTTTGTTTTCTTTATGTTGAGGTGTAATCCATGCTGAAGGTTGTAATCTTTGATCTTCATTAGTAAGTGCTTCAAGTCCTCTTCACTTTTCAGCAAGCAAGGTTGTGTCATCTGCATATTGCAGGTTGTTAGTGAGTCTTCCTCCAATTCTGGTGCTCTGTTCTTCTTCATATAGCCCAGTTTCTTGGGTTACTTGCTCAGCGTAGAGACTGAATAGGTATGGTGAAAGGATACAACCCTGATGCACACTTTTCCTGACTTTAAACCACACAGTATTCCCTCGTTGTATTAGAACAACTGCCTCTTGGTCTATGTACAGCTTCCTCATTAGCACAAAGTGTTAGGAGGCTGGAAGTCCAAATTCAGGGCACCGCTCTAGGGAAAGGCTCTCTTTCTGTGTTGGCTCTCGGGGAAGGTTGTCATCTCTTTCGGCTTATGAAGCCTTGGTGTGTGTGCCTCAGTTTCTGGCAGTCTTCGTGTGGCATCCGCCTTCTCTCCATTTATGCTTGCTTCTCTCTGTGTCTGGGCTGCTCCGTACAACTCAGGAATGATAAGGTTTAGGGCCCACCCTCCACTAATACAGCCTAATTAACATACCACAGAAAACCCTATTTCCAAATAGGATTACATCCACGGGTATAGGGGTTAGGATTCCAACCTATATTTTGAGGGGACACACTTCAATCCATAACAGCAGCTCAGGCTCCCAGGGACACAGAAGCAGGGCGGCCAGGCCTCCTCGTGTCTTAGGATGGAATAGTACAGCATGGTTTCCCCACCACGCTCTGTTGGTTAAAGTGAGTCTGAAGGCCTCGGGACCACTCCAGGGTATGAGTAGCAAGGCGGTGGTGGTTTTTTGGGAGGTTGTCTTCTGAGACTAGCTTCTTAAGTCTACCCCCACGCATGTCCTCCCACGTGCAAAGTGCTCTCACCCCTTCCCCAGATCTCCAAAGTCTCATGCCATTTCGTTATCGGGCTCAGGCTTGAAGTCCAGGATCTCGTCTGCATTGGGTCCAGATGTGTGCCCACATCCACAACATAGTGGTGACCCATGGACAGGAGAGCTGCTGCAGATAGCCTGGTCCCTAAAAAGAGGAGACATTTAGACATTTAGTGGTTACTGGTCCACAGCAATTCTGAAGTCCATCCAGGTACCTCTCGCTAATTCATCCCACTCCGGGTATGTTGTTGTTGCTCTTAGCTTCCGTCAAATCATGGAGACCCCATGCACAATGGGATTGGATCCATAGGGTTTTTATTGGGCGATTTTCTGAAGTAGATTGCCAGGTCTTTCTTCCTAGTTTGTTTTAATGTAGAAACTTCACTGAAACTGTACCACAGCAACACACAAGACTCCCCTGACAGATGGGTGGAGGCTGCACTTGACATGCATTGGCTGGGAATCGAACCCAGGTACCCACCTGGGAGGCGAGAATTCTCCCACTGAGCCATCACCGCCCGTGCCATTGGTGTAGGGAATACCGTTCTGCTCCCTGGAAGGCATCCTCCTTGGCCCTGCTCTCTCAGCCATCCTTTCTTTTCCATAAGAAATGGCCTGTGTTGGCAGTAGCTTTCTCAGCCTTCTTCCTGCTTGTACAAGGTTGAAGGCCCCAAAGGCCTCCCATTATTTTAAACTGCCTCTGTCTTTTAGTCTAAAGTGGTACAATTCCTTTAAAAACTTCCTGGGTGTCCCCTGTATCAAATTAAAATCCACTCCATTACACAGGAGCCAGTCCACAGACGTCTGTGATTAGGCCCCTCTCAACCTTGGACCTGGTGCCAGTGTGCTACAGACAACAGCTCAGAGGCCTTTTTGTTCTAGTTGGAAGGGTCTGTGAGGCACTGCCTTAAATCTAAGGTCTTAAGGAACCCTGGTGGCACAGTGCTTAAGCTCTCGGCTGCTAACCAAAAGGTTGGCAGTTCAAATCCACCAGCTGCTCCATGGAAACCCTATGGGGCAGTTCTGCTCTGTCCTGTAGGGTCCTATGAGTCAGAATTGACTTAACAGCAATGGGTTTGTTTGTTTGTTTTTACTAACCAAAAGGTTGGCAGTTCAAACCTACCAGCCACTCTGCATAAGAAAGATGTGGCAGTCTGCTTCCATAAAGATTACAGCCTTGGAAACTATATGGGGCAGTTCTCCTCTCTTCTGTAGGGTCGCTATGAGCTGGAACCAACTCAACGGCAACAGATTACGGGTCAGAGGCAGCCCAGAGTCAGTGCTGGCACATTTTGACAGGGGCATGAACACGAGGACACATGGCTCATCAGCAGCCATCTTTGGAGTTCAGCTACCATGCTGGCTGTGTGAGGCACTGGGCAAGTTAGAACACCTCTGTGCCTCAATGTCCTCATCTGCAAAATGGGGATACTCGGAGTAACTCCCGTTGGATTGTTGTGAGCTTTAGGTGGCTCGGTAGTTAGAGCAGGGCTCCGCTCAGACTGAGCCCCACGTAAGTGTTCTGACATATAGGTGTTTTTCAAATAAATTTTCAAGTCACGTGAGAGTCAAATTAAACATTAACCGTAATTGATGTCTACATGGTGACAGCCAGTCAGCAGGAAGCAGTCTCGAGCAGAGATGGTTTCACATGTGTAGAAGTGGCATCTGAGAGATAGATGGAACACTGGATTTGACATCTTCCCGTGCCGTTTTGCCCTGGGTTACGTGGACTCAAAGAGACTTAGAATCATAAGGGCCATTTGCACTCGCTGATGGTAACTGACCGCCCATGTGTCCCTGCCAGAGCGCCTTCCGGCCGCTGTCATCTTCTGGCGGATGGGACCATGACTTCGTGTCCTCTAAAAGTTACAGGGAACTATTTGTAGAATTTTACATTTTCTGGGCACTTACAGTAGAAGAGTGTGTGAGTTCAGGATGTCAGAGCTGTGGCTTGACTGAAGCCCAGGAGACACATCCAGGAGCCTCGGCCTGACACGGTGAGGAGCTGCCAGGAAGCTGGTGGGGTTTGGTTACATTACTAGAAGTAGCAGTTTGTCCTAAAGGGAGGTGATGGATTCACTTTCTCTTCCCTGCTCGTTATTTGCTTTCCATTTATCTGCCAAACCTATGGGGATGCCTGGGGTAGCTAAGTACCTGAACCCATCTGCTATGGGAAGAGTCTGGGGTGAAGAAGGGCTTGGTTTGTTTTGTTGGGGTCCATTGTCAAGTACAACAGACCAAAACGCTGCCTGGGCCTCGCCGTCTTCAGGATCTTTGGTATGCTCCAGTCCGTTGTTGTGAACACGCTGTGTATTTGAGTACAGTCCAACCCAGGGAGCTCATCTCACAGCACTCTACCAGACGGTATTCTGCTGTGATGTATAAGGTTTCCATTGCCTGGTTTTCAGAAGTAAATCACCAGGCCTATGGTTTGTTTAGCCACGTGAAATCTTCAGCGGGTCTCCGTGGTGGTTCTCCTTGGTTACTCAAAGCCCTGTCACGTGGAGAAGTCTCCACTTCCTTGGTGCAGCTCGAGTTAAGGCCCCGGAGCGCCCCCTGGAGGGCAGCGGCCATAGGCTCATTAGGAAAAACCTTCCAGCAAGTCCAGCTGTGTAGATCCTCTCCCCACCCCACCCCGCCCCGGAAACCCTGGTGCTGTAGTGGTTAAGAGCTATGGCTGCTAACCAAAAGGTTGGCAGTTCGAATCCGCCAGGCGCTCCTTGGGAACTCTATGGGGCAGTTCTACTCTATCCTATAGGGTCGATATGAGTCGGAATCGACTCGAGGGCAGTGTATTTTGGTTTAGACACCCCACCCCCTCCCCCCCTACACACACACCCAGTCCTCTGGGATGCTCCAGCAGGGACCAGTGACCCTCTGCAGGGGACGATACAAGGGTATTTTGTAGCCAATTCAGGACTGAAAGATTTAACTCCTGGGATCTCTTTAAACCCTGAAATTCTGCAGCTCACATGGCTCCTAAAAAATCAGTGCTCAATATTAATTTAAGCAAAGAAAGAAAGAAAAAGAAAATGCTTTCTCAGTCAGTAGAAGTTGCTTCCTGAGTTCCCTCATTGGCAGTCCGGTGGGACCCCGATTCCCTCCTTTCATCCATCAGCAAGCTCTCATCTAACCATGAGTCTGAGGCCAGGCCTTTTTTATTATTATTATTTATGGAGAGAAATTACACAGTTTTCTTGTTTCTCCTCAACTTTTGGCTAACCTTTTTAAAAGCAAAATCTGGGCCTGGAGAGGGAGAAACTTGAGAATCCTCTTGCAATAGGAAACCCTGGTGGCGTGGTGGTTAAGTGCTGTGGCTGCTAACCAAAAGGTCAGCAGTTGGAATCTGCCAGGCACTCCTTGGAAACTCTCTGGGGCAGTTCTGCTCTGTCCTATAGGGTCTCTATGAGTTGGAATCGACTCCACAGCAGCGGGTTTGGTTTTTTTTTTTTTTTTATTGCAATAGGGAGAATGGTATGATTTCAGAAATCTGCAAGCCATCTCAGAATTGAACAGAAAAAGGATTTTCTTTTCTAGGATCCATGGGATAAGCAGCTGAGGGGCTAGTCAGTGGACAGCCTGACCAGAAGGGTTTGACAGGAAAAGTGCCACATGCTCAGCCAATCCTCAGCTGAGCTCAGAAAACAGGCAGGTTCCACCTTTTAGTGACTACTCAGATTTGGGGGCAAAGTGTAGGGGCCGTGGGGAGGGGAGAAGCCTGGCTAGAGTTGGGTCAAGGCAGAGGGCAAGAAACGGGCAGTTAAGGGTATTTTTGTCACAGGTCAGCGTCTGTAAGTGCAGACACAGACGGTGGAGGGGTTGCAGATTGGTGGGCGCTACGTCCGCAGTCCAGGAACCTGGCACCGTCTTGGTATTTGAGCCCTCCAAGGAAGTCCAGGAGCCCTGTGGCACTGTGGTTAAGAGCTCAGCCACTAACCAAAAGGTTGGCAGTTCAAATCCACCAGCTGCTCCTTGGAAACCCTATGGGGCAGTTCTATTGTGTCCTATGGGGTCGCTTTGGGTCAGAATCATCTCGATGGCAATGGGTTTGGTTTTTTGTTGTTGTTGTTTTGTTTTTGTTAAGGAGGTCCAGGTCTGTGGTAGGCTGTTCTTTAAGACAGAAGCCCCAAGCAGCCCTGCTGTGAGACAGGAAGGTGAAGGGAAGCACAGTGCCATCGTCCCATCCCCCTTACCCGCATCTGTCAGGGGAAGTGGATGTCAGCCCAGCACCACGTTCTCGACTGAGCGTCTGCGGTTACAGATGATGCATGAAAAAGGACACTGGACTGGGGAGGGGCCGTGCAGCAGTCCTTAGACCTGGCCCCTGAGACCCCTTCCTGAGGGACAAGCGTGGACCCAGGGTGGGGCCACAATGGCTTTCCCAAACCAAGGGTTCCCTCTGTACCTAGAGGGACTTGAGTGAGTTTGCAAGTGTCTTAGTCATTTACTGCTGCTATAATAGAAAAATACCACAAGTGGGTGGCTTTAACAAACAGAAATGTATTCTCTCAGAGTTTAGAAGTCCAAATTCAGGGCGCCAGCTCCAGGGGAAGGCTTTCTCTTTCTGTTGGTTCTGGGGGAAGGTCCTTGTCATCAGTCTTCCATGGTCTAGGAGCTTCTCAGCGTAGGACCCTGGGTCCAATGGAACAGTCCACTCCCAGAGCATCTTTCTTGGTGGTAACAAAGTCCCTCTCCTCTATGCCCGGTTCTCTCTGTCATATCTCAAAAGAGATTAACTCAAGATACAGCCTAATCCTGTAGATTGAGCCCTTCTCATTAACATAACTGCCACTAATCCCACCTCATTAACATGATACAAACCCAAACCCATTGCCAGAGGTTAGGGTTTGCAGCACATAGGAAAGTCACGTCAAATGACAAAGTGGTGGATGACCACCCAATACCGGGAATCATGGCTTAGCCAAGTTAACATACATTTTTGGGGGGACACAGTTCAGTCCGTAACAGTAAGTATCTTGGAGACCTGACGGCAGCCTCCTAACAGTGGGTGGGCTTGGGAGGGGCAGGGTTGTGCTCTTGGGGTACTGTGGCTGGCCTTACCTTGAACGCCCACTTGTTCCAGGGGTCAGGTCAGGATTCATCCAGGTCACCCAAACTGTGTGTGTGTGTATATGTGTGAGTGTGTGCATGTGTCTGTCTGTCTGTCTTTTCCTGGATCAAGGCAGATGGATTTAGTTGAGATAATTCATCTTGGTCATCTGGTGCTGCTGTAACAGAAATGCCACAAGTGGATGGCTTTAACAAAGAGGAGTTTATTCTCTCGCAGTCTGGTAGGTTACAAGTCCAAATTCAGGGCGCCGGCTCCAGGGGAAGGCTTTCTCTCCCTGTTGGCTCTGGAGGAAGGTCCTTGTCATCAGTCTTCCCCTGGTCTGGGAGCATCTCAGTGCAGGAACCTCAGGTCCAAAGGACGCGCACTGCTCCCAGTGCTGCTTTCTTGGTGGTATGAGGTCCCCGTGTGTCTCTGCTCGCTTCTCTCTTTCATAACTCAAAAAAGACTGGCTTAAGACACTACGTAATCTTGTAGACCTCATCAATATAACTGCTGCTAATTCCTCTCATTATATCATAGTGATAGGATTTACAACACAGGGAAATCACATCAGAGGACAAAATGGTAGGCAATCATTCAAGGGAATCATGACCTAGCCAAGTTGACAGATATTTTGGGGGGACACAATTCAATCCATGAGGTAACTGGTACTAAGATATCCACTTAACAGAGAATGTCTCAGTACTGTAGCCCAGTGTGTCTTCCAAATGAATGATAGACTTGTGAAGTGCACACTTCAGGAACTGATCCAAACGGGGGGGAAAGAGAGAAGCTAGAACTGGCTGAAGATGGAATCCTCTTGGTAGTCCTGGCTGGAGGGAGCCAATGACCAGTCCCCTCTGCTGCCCTCGCTGCCAAGGCGGGTACCTGGGCTTTAAGGCTCTTTTATGATTCAGGTCACTCCCAGCCTCATTGCCGCCATGGCTTTGCCTGCTTCTTCATCTACAAACTAGAGAGCAGTGCAGTAGACTTGGCTTTCGTTTCCAGAATGCCTGGTATGAAAAACAGTTACAATAGAAATCACTGCTGTTTTAAAGCGCAGGTGAACAACACTGCTTGTTCATGAGATCTTCCTCCAAAAGCTCACTGAGGTGTAGGCATTGCCATCATCCTCTTGGCTGAGCCGGACCAATTCCCAGGCAACACGCCTGCCCAAGGCCACCTGGTATTTGCCGTGGCTGAGACCTGTACACAGGCCTGCTGCAGCCCAATGCTGTACTTCTCAGGGAGGCGAGGCTTTAGGACCAGAGAGTCCTTTGCAGCATGGAACACCTTTGGTTTGGTGGCTGTGGTTGATACTCACGGTTCCCTCTCGCATCCTGTGATGCCATCTTGTGTCCAGGCGACTTGATAATAAGGTCTGACCTTGGCGGCTTCTTCTTGTGAGGAAAACTGGGACCGAGTTGATCTGCTGTCCAGGAACTGAGCTCTCTCTGGGATCTGTGAGATTGTTGTTCTTTTAAGGGGTTCTAAATTGCTCTTAGGAGCCCTGGTGGTATAGTGGTTAAGTGCTTGGCTGCTTATTGAAAGATTGGTGGTTGGAACCCACCAGCCACTCCTCAGGAGAAAGATGTGGCACTCTGTTTCCGTAAAGATTACAGCTTCAGAAACCCTGTGGGGGCAGTTCTTCTCTGTCCTACAGGGCCACTGTGAGTCGGAATTGACTCGACAGAAACGGGTTTGATTTGGTTTTGGAAACTGCTTGTATTTGGGAAAAACAAGTCTGGAAGAGATATGATTAGGGAGGTAGCCGGGACAAGAGGGAGGGGGACTGAAAGGAGGGCGTCGGCTTGGGAAACATGCAGGAGATAACATGGGGACACAGTGATGGGTCAGATGGGATGGTAAGGGAGATGGAGACCGAAGACTCTCCATGACCCCAGCTTTTGTTGGAGTGCCTGGTGGTGTCACTCACTGAGCTGAGGACCCAGGGATTGTTGACTGGAAAGGGAGGTGGAACAGGGAAGTGAAGAGCTGAGCATAGAGGATGGAGTTCCTGTGGCCCAGGCAGAGGGGGATGCCAGACCCATGAGGAGTCTAATGGGTTGGAGGTAGCCAGTGGGTAGAGTAAGACGCTTAGAGGGGAAATGGTCAGACTTAAAGTTGAGCACTTAAGGGCTTGGCTATAACCCTCTCACCTGAGACAGACCAGAATCCCATTTTGAAGAATTATCGTCTGAGGATTAGCCACGTTTCTGAGAATCATAAAAATTATAACGAAATCTTTTAACAGGTTGTAGTACATTCTTCTTCTTTAAACATGAGTTACGATGTTTTCAGTATTTCAAGAATTACACAAATCGTTAGCTGAAAAGCGTCATACTGACTTTAAGAAAACAGTAAACAAAAACAGTTGCCATTTCAAAAGAGGTGTCCGTAGGATAATGAAGTAAATACAATGACCTGTCACTTAACGTCCACAATATACGCTGTGTGAGATAGGATGTTACTCAATTTGGATGTTGCACTAACATGGTATCATGGGTGAAGTTCCTTTCAGACGTTCACTTCCAGAATAAGGAGGTTTCGTCCATATTAAAAATCTGCTGGGGCAAATTACCTCCATCCACAATTCATCCGCCTAAGGTTTCAATAAATTCTTCTGCCTTCTTTGCATCAGCAGCGGCAGACTCACCACTCGTTTTTACATTTTGCGGCAAAAAACGGTGTTTGAATCTCCTGAACCACCCAGAGCTGGTACTAAACTCGATCACCTAGTCTGGTCCTGCGTTTTCTATAAGCATCTCCAGCAAGCTTCATGCCTTAACAGTGATGTCAACGTACTGAGAGGATTCACTTTGGTGTTTGGTCCTCAGTTCACATCATTAACAATTTCTCCATATCTGATATAGGTCCCTCTGGAATTTTTGTTAGCCTTGTAGCTTTCAGTGAAGCCAGTCCTTTAACAGCTTGAAGAATTTCTCTTTGTTTTTGAGAATCGTTGTGATTGTGGAGTGCAGCGTGCCGAAATCGCTACGTCTCGTTCTCCAGTCAGGATTTCTGAGCTGCTTTATAACCTTACGGAACCACGGACATCAGTGCAGTCGGATGTTGCCCAGACAGACAATATGGGGCGTGTGGCTGTATAGAGAGTAGGCTCTGCTTCTCTGAGAAAATGATCAGCACGTTAGACCCTCACCCCGGAAACAAGCGATTTGACTGTGGTGGTGAAATCTCGGCCATGAGTCTGGCGTGTAATGATCGCTACTTTTTGAGGAAATAAACATTTGTTCCATCATAAGATAAAATTTAGTTCTCATTAAATTAAGTTGTTGCTGTGGAGCAACGGAGTCGATTCCGATTCACAGAGACCCTGTCGGACAGAGTAGAGCCGCCCCACCGGGTTCCCAAGGCTGTAACCTTCACAGAAGCAGACTGCCAGGTCTTTCTGCTGCGCAGCGGCTGGTAGGTTTGAATCGCCAACCTTTCGCTGAGCAGCCAAGCACTTAACCATGGCGCCACCATAACTACCTTTTCATTATTGCATTAATTCCCACTACCCAGAAACTAAATATACACAAATAATGTGTTGAGTTTTCGAAGTGAAATATAAAAATTTTCCAACTGAATAAACAGTAACTGAGCGGCTTAGAAGTTCCTGGTACACATAAGGAGTCCCCGGGTGATGCCAGTGGCTAACACACTTGCCTGCTAACCGAAAGGTTGGAGTCCACCCAGAAGCCCTCGGAAAAAAGGGCTGGTGATCTCCTTCCGAAAACTCAGCAGCAAAAACTCGCTAAGCACAGTTCTGCTCTGACACATACAGGGTCGCCGTGAGTTGGAGCCGGCTTAGTGGTAACTGGTTCAGTATGGTAGCAGCAATCCACAGGGCAGGGTGTCTGGTTTTGGCACTTAGAGTAGCTAACAAGTCCCTTCACCTCTATGGCCTTGGCATCTTCATCTGTAATGGAGCGGCTGTAATAACTCTGGAGCCCTGGTGGCACAGTGCTTAAGCATTTGGCTGCTAACCAGAAGGTCGGCAGTTCAAATCCACCAGCTGCTCCTTGGAAACCAAATGGGGCAAGTTCTGTTCTGTCCTGTGGGATCTCTATGAGTCGGAATCTACTCAATGGCAACAGGTTTTATAACAACTCTGCTGCCCGTGTCGCTTATGGGGAGCGGCTGAGAAAGTGAACACGGGTCTGCTTAGAAACACATGTAGCATATCATTCCTCAGGCCATTCAAGAGATGCCACCTGGCTTGACACACCCCTGCCATGAACTGGCAGCTCGTGAGCATGGCCAGGCCCTGGTGGGGGGTACCTGTGAGGCATGAGGAGGGCGGGACCCAGGGGCTCCAGCCTCCAGCAGCCATCTCAAGGGGTGGGCATAAGCCCCCCTGGGGCTGTAGCTTCAGTGTGGTAGCAAGCTCCTCAGACACCAGGGCACTCTTTGGCTCCAGCTGATTTTTGCAGCATTTTAATATTGTTCCTTGCCGTTGAGTTGGCCCTGACTCATGGTGACCCCACGTACAACAGAACAAAACATTGCCCAGTCCTGCGCCATCTTCATGATCGTTGGTATGTTCAAGTCTGTCATTGTGGCCACGGGGTATTTTGAGCACTGTGTATTATCGATCACATTCTGTTGTGATCCATAGAGTTTTTATGGCTGTTTTTTGGAAGTAGATCGACAGGCATTTCTTCCTAGTCTGTCTTTGCCTGCAGGCTCCACTGAAGCGTTTCCACCATGGGTGACCCTGTTGGTATTTGAGATACTGGTGACATAATTTCCAGCATCACACCCACACAGAAGCCACTACAGTACAACAGACTGACAGGGGTGGTGGCATGATGAATAGGGTGTGGCACTCAGATGTTCTCCGCCAATGCCGGCCATTCAGTTTGTGTGAGATCATCAAGGTTTGGATTTTTTTTTTTTTTCCACGAAGAGACTTAAGTTTTGCTAGCACCCAAATAATTTGATCTAATTTAATTCCCCAGACAACTGTTCATCCCTTCACATCATTTCCTAATTGGAATATTTCCCTCTTTTCCCCCCTGGAGCCTTTGAGCCCTTGCTGGGGGGAGGGTAATTAGGATGTAGGGTTTGCTCATGTAAGTAACCCCCAGATTGCTGGCGGAGTTCTCTGAGTCCATCTGTACCGAGCTCCAGGGGTGTGAGCTGCCAGCTCAGCTTTTGTTTGAGTGCTGAGTGCTGGGGACAAAGCTTTCTAAAGCCGGAGTATCTCTTATCTTCTGGTGACACCCCGGTGACCCCCGGCCTCTGGTATTGTTGGAATTCCATCTGAAATGGATGATGGAAAAATGAGAGCCCATAGGAGAACTTGTTTGAGGTTTTGTTATGCTAAGTTTAAAAATCTTAGGAATCCCACCAGGGAGAAAAACGTAATGATTTTCAGCTATTAAAGAAAAAAATTTTTTTTTCGGCTGTTGCGTATTTATTATTGCGTGGCTAATGGTGGTGGCTGTCCCTGTCCCCTAGTCCTGACCACGCAACCAGAGCTCACAGTTGCCTTGGTATGTAACAAGGTGACTTTGTCCCGTGGGTTTGGTCCAGTTTGTTGGTCTCAGTGCCGTGAAGGCCTGTGTTGGTTTAGAGTCCAGGAAAGCAAGGCATGCTGCTTTAGGCCACGGGTTTTCTTTAAATACTAAGGACTTGCAAAGAAATTATCTTCCAAAGGTTTATTTGTAAGTTGTTTCAAACATTGAATTTTTTTCCCAGAGCAGCCGTGAAAGAGAAAAGTGTGGGGTACCTGGGTCAGACCCAACAGGTTTTCTTAACCCAGGAAAGCTTGGCAAGGAGGCAGAAGGTTTGCAGGAAAGCGGCCAATTCTCGTCAGTCACCTAAGAAAGACGACTTAACACACCTTCAAAAATGTGTCAATTTCAAATCTGAATGGTTTCGAGAAGTCCTCATCCAATTTAATTAAAAATGGATTAAAGTAAATTACACACGGTTCATTTATTAAATACTGTTGCTAAAGTTTGCAACTGGAACTTGTTTTGATAAATCAAAACTCTGAAATGAAAGAAACTGTGAAGTAAAATGTTTCTGTTTGCAAATTATCACAAGGTAAGAACAGAGTTAAAGTTGTTATTTTGAGGAAAAAAATTTAGGTTTCACCGTTTAAAACTCTACTTACAGGTGCTAGTAACTTAGTTACAGGAAATGTATAATGTAGTGCATCATAGCATTTTGTATTATAGTTGTTGAGTTCATGGCGCGTCTTTTAGCATCTCCCAGTATCACAAACTGTCCTCGTGAGCACGCTTGCGCGCGCACACACACAGAAGTTTGTGGAATCTGTATGCCACGTATTAAAGAGAGGAGAAAAGAAATATCTATCAAAAAATCAGCACAATTCTCTTTTTAAGGTGGCAAAGATAAGAAGGTTTTAAAGGTCCCAAAACTTATCTATGCACCCAGTTTTGTTTTGTTTAATTTAAACAAGACTTCATATTGGCCTCCTTTTTCCTCGTAGGGCATGCTGCTGAAGAGAAGTGGCAAATCGTTGAACAAAGAGTGGAAGAAGAAGTACGTCACCCTGTGTGACAATGGCGTGCTGACCTACCACCCGAGTTTACATGTGAGTATAGCGCCGCAGGAGAAGTGAGCAGGCGCAGACTTCCTGTAAACACCGGGGGCAGGGGGGTCCTGACAGCAGTCCAGCCTCTTGTCTCTGTTTGAAGTTGAAGTCGTACTTGGTCTCCCGCTCAATCATGAGATGAATAATAGTGTCCCTCGCTTTCCATCAGACCATATGCCATTCTCTGTCTGCCCCTCCCTAGCAGTTGAGCAGCGGCTCTCAGATTCTACAAAGAACTACCCTAAGAGGCACAGACGGAGGACAGTTTTAAATGAACGTTAAAAAGACAGGAGTGTGTAGTAAACGAGAAAGGAACGAACAAGAGTGTATATCTGAAAATCTAGAATCAAGAACACAGTTCCATTTGAACCCAAGATTCAACCCCAAGCATCCGAGAACAAAAACAGGAAATTTTAAATGCAGTTCAAGACTCAGCCTTTATTGTCAAATAAGAGCACACACTGGTTCGTAAGGCAAAGGAAACTTCTCTCTCTGTTTTGGTGATACTAGTTATTTTTAGTTATGTTAGTGATTTATATGAGCTAGATCCAAAAACAGAATTAATTTTATTCTTGGGGGGAAAGTGCAGACCTGCCTCCGACGATTCATTCTTTCAGCAAGCCTTGATAAAAATCTGAAGATAATGGTGTTACTTCTGGTTCTGTAGCAACCCATTCCTTGAGTCTTGCTGGATGTGGACCTGCCTTGATGTAGAGAAATCTCTAGCTTATACGGAGCCCCGGTTAAGAACTTGGCTGCTAACCAAAAGGCCAGCAGTTCCAGTTGACCAGCAGCTCCTCAGAAACCCTGTGGAGCAGTTCTTCTCTGTCACGTGGGGCCACTATGAGTCACAGTCAACGCGATGGCAACAGGTTTTTTTGTTTGTTTGTTTGTTTTATAGGTTATAGGTTTTTATAGGTTAGCCAGTCATTCAGTTATATCACTGTTAAGGTTTTAATTTTCTGAAGTTTTAAATACTTTTTTCAATTGCCCGGTTAACACATATTTATCGACAAGTAATGAGAAATAAGCGTATTGAAAAAAATGAAAATCCTTTCCAAAACACAACCTAGAGAACATGACTGTTAATAGTTTGGCCCTGGATGGCATAAACAGTTCATCGCTTGGCTGCTAACTGAAAGGCTGGCAGTTTGAGTCCACACAGAGGTGCCTCAGAAGAAAGGCCTGGCTGTCTACGTCCAAAAAATCAGCCACTGAAAACTGTATGAAGCACAGTTCTAGTTTGATACACATGGGGTCGCAGCAAATTAGAGTTGACTCAGTGGCCACTGGTTTGGCTTCGTTTTTACGTCTGTTTTACCCTCAGCCGTTCTCTGTGCAGAGGGCTTGGTTCACCTTCCTGCCGAGCCTGGGGCTGCTTTGCTCACTAACAGTGGATTCCGTGCTTTTCCCAGGCGAGCCACTATACTTGTTGGCCAGCATGTTAATGATTCCATAGCATTTCCTCATTTGGGTGCGTCTTAACTGAGTAAACAGTGGCTTCAAAATGGACACTTGGGGATGGGGGGCGGGGGGAGTGGGCATTTGGCCGATGAATGTTACTTTGACTTCTTCCTATTGCAGGTAACCCTCATCAGTGCCCCTCTTCACATCCCTGAGCGGCTGGCTTCTTGGGTTGAGGAATGTGTACACCTTTATGCTTTGGCTGTGGGTTACCAAATTTCGGGAAATATCGTGCCAGCTTACCTTCTCTGGCTTTTCCCTACACTCTCGTGAACTTTTTTTGACCTTTAAAATAGTCTTTTCCAACATGATAGGTAATCAGTGGTTTCCTGCTTGTTTAATCTGCCTGTCGGGGTGGACTGCCTTTCCTCCTTGTCTTACAGCAATGGCTACACAGAAATGGTTCCCAGAGTTTACAGGGCGTCTTTGACTTGTTTCTGGCGTTAAGGGGAATCCCTCCTGTGCATTACCATCAAGAGGACTTTGAGGTATATGTTCTTTATTGTCTTGAGAAAATCCTTTGGTGCTCTATTTACTGCTTCGTTATTTTGGGCAGAGAGCTGGGTGGCACCCTGTTGTTATTGTGGTTGTTGTTGGGTGGTGTTGTGTTGTTTCCGACTCATAGCGACCCTGTGTACAACAGGAAGAAAGACGGCCCGGTCCTGTGCCATTCTCGCAATCCTTGTTATGTTTGCGTCCATCGTTGCAGCCACTGTGTCAATCCATCTTCTTGAGGGTCTTCCTCTTTTTCACCGACGCTCTGCTTTACCAAGCATGATGTCCTCACAGATGTGGGGGGGTGGCATCCTAATCAGAGATACAACCCTATTCCCGGAAGTCCCACCTGTCACCAGGCTCATACCTCTTCCAGGACAGCCCCCTCCAGGTCTTCCCAGTCGTACCACCCCCTCCCCACCCAGGTTCTGTCCATCAGAACGTCAGTGCAGGGCTACTTTTCCTGGTTTCCTTCCCAGAGCTGCTCCACCACCAGTGGGATCTGCCCCTCCCTGGCTTACTCTTCTAAGACCCCGTCCAAGAGTAAAGGCCTGATTGCTGGCCCAGTTGCTTGTGTTACTTAGAGAATTATAATCAAAGTATTTTCCTTGCTCGGACTCACTGGCCAATGGAAACTGAGCTCCCCTTGCTTAGACATTTCAAGTCAACACAGACCCACCTGCTGGGTCCAGGTAGCATCCATGGGACGCTGACTTCCTCTTGCTGAGAGGAAGAGATGGTTACACTAGTAGGTACAGGAAAATCCCTGTAAGAGGGCTAATACCTGCTTACTTTTCATCCCAACCTCTTGGTTGTTATTGTTGTTAGGTGCGGTTCCAACTCATAGCGACTCTATGTACAACAGAATGCTGCCTGGCCCTGTGCCATCCTCACAATCATTGTTGTGCTGGAGCTCATTGTTGCAGCCACTGTGTCAATCCATCTCGTTGAGGGTCTTTTTCTTTTTCCCTAACCCTCTACTTTACCAAGCATGATGTCCTTCTCCAGAGACCGGTCCCTTTTGATAACATGTCCAAAGTATGTGAGACGAAGTGTTGCCATCCTTGCTTCTAAGGAGCATTCTGGCTGTACTTCTTCCAAGACACATTTGTTTGTTTTTCTGGCAGTCCATAATATATTCAATATTCTTCACCACCACTATCATTCAAAGGCATCGAATATTCTTCAGTCTTCCTTACTCATTGTCTAGCTTTCGAATGCACATGAAGTGATTGAACACACCATGGCTTGGATCAGGCACACCTTAGCCCTCAAGGTGACATCTTTGATTTTTGACCCTTGGAAGAGGTCTTTTGCAGTAGATTTGACCAATACAATATGTCGCGTGATTTCTTGACTGCTGGCTTCCATGGACGTTGATTGTGGATCCAAGTAAAATGAAATCCTTGACAATTTTAATCTTTTTTCCATTTATCATGATGTGGCTTATTGGTCCAGTTGTGAGGATTTTGGTTTTCTTTATATTGAGGTGTAATCCATACAGAAGGCTGTGGTCTTCGATCTTCATCAGTAAGTGCTTCAAGTCCTCTTCACTTTCAGCGAGCAAGGTTGTGTCATCTGCACATCTTGGTTTGTTAGTCACTATCAATGCTTCATAAAATGTTCTACATTTTGTGAACTCCCTCGGTATTTGCCAATTCCATTTTCCCCATAAGTAAGCATGAGTATTATTGGGGTTCAGTATAGAGGTCCAGTGAGGGTCTGTTACATAATTGTATGCCAAGCAAGAGGCAAAGCCATTTTCCGAGCAATTCAGCTAATGAAAGTCTCCTGGGAACTGGCATTATTGAAGCAGGTTCATGACTCCCCAAGGGAGCGGCTTAATCCAGGAAAGGATGTTAATTAGCAGGGTAAGGAGACGGGATGACATGGCCTTCATCAGCTTTATTTTCACAATCAAGTTTTGGATAAAAGTTCGGAGGGGCAGGCGGTGAATTCTGGGTATATTCTCTGAGGGTACCTGGAGTGGATCTGCTCTGTTAAGTTATTGAGGAACTTCAGATCCGTAACAGCTGAATACGTTGAGCGTTCTTCTGTTGCAAGTTGAGACGGGGTATTCAAGAGGACACCCGTGGGTAGAGTCCACTTTCCTAAATAAGAAATTTGGAATCATTTCCCGCCTGGTTGGGCCCTGACCCCACCCCTAGCACCATCGACCTGATTATCACATAGACTCGGAGAGTTGGATGCCTGGCACACAAGGAAGATTGGAGCAAGAGTGAACCCTGGATCAAGTTTCCATGGAAACAGACCAGCACCACGCAGGCTCCTAACAGTTGTTTCTTTTACCGGAAGCTCAAAGGGATCTCAGATTATTTATCTGTTCTCAGGATCGAACCCAAGAAGTGGAATTATGGGATTTCACCCATGTCCTGTCCTTTTGTGGCACCCCTGGCACAGGGGTGCTTGGGAGTATTGGCCAAAGTCAGATCATCACCTGTGGTAGAGAATAGCATGGTCTGTAGGGCTCCAGTCTCCTCCCGGGGCAGTTCTAGATGGCTCCAGTATTAGTGAGGCTAAAAGTTTAGGCAAGGTCCTATAAAAACGGTGTGGGGGCAGTGTCTGACCTCCTCTAGCTTCACAAGGGGGAAGGAGAATCAAGATCAACAGCCCAAGGCTGGTTCCTATGAGGTGAAGGTCAGACACGCCTTCTCTCTCCACCATCTTTACCAATTCTGACACCAGCATCCCTCCCACAGCACTCTACTTCTCTGCAAGGCTTGATAATTCATTGCACTGACCACACAGAGCTCACAGACCATATACGATTACAGGGTTTATTAGGGAAGTGACAGGTTACAATTCAGGCTCAGGAGCACTCAGAATACAGTTCTTCCATCAGGACAGCCTCTTCCCAGCTGTGCCCAGCTGTGCTTGCAGGCAGCCGCTCCCTGGCCCTCAGTCTGTCCCCAGGCCAGGAAGCATACCTTGCCGTCTCCTGCCACCACTTCTCACTGTCTTCAAGGTTACAGCTCACTGTCTGCCTCCTGGGTCCAGGAGCTTCTCATCGCAGGGATCCCAGGTCCAAATAACTTGCTGCCTCCTGGGTGTTCTTCCTTGGTGGTGCTGGAATTCTCCTTTCTGCTCTGAAATTGGCCCCGTTTTAAAGCAAAACTGACCATCCCCCTTGGTGGGCCACAGTTACCCTATCACACAGTCCAGCCCAGTAACCTGGGTGAGAGTTACAAAACCATGGCTAGAAAGGCCAAAAAAAGAAGGCAGTCAGTCACACTGCAGGTCCCTAGGCCATATCCCCTGAACAGACAGGAAGCAAGGGCCAGGAGCTGGCCAAGGCAGGGACAGAGTTTGCTGCCTGCTGGTGGGACAGAGCTGCCCATCCAGTCACTTGCCATACTGCCTCCCCAGCCTCCTGAACCAGTATCCGTTGCCATCGATTCGATTCCAAACCCCAGCAACCCTATAGCACAGAGTAGAACTGCCCCTGTAGGGTGTCCAGGGAGCGGCTGGTGGATTCGAACTGCCGACCTTTTGGTTAGTGGCCAGTCTCTTAACCACGAGGCTCCAGCAATGTCTGTTCTCTAACACGTTTGTTTAGAAAAGCAGCTCAGACAGCATGGGCTACAGCTTTTACTTCTTTTGTGCCGTGGAAGCAGTAGATTGGCCATTTCCTAACTTTCTAAAAACTCTTGGTAGTAGTTTTAAATGACTAAATTGGATGCTCTTTTAAATGATTGCCCAGAAGAGATCAATTCTGTTCCTTCGGTAAACACATTTGTTGTTGTTGTTGTTGTTGTTAGGTGCCGTCTAGTCGGTTCCGACTCATAGCGACCCCATGCACAACAGAACAAGACACTGCCCGATCCTACGCCATCCTCACAATCGTTGTTATGCTTGAGCTCATTGTTGCAGCCACTGTGTCAATCCACCTCGTTGCGGGTCTTCCTCTTTTCCGCTGGCCCTGTACTCTGCCAAGCATGATGTCCTTCTCCAGGGACTGATCCCTCCTGATGACATGTTCAAAGTATATAAGACGCAGTTTCGCCATCCTTGCCTCTAAGGAGCATTCTGGTTGCACTTCTTCCAAGACAAATTTGTTCATTCTTTTGGCAGTCCGTGGTATATTCATTATTCTTCACCAACACCACAATTCAAAGGCGTCAGTTCTTCTTCGGTCTTCCTTATTCGTTGTCCAGCTTTCACATGCATATGATGTGATTGAAAATACCATGGCTTGGGTCAGGCGCACCTTAGTCTTCAAGGTGACATCTTTGCTCTTCAACACTTTGAAGAGGTCCTTTGCAGCAGATTTGACCAATGCAATGCGTCTTTTGATTTCTTGACTGCTGCTTCCATGGCTGTTGATTGTGGATCCAAGTAAAATGAAATCCTTGACAACTTCGATCTTTTCTCCGTTAATCATGATGTTGCTCATTGGTCCAGTTGTGAGGATTTTGGTTTTCTTTATGTTGAGGTGCAATCCATACTGAAGGCTGTGGTCCTTGATCATCATTAGTAAGTGCTTCAAGTCCTCTTCACTTTCAGCAAGCCAGGTAGTGTCATCTGCATAACGCCGCAGGTTATTAATGAGTCCTCGTCCAATCCTGATGCCCGTTCTTCTTCATATAGTCCAGCTTCTCGTATTATTTGTTCAGCATACAGATTAAATAGGTTTGGTGAAAGAATACAACCCTGACACACACCTTTCCTGACTTTAAACCAATCAGTATCCCCTTGTTCTGTCTGAACAACTGCCTCTTGATCTATGTAAAGATTCCTCATGAGCACAATTCTTTACCTAGAGTGGGAATTCCAGGTAAGCACATAGGGTGTCCTTATTAACGCAGAAGTCTCTGGAAGAGTTTGGTGAAAGATCACCATTTGGGCATGAAGCACAAGCTTCAGTTCACACAGATGTTTTCCACCCGTAAGTGTGGTAGAACACACAACTGGCCTTTTGACAAAGCAACCAGTGGGTGCATGGCCCCAGCTGCGCACCAAGCTGGGGAATCCTAGAGCATTGACATTCTCTTTGAAGCAAACCGCCAGTCGCAAAATTGGGGACACCTGGCATTGCAGGTGCTCCTGTATACGAGATTGGATTGGTGGAGGGTTGACCAGTTTACCAAGTATGCTTGGAATGGGTCAACTGCCTTGGAAGCTACTGGATGCTGGTCTCCACAGCCTGCCTGCCTTACTCAGAACTCAGAAAATTAGCAAGGGACCTCATTGGGTTGGTGGCCCCCAGGATGTCCCTTTCCACCTGGTCCCCATTACTTCAAACATGCCCTTCCTTCTTTCCCATCCTCTGCCCTAATGACCTCTTCTCACTGAGCTCTCTGACTCTGCCCAGTACTGTGGCATCATTTCTAGATGTGTCTTCCTGTTCTTTATCCCCATCCCCAAGCTCAGTTCCTGAAAAGGTTATTTAGGAGACCAGCAGTCCTTGGATTCCTTCGACATGTAGCTCAGCCTCACCTTGGCCCTTTATTTGGGCCCCTGAGTGGTGCAGGCAGCTAAGCGCTCAGCTGCTAGTCAAAAGGTTGGCAATTCGAACCCTCTCAGAGGCATCTCAGAAGACAGGCTTGGCGATCTCCTTCAGAAAGGTCACAGCCTTGAAAACCCTATGGAGCAGTTCTCCTCAGCACACGTGGGGTCGCCATGAGTCAGTCAAGCCCACAGCAACTAACAACAACATGGCACTGGACAGCCTTTGGCTTTCCCGGTACCCTCCCTGTACCACAGAGAGTAGATGTGGAAGGAAGCCTTTTTACAAAACTTGGATGTGTTTCCTGTTGCTGCTCAGGGCAATCCCTAGGACCCTTAAATGGTTTCCTTAGGAAAGGACCTCAGCTGTAAGCAGTGGAATGGGATTGCCTGTGCGTGACCAGGTCATAGGAGGTGATCATTTCTCTGGATACCAGGGAAGAAAAAATGGGCCCTAAGAGTTTATATTAGCAAAATCTTTGGTCGTCTGTGGGTTCCCTAAAGTCTTAACCCCACGCTTTACCCACCGTGTATATCCTAGCCTGTCCCAGCTACTCCTGCTTCCAACTGAGGAGGTCCCTGTGCCTCCTGCAGTGCGGGGACAGGAGGAAGAGGTGATGTGGGTTTCAGTCCTGGGGTACAGTGCCTCTTTTCCCCACTGAGGTATTCCTGAACATCAGTGGTTCCCAAACTGCATGCCTCTTGGAGTCATGGGGGCTGGCTGGGTCAGCTTTTCAGGGGTGCTGTTAGTGGCCAGGAGTCCTGATGGCACAGTGGTTTAGAGCTGGCTGGTAACCAAAACATCAGCAGTTTGAATCCACCAGCCGTTCCTTAGAAACCCTATAGGACAGTTCTCCTCCCTTCTATAGGGTCGCTATGAGTCGGAATCGACTTGATTCTAGCACGTTTTGTTTTTTGTTTTTTTCTGGTTAGTGGCCAGGGTGAGGAGGGTGAAAGACTGGAAATGCCCACAACACTGTTTCCGTAAGCTGGTTTGTGATGAACTTGGGCTGTATGGCCTTCTCAGAGTTGGGACATGTCTGTGGAGCTTCCACGGCGTGCATACGTATCATGCTACACAACCTCAGGCCACGTTCTGTCCTGGGCCGTTTGTTTTAGGGTGAACATTGAGAAGCTGGCTGGAAGATTTCTGTCCTGGCAATCTGAAGAAAGAATTATTTCACTGAGAAGTTTGATGAGGTTGTCTTTTAAGGTGAGTTCACACTTTAAGTGTGTGACTCTGAAAATTTTATCAGAATCTCTTGATGTAAAATAAGTCCATCGCAAAAAGACAAATCCTGTATGATCCCACTTAAAAACAGATTATCTAGAATAGGCAAGTGTAGTGAGACCAAAATTTATTTGTGGCTCTCAGGGGTGGGCTAGGAGCCCTGGTGGTACAGTGGTTAAGCAGTTGGCTCCTAACCAAAAGGTCAGTGGTTCAAACCCACCAGCGGCTCCATGAGAGAAAGATGTGGCAGTCTGCTTCTGTAAAGATTACAGCCTTGGAAACCCTGTGGGGCAGTTCTGCTCTGTCCTGTAGGGCCGCTATGAATTGGAATTGATTCGACAACAGAGTTGACCAGGACAGGGAGGTGGGGAGGACTCAGCACTTGCGGGACACTGAGCTTCTGTTATGGGTGATGGAAAAATTTGAGAACAGACAGAGTGATGGTTAAACAACACGATAGGAGTCCCTGGATGGTGCACACGGTTAAGTGCTCGACTACTAACCAAAAGGTTGGCGATTCGAACCCACCCAGAGGCACCTTAGAAGGCTTGACCATCTCCTTCTGAAAGATCACAGCCTTGAAAACCCTATGGAACAGTTCTGTTCTGCACACATGTGAATGTCATGAGTCAGAATTGACTCCACAGCCAACTTAACAACAACATGACAACGGACAACCCAGATACCTTCTCTCACCAAGAAGAAGATAAGGACAGTAGCCACAGTAAGTGTTCTTCTGAGAATTAAGAGTCATGTAAGGGACTCTGAAGAGTGCCTGTTTGACAGCAAACAACGAGATTCGCATCACTGATGGCACTAAACTGTACACGTGAAGGTGGTAGAAATGGCGGATATTCTGTCACACGCGGATTCACCACAATTGAAAACAACAGCAACTCTCACTCAGTGAACTGAAGGTAGTACTTGAAGTTCTGAGGAAAAAACAGTCCCAAGGTTGAAACTGCTGGGTGGGATCAGTTAGATGGTGGTATTATTAGGGGCTGTGAAGTCTGTTTCAACTCATAACAACCCCATGTGACAGAGTAGAACTGCCCTGTAGGGTTTCCTAGGATGTAACCTTTACAAGAGCAGATGGCCAGGTCTTTCTCCTGCAGAGTAGCTCGGTGGGTTTGAACTGCTGTTAGGAGGTAGGGCCCAGAAAAACGTACTTTGCTGGATTCATCTTTCTTTCCAAGGATGCCGTTGTTAAATTAAACATTTAACCCAGTTTAGCTAACAGATGGAACACTTAACTAAAGTCATGAAACTGCTTTGGTTTTGTGGATACTCTAAGTTGGGGTGACCAACTGTCCTGGTCTGCCCAGGACTAAGGGGTTCCCATACGTGGGACTTGTAATGCTGAAAATAACTGAGTTCCAGGAGACCAGGAGGAGTCGGTCAGCCTAGCCCAGGACTGAGCACCTTAACTGCTTCTTTATGTCCACTAGGCATTTTGCAAACGCAACCTAAGTCCCTTAAATAAGACCAACGTAATGAAACACAAGTGTACCGTCTTGTGCTGCTGCTCAGCGGTCGACGTTTTTCTTTCTCTGAGAAATCGTACGTGCACACGGCCTTTAAAAGCCCTAATTGGGTGACTTTCTGGAGGGAGATACCCGAGCCCCACGGAGCGTGGTGACATTTTGGCAGATCACAGCCGAGGTGGGCAGAGCACGGCCTGTTCTGGGACTGCAGAGTCCCTTTCAGTGGATTTAAATACGAGCCTTAGGGACCACCTTGATAGAAAATGGGGAGGCTAATGAGAAAGCACCGTGACCTCGGGGCGTCACAGTTCAGAGTAGCCACCTATTCATCTTCAGCCGTCCAAGGCTCAGCTGAGATTCCAGCTAGAAAGACACGGGGGCGGGGGTCCTAAATGGACCTGGAAGCGGGAGCTCAGTGAGCACACGGCCGCGGCAAGGACGTTTGCTCCAAGCTCAGGCCCAGCTCCCTCCTGCGCGTCCTCAGAAGGTCTGCCTGTCAGCCACGGTCAGACCTTCCAGCCCCACGCTGGGCAGATCACGTACTTGGCTCATGCTTTCCCGACTCTGTCTTTGTGTCCCGTTCTGTGTGTTGCCCAAGTGGGAAGCATTTCTGCTTCGTGTGCAGAGCTGGAGTTTTCTTCCCTAAAGGACATTTATGAGTTGTCGTTAGTTACCATCGAGTTGGCTCCAGTTCATGGGTGCCCCCTGTACTGCAGAACGAAACGTTGCCCCATCCTGTGCCATCTTCGTGATTATTGGTATACTCGAGTCCATTGTTGTGGCCACTGTGTCTTTCCATCCTAGGGGATTCATCTCCCAGTACCATATCGGACAATATCCTTTTGGGATCCATAGAGTTTTTAACTGGCTGATATTTGGAAGTAGATTGCCAGGTCTTTGTTCCTAGTCTTTCTTAGTCTGAACGCTCTGCTGAAACCTATCCCCATTGATGACCCTGCCAGTATTTGAAATCCAGGTGGCATAGCTTCCAGCTTCACAGGAACTTGCAGACTACCACAGTACCACACACTGACAGATGGGTGGTAGGCTTATTTGTTAGTAGACAGATCCATTTCTCATCACGTGCCTTACACTCCAGCCTCGCACAAAGCCTTTGATTCTGTGTGCCGTTGAGGTTTTTCCCCCCAAACCAGTAGTCAAACTCGAACAGTCTGAACTGTTACCAGAATACAGATGTCAATAAGTTTCCATTTTCAGAATCAGACAGAAAACCCTCTTCTGTACCGATGAAAAATAGCGGCAAGGTCTGGGAAGATTCCTATGTAGGCATTCTCCTCAAAAGAAGTAATTCAGGACAAAAAGAAGAGACCTATGTGTTGGGAGAACAGCAGCCTTGACTGTGTTCACTGCTAGTGATTGTCATTTTAAGTAGGCAGCGTTAAAGCCAAGTCAGACATAAAGTAAGGACATGTTACTGGAGGGGTGAGGATGACGTGAGAGCCCGATTGGTTCCTTTTAGCTTCACACATCTGCTAAGGAAGGCCTCCAATTTTTTGAGGTTGTGAATGTTCAGTTGCTCTCAAAGAAGCTCTTCATTGGTTTCCCCAGAACACTGCAGAAGCCAGACTTGCTCTAGTCTAGATGAGTAAATCGAAAAATCCAGAGCCCCAAATTCCAGATATAAACCTCTGGATCCTGGAATGACTGGCAATATTTAGAGACAGGCCTCCCCTTCTTGCTGAGAAGAGCATTGTGGGGCCTGGCTTGTCCTCACACACTGCTGCAGTAAGGAAACCCTGTAGGGCAGTTCTGCTGCGTCACATGGGGCAGATGTGAGCCAGAATCGACCCAATGGCACGCAGTAACAATGACTAGCGTGGTTCTTGGGCTGAGCTTCTCTCCAGCTCATTAGAAGCTTTTCTTTTTGTCTGTGTAGGACAAATCTTCAAGGAAACGGTAA
The DNA here is from genome assembly GCF_024166365.1 of Elephas maximus indicus. NCBI lineage: Eukaryota > Metazoa > Chordata > Mammalia > Proboscidea > Elephantidae > Elephas > Elephas maximus. The sequence goes on from NC_064824.1 coordinate 138,019,140, forward strand.
CCAATAGGTTACCCAGAGGGAGGATAGGAGTAGAGATGGAGTCCCTGGGTGGTGCAAACGGTTAACACACTCGGCTGCTAACCAAAACATCGAAGCACCTCGGAAAAAAGGCCTGGTGATCTCCTTCAACAAATTGGCCACTGAAAACCCATTGGGGTGCAGCTCTACTCTGATACATATGAGGGCATGTCGTGGATTGAATCGTGTCCCCCAAAAATATGTGTCAACTTGGTTAGACCATGATTCCCAGTATTGTGTGGTCGTCCTCCATTTTGTGATGGACGTGATTTTCCTGTGTGTTGTGTAGCCTAATCTCTGCTTGTGGTTAATGAGGCAAGATTAGATTATGTTAAAGAGGATTAGGGTGGGATGTAACAGCCTTATTCACTTCACATCCCTGATCCAATATAAAGGAAATTTCCCTGGGGTGTGGCCCGCATCACCTTGTATCTTACAAGAAATGAAAGGAAAGAAAAGGGGACAGAGAGGTGGGGACCTCATACCACCACGAAAGCAGCATCAGGAGCAGAGCACGTCCTTTGGACTGGGGATCCCTGTACCGGAGAAGCTCCTAGACCAAGGGAAGATTGATGGCAAGGACCGTCCCCCAGAGTCAACAGAGAGAGAAAGCCTTCTCCTGGAGCCGATGCCCTGAGTTTGGACTTCTGGGCTACTAGACTGTGAGAGAATGACTTTCTGTTTGTTAAAGCCATCCCCTTGTGGTATTTCTATTATAGCAGCACCAGAAAACTGAGACAGGGCACCACGAATCGGAGTCCACTCAGTGCAACTGGTTTTTCTAAGGAGTAGAGATAATTTTGGGTCACTATGTATTTCCTGGATCCCTGATGGCACAGTGGTTAAGAGCTTGGCTGATAAACAAAAGGTAAGTGGTTCGAATCCACCAGCCGCTCCTTGGAAATCCTATGAGGCACTTCTACTCAGTCCTATAGGGTCGCTGTGAGTTGGAATCGATTTGATGGCAATGGGATGTATTACCTGGAGTCCTGGTGGCACAGTGGTTAAGAGCAGCCAGGGTCAACCATGGTGGACAGATGCCAGCAGAGCTTCCAGACTAATACAGACTAAGAAGAAGGACCTGGCAGTCTACTTCTGAAAAAATGGCCCAGTGAAAACTTTATGAATAGCAGCAGAACATAGTCTAATATAGTCCTGGAAGACACAGCCTTAGGTTGAAAGACATTCAAAATACGACTGGGAAAGAGCTGCCTCCTCAAAGTAGAGTAAATATCCATTAGTAAGTAGAACATGGAATGTACCAAATATGAATCTAGGAAAATTGGAAGTTGTCAAAAGTAAAACGGAACGCTGAAAGATCGATATCCTAGGCATTAGTGAACTGAAATGGGCTGGTGTTGGCCATTTTGAATCGGACAATCACATGGTCTACTATGCCAGGAATGACAAATTGAAGAAGAACGATGACGCATTCATTGTCAAAAAGAACTTTTCAAGATTTATCCTGAAGTCTAGTGCTATCAGTGATAGGATAATATCCGTAGACCTACAAGGTTGGCCAGTTAATATGACTCAGATTTACTCACAAATCACTAATGCAAAAGGTGAAGAAATTGAAGATTTTTGCTGATTTCTGCAGTCTGAAATTGATCAACCATAGAATCAAAATGCATTGATAATTACTGGTCATTGGAATATGCAAGTTGAAACACACACACACACAAAAAAAAAAGGATTTGTAGTTGGAAAATATGGCCTTGCTGATAGAAACTATGCTGGAGATCACATGATAGAATTTTGCAAGACCAACGACTTCTTCATTGCAAATACCTTTTTTCAACAACATAAATGGGAACTTTACATGTGGACCTCACCAGAAGAAATACATAGGAATCAAATTGACTACATCTATGGAAAAAGACAATGGAAAAGCTTAATATCATCAGTTAGAACAAGGCCAAGTGCCAGCTATGGAACAGACCATCAATTGCTCATATGCTAGTTTAAGTTGAAGCTGAAAAAAATTAAAAGAAGTCAACAAGAGCCAAAGTACGACCTTGAGTATAACCCTCCTGAATTTAGACACCATCTCCAGAATAGATTTGACCTGTTGAACACTAATGACGGAAGACCAGACTAGTTGTGGGATGACATCAGGGATATCATACATGAAGAAAGCAAGAGGTCATTAAAAAGACAGGAAAGAAAGAAAGACCAAAGAGAGACTCAAAGTTGCTCTTGAATGTAGAGTAGCTAAACCAGAAGAAAGAAATGATAAAGTAAAAGAGCTGAACAGAAAATTTCAAAGGGCAGCTCGAGAACACAAAGTAAAGCATTTTAATGACATGTGCAGAGATCTGGAGATAGAAAACTGAAAGGAAAACCAAAAGACATTTCTCTAGCAGAAAGAACTGAAGAAAAATTCCAGCCTCGAGTTGCAATATTGAAGGATTCCATGGAAAAAATACTAAACGATGCAGGAAGCATCAACAAAAAGATGGAAGGAATACACAGTCATTGGACCAAAAAGGGAAACCCTAGTGGCATAGTGGTTAATAGCTACCACTGATTACCAAAAGATCAGCAGTTTGAATCCACCAGGTGTACCTTGGAAATCCTATGGGGCAGTTCTACTCTGTCCTGTAGAGTCACTATGAATCAACTTGATGGGCTTTTGATACCAAAAAGAATTGATTATAATGTTCAGTCATTTCAGGAAGTAGCATATGATCAAGAACCAATGGTACTGAAGAAAGAAGTCCAAGCTACTCTGAAGGCATTGATAAAAAAAAAAACAAGGCTCCAGGAATGGGTGGAATACCAGTTGAGATGTTTCAACAGAGGGATGCAACGCAGGAAGTGCCCACTTGTCTTTATCAAGAAATTTGGAAGACAGCTACCTGGCCAACTGACTAGGAAGGATCCATATTTTTGTGCCCATCCCAAAGAAAGGTGACCCAACAGAATTCCGATATTATTGGACAATATCATTAATATCACAAATAAAATTTTTCCAAAGATAATTGAAAAATGGTTGCAGCAGTACATTGGCAGGGAACTTCCAGAAATTCAAGCTGGATTCAGAAGAGGACATGGAAGAAGGGATGTCGTTGCTAACGTCAGATGGATCCTGGCTGAAAGCAGGGAATACCAGAAAAAAGTTTACCTGTGTATTATTAATTATGCAAAGACATCCGACTGTGTGGATCATAACAAATTATAGTTAACATGGCAAAAAATGGGAATTCCAGAACACTTAATTGTGCTTATTTGAAACCAGTTCATAGACTAAGAGGCAGTTGTTCAAATAGAACAAGGGACTACTGCATGGTTTAAAATCAGGAAAAGTATGCATCAGGGTTGTATCTTTTCACCACATGTATTCAGTCTGTATGCTGAGCACATAATCTGGACTACGTGAAGAAGAATGTGGCATCAGGATTGGAGGAAGACTCATTAACAACCTGCGGTATGCAGATGACACAACCTTACTTGCCGAAAGCGAAGAGGAGTTGAAGCACTTACTGACGAAGGTCAAAGACTATATATATAGCCTTCAGTATGGATTATACCTCAACATAAAGAAAACAAAAATCCTCACAACTGGATCAGTAAGCAACATCATGATAACTAGAGAAAAGATTGAAGTTGTCAAAGATTTCATTTTACTGGGATCCACAGATAATGCCTATGGAAGCAGCATTCAAGAAATCAAATGACGCGTTGCATTGGGCAGATCTGCAAAATACCTCCTTAAGGTGTTAAAAAGCAGAGATGTCACCTTGACCAAGGAGCGCCTGACCCAAGCCATGGTGTTTTTAATCACCTCGTATAAATGTAAAAGCTGGACAGTGAATAAGGAGGACTGAAGAATTGATGCCTTTGACTTCTGGCATTGGCAAAAAATACTGAATATAGCACAGACTGCCAGAAGAAGGAGCAAATTTGTCTTGGAAGAAGTACAACCAGAATGCTCCTTAGAAGTGAGGATGGTGAGACTTCATCTCATGTACTTTGTACAGGTTATCAGGAGGGACTAGTCCCTGGAGAAGAACATCATGCTAGGTAAGGTAGAGGGTCAGTGAAAAAGAGGAAGACCGTGAATGAGATGGATTGATACAGTGGCTGCAATAGTGGGCTCAAGCATAGCAATGGTTGTGAGGATGGTGCAGGACCAGGAAGTGTTTCTTTCTGTTGTACATGAGGTCCCTATGAGTCGGAACTGACTTTATGGCACCTTACAATAACAATTTCTGATTCTTTTGATCTTGCCCTTATAATGACCACACTTGTATTTATTTCCATCTGTTTACTTTTCTAACGTGTTTCCATGGGTGGAGAGTATTACCACCTCCCTTAGGATGAAGGCCACACTCCCTTACCATGACCTACCAGGCCGTGGCTCCCCTTACCCAGCTCCTTCCACAGACTCACCTCCTATCCCTTCCCCAGCACTCCTGGTTTTCTTCTACTTCCACACACTAGCCATGTTCTCTGGTCCCAGGTGTTGAGCGATGCGGTAGTCTCCTTAAGGAATGTTCTTTCCTGCCCCTCCTCCTGGCCAGACTCACCCCTGCTCATCTTTGTGGTCTACTCTTAAATGCCACTTCCTGTCGGAAGTTTCCTTGAAGGCACAGGACCTGTTTGGGCCCCTGCAGTATGTATCTTACTGTTAGGTGTTTCTCCAGGTTCTCTTGGCATATTTCCTGGCCTGGTTCTCCAGGAGACTGGGAGCTGGTGTGACCAGAGACCTACCTGGTCAATTATGTCCTCAGCCTATCCCTAGCAATCCAGTTAATCCCCATGGAGCAGAACACTGTTGTGTTGAATGAATGAATGAGAGCACAGTTAGTCCATGTGTTTATTGTGGCTCGTTCTCAAATCTGTGCAGCCCGAGCTTCTGAAACTGAGGAAAGTGAAGCCGCCATGATGTGCCTTTAAGCTACAGAAATGTCTCTCAGTCATGTTTAGACTCCTTTTGCTGAGAACTGAAAAAAAGTCTGTGGTGGAGAAAAGGACCACTGGTGGTGCAATGGTTAAGCACTCAGCTTCAAACCAAGTGGTTGATGGTTTGAACCCACCAGGGCTCCACGAGAGAAGGACCTGGCGATCACCTTCCATAGAGATGTCAGCCTAGGAAACTATGGAGCAGTTCCGCTCTGTCCTGTAGGGTCACTAGGAAGTGGAATCAACTCGATGGCACCCAACAACACGACAGGCATGGTGGAGAAGAACTTGAGATTTTAATGTAGAACTTCCCAAGACGGGGTAACTATCCAAAAAAAAAGACCCTTTGCCGTCGAGTAGATTCCAACTCATGGCGACCCCACATGAGCAGAGCAGAACTGGGTTCTGTAGGGTTTTCAAGGCTGTGATCTTTCCCAATCACCAGGGCTTTCTTCCAAGGCGCCTCTTGGTTGAGTTTGAAACACCAGGCTTTGGGTTAGTAGTCAACTGCTTAACCTCTTGAGCCACTGGGGGTCTCTAGGGGATAGGTAAATTTTAAAGTTGACCAGCCTTATAGGACCCTGCTTGGCAGAAACCACTAGAACATGTGCCGGGCCTTATCACGAACATAGTGAATTGAGCAAGTTTAATATCCCGGATATTGGGCCAGAACCTGTGGCTGTGAAAACAACCAGCCAACCTGCAGTTCAGAAGGGTCCTTCCCGTGCTTGCCAAGTACATGCCCAGATGTGCTCGGGATGACCTGGGAAATATTTTTGGCATAGATTGACCTGTTTCAGACAGTATGGTAAATTGTTCCTTGCATAGATCAGCGTTTTCAAACCCATGGGCAGATAATGGCTGGCATGGTGGCATAAATATTTCCATGTAATATCTAAAAAATCAGCTACTAAAAACTTGTTCCTGTCGCCAAAAAAGAAAAAAAAAGTTAGATTCTTTATCCAAGTCTTTTTTCTAACTAAGGAATTCCTTGTTTATTTTATGTGGTCCCCCAGAATGTTAGAAATGCTAAGGATTTCCAAATGGAGTAGCCAAAATGCTTACTCACTGCACGCCGTCTTGATGTTGATGACACATAGTGAAAGTAAGCAGGATGAGATGAGACAAAATAAAGACTTCGGATTTCTATAAAATTTAAACCACCACCCTACCTGTCTTAGTCATCTAGTACTGCTGTAACAGAAATACCACAAGTGGATGGCTTTAACAAAGAGAAGTTTATTGCCTACAGCCTAGTAGGCTAGAAGTCTGAATTCAGGGCGCCGGCTCCCGGGGAAGGCTTTCTCTCTCTGTCGGCTCTGGAGGGAGATTCCTTGTCATCAGTCTTCTCTTGGTCTAGGAGCATCTCAGCGCAGAACCTCCGGCCCAAAGGACACGCTCTGCTCCCAGCACTGTTTTCTTGGTGGCATGAGGTCCCCAACTCTCTGCTTGCTTCCCTTTCCTTTTATCTCTTCAGAGATAAAAGGTGGTGCAGGCCACACCGCAGGGAAACTCCCTTTACATTCAGTCAGGGATGTGACCTGGTATGGGTGTTACAATTCCACCCTAATCCTCTTTAACATAAAATTACAATCACAAAATGGAGGACAACCAGAGAATACTGGGAATCATGACCTAAGCAAGTTAATACACACATTTTTCGGGGACATAATTCAGTCCATGACACTGCCTAGCCTGGTTTCGATGTGGAAAAACCATCCCTCCTTCTTTCCTTCCAATAAAAGATAGAGTATATATGCCATGAATGGGAATCGACTCAACGGCAATGGGTTTGGGTTTTTGGTGTTCCTATAAATAAGGAGTGTTGGCGACTTAAATGGCTAAGCACTGGGCTGCTAACTGAAAAGTCGGCCATTTGAAACCACCAGCTGCCTAGCAGAAAAGACCTGGTGATCTGCTCCCATAAAGATGACACCCTAGGAAACCCAATGGGGCAGTTCTCCTCTGTCACATGGGGTCACTGTGAGTTAAACAACAGCACCATAAATAAAATAAAATAAAAACATAAATACCTCTGCTAATTTACGGGTGTAGCCGGTGGATTTGAGTCTTAAAGCTTCCAGTAGATTCGTTGGGGACTTTGCCTTATCAGTGCACAGCACGCTATTTCAGAAAGCCCCTGGCCATCCTTTGTACCCAGATTGTTTCTTTTTGTCTTCCACTTTTGGCCTTTTAATGCTACTAATTGTGGCCAGGAATCCTGGCAAAAGGCTAAGTCCATCAGAAGCCCTCCCTCTCTCCCTGGCACTCAGCGAACGCGCTGTGGGAGGGTGCAGATGTGGGAGGCAGCTAGAAAATGCTCCTTCACTCCCACTAAGAAATTGCATTTCATTACGATATTTTATAAATATTTCCTTCCATGGCTCATAACCTGATTGCCGGCTTGTTGCCAAGGTCTTGGGAGGAACGGAGAGGTGGGGCTGGAGACAGTTCCTTCTTCTCAGGTGCGCCTGTGGCCCCAAATGGAAACCAATCAAGGTGCGATTTATGTTCATTAAGTGCTTGTCAAAACTGAAAAATTTTCTAATCAACAGCAATCTAGCGGCAGCCCCGTCAGTGGCTGGGAGTGTCGCCTCCACCGCAGTGGCTATTTGCCTGTTACAACTCTAGGCTACAACTCGGCTGATGATTACATTAGGCTAAGCTGCGAAGTAAATGAACCGTGTCTTATTTAGGTGCCACTAGCTTCAGTATAGTCCTGCCCCGCAGGGCACTTTATAGCGTTTTATGGCTTTAAAATTAGTGTAGCTTCCCGTTTGCTCCAGGGTACTGCATGCTATGCCTTTGAACTCAATAAGCAAAGGGAAGGGGCCCTTTTGTTCCCCCCCCCCTTCCCCCTTTGCATTTTAGCAATTTGCGTTTGCATCTTTTCCAGACGGCATTTTGCAATAAAAATGTCTGACTAGCGTATCCATGCTCACCCCCCCACCACAAAAAAAATAAAGGCGGGGTGGGGAGAAAAGAGGGGAAGAAAGAAAAAGTAGAAAATGCCAACCATTGGCAGAGGCCAATTTTTTTTCCCCTAAGCTGGAAACTGAAAAATAGCTTTGCGGGTCACCCAAAATGGCTTATCATGTCGGAATAGTGACCTCAAATGAGAACACCACCTTCACCTCAAGAAATACCCACATTGAATCAGAAGGGAAATATTTCTGTGTTTTTATTGGACAAAAGTAGTATGAGCGAGCATTTATGGAGAGCGTGGCACACTTTTAAGCACTTCCTAAATTATCACAGGTCTTCCTTAGAGTCGAGGATCTATTTTTACCCCTGCTTTGTTGTTGTTGTTTGATACTGTTGAGTCAATTCCGACTCGTAGCAACCCCATGTGACGGAGCAGAACAGCCCCTGGAGGGTTTTCTAGGCTGTAATTTTTTACAGGAGCAGATTGCCACGTCTTTCTCCGGTGGAGCCTTTGGGTGGGTTCGAACTGCTGACCTTTCGGATGGCAACCCAGTGCTTAACGTTTAGGATGCAAAAATGGGGCTCTGAATGGTTAAAAAACGTGCTCTAAGCACACGACTAATAAGAGAGTGGAGGCTTGAGCCCAGGCCTCATCCCTTGACCCAGAGAAGGCTGATTTTCATCTTCTGAAGGGTTCCTCATTTTAATAGGAAACCAGGAAATTATGGTGTCAAGGGATTAACTGCCACTTACTAGAAATGTCGCTGATTATGTTACTGTGAATTACTCTGGCGGGCATTAGATTTGGGAAGACAGAATAATTCCTATGAAAGCAGTGCATAGAGTAAAAAATATATGGTGAGACTTCTGAGCTACTCATGAGTCTAGAATAAAGTTCAAAAATTAGATGAAGTACTTAACATTCGCGATGGGCAAAAACCCAAGTGGAAGTTTGCTTGTCCAGCCGTGAGTCAAATTGTCAGATAAAAGGCACAGCGATTGTTGGTGTTCTCAGAGAACAGAGGTGTGTGTCTGCATTCAGAGATGCATATTCTATCAAATTCGTCCCTCAAAATTGGCATCATAAAATCTATTAAGAAAACGCTCTGCATCCGCTTTGGAGAGTGGCGTCTGGGGTCTTAAACGCTAATGAGCGGCCATCTAAGATGCATCAGTTGGTCTCAACCCACCTGGAGCAAAGGAAAATGAAGAACACCAAAGACACAAGGTAATTACAAGCCTGAGAGACAGAAAGGGCCACATAAACCAGAGACTACATCAGCCTGAGACCAGAAGAACTAGATGGTGCCCGGCTACAACCAATGACTGCCCTGCCAGGGAACACAACAGAGAACCCCTGAGGGAGCAGGAGAGCAGTGGGATGCAGACCCCAGATTTTCATAAAAAGACCAGACTTAATGGCCTGACTGAGACTAGAAGGACCCTGGAGGTTTTGGTCCCCAGACCTTCTCTTAGCCCAAGACTGGAACTATTCCCAAAGCCAACTCTTTAGACAGGGATTGGACTGGACTATGGGATAGGAAATGATACTGATGAAGAATAAGCTTCTTAAATCAGGTGGACACATGAGACTATGTGGGCAGCTCCTGTCTGGAGGGGAGATAAAGAGGGCCAAGGGGGTCAGAAGTTGGCCGAATGGACGCGAAAAGGGAGAGTAGAAGGAAAGAGCGTGCTGTCTCGTTGGAGGGAGAGCAACTAGGACTATATAGAAAGGTGTATACAAATTTTTGTATGAGAGACTGGCTTGATTTGTAAACTTTCACTTAAAGCACAATAAAATTTTTTTTTAAAAATTCATTCTACGAAATTTGTGAAAAGAAAAAAAAATGTTTCCGGCAAGTCTATGTGGACTCACAGTGACCCTGTAGGACAGAGTAGAACTGCTCCCTGGGGTTACCTGGGCTGTAATCTTTATGGAAGCCAACAGCCACGACTTTCTCCTACAGAGTGGGAGATGGGTTCGAACCACCAACCTTTCAGGTGGTAACCAAGCACTTAACCACTGCACCACAGGGGCTCCTTTCTGATGAGATAGAAAGTTTTAAAGAGATCTAGCTAGAAATACTATCATTCAGGTGAACATTTCTATATAGGTTAAAATATCCAAGATCTGACTATTGGTCCAGTTGTTCCAAGCAATGTTTAATTATTAAAAGACTAGTATCACCCTTGGGTGATGAAAATGGTTAAGCGCTAGGCTGCTAACTGAAAGGCTGAAGATTCAGGCCCACCCAGAGGTGCCTGGGAAGAAAGGCCTGGTGATCTCTTGAACAATCAGCCGTTGAAAACGTTACGGAGCACAGTTCTTCCCTGATGCACATGGGGTCTCCATGAGTCGGAGTTGGCTCAGCAGCATGGGCTTTATAGCAAAAGAATAGTGCAGGCTTCCCGAAGTTTCTCGTTGTAAAATTTCGCTCGTGCTTGCGTGTAGAAGAGGCGTGATTTGGAAGACACGCAGCCATTTCCATATCTGACAGGCTCCTTCAGTACAGACCAAGCTTGCCCATGCATGGGTTACAACAGGGTAATATTCAATTTAAACTAAAATGAGAAAAATCTCTCTTGCAGTGTAGAGCTCAATATACTAGGTCAATCAAGAAAGACACAATCAAGAACTAAAAGGTATTCTCATAATTCAATTTGGAATTTTCTGCTGTTTTGATTTATATTGTACTAACCTATCCGCCTGGGCTAATGTTGGACTGTAGCCCACAAATGCTGGATGGTAGCTAGCATGGGCAGCACACACACTGGAGAGCTTTGCGGTTGCTGCAGTGCTGAGCTCTCTGGCGTATGTGAAGCGAGCCACACGCTGGTCACCCAGAACGTATCTCCAGCCTTCTTTACAATGCGTATTTTTTTTTATTACACAATGGTTGTTAGCTGCCGCCAAGTCACCTCTGACTCCTGGCAGCCGCGTGCAGAACAGAACAAAACATTGTCTGGTCCTGCACCACCTTCCTGATCATTGTTATTCTCAAGTCCATTGTTGCAGCCAGTGTGTATTTTGAGTGCCTTCCAACCTAGGGGCCTCAGCTTCTAACACTATATCAGACAGTATTCTGCTGTGATCCGTAGGCTTTTTATTGACTGATATTCGGAAGTAGATGGCCTGGCCTTTCTTTCTAACCTGTCTTAGCCTGGAAGCTCCTCTAAAACCTGTCTACCGTGGTTGATCCTGCTGGTATTTGAAATAACAGTGGCATAGCTTCCAACATCATAGCAATATGTAGGCCACCATAGTGTGACAAAATGACAGATGGGTGGTGGTTATACAGTTGTTATTGTTGTTGTTAGGTGCTGTCAAGTCGGTTCCGACTCATAGTGAGTG